>NC_138188.1:34028786-34628786 GCF_964194105.1 Spermophilus citellus
TTCTGTTCTTAGTTGTTCTCTTTATATCAAAGCAGACATTTGGCATTTGTTTTTTAGGGCTTGGCTAGCTTCACTTAGCATAATCTGCTCTAATGCCATCCATTTCCCTGCAAATTCTATGATTTGGATTTTTCTGTTTAAATATCAGGTCTCACTATGTTGCCCAGAATGATCCTGAATTCCTGGGCTCCAGTCATTCTGTCTCAGCCTTCCAAATAGCAGGGATTATAAGTATGTTCCACAGCGCCTGGCTGAATTAATTTTTGTATATAGTATGAATATGGATTTTTTTCCACACATTTTTGTGAAAGATTATTGTTTTCCTAAAGAAATGCTTTGGTATCTTTGTGGGAAGAAACAAAATCAACTGACCATGTACACAGGACTCTAATTCTGGACTCTTTATCCTGCTCTTTCAATGTATATATATCTATAGTTTCTTTCCTTCTTTTTTTGGTATCGGGGGATTGAACCCAGTGGTTTTTAACTACTGAGTAATGTTACATTCCCAGCCTTTTAAAAAATATTTTATTTAGAGACAGGATCTTGCCAAGCTGCTTATGGCCTCAGTAAGTTGCTGAGATGCTCATGCCTTAGCCTCCCGAGCAGCTGAGATTATAGGCATGCACCACTGCACCCAGCTATCTATTCTTTCTTTAATACTACATCATCTTGATTAGGGTTTACAGTCCTGAAATCAAGAAGTGTGTATCTCCTCTGTGCTTTTAAAATTCTTTTAGCTCTTTTGCTTTTCCATATGAATATTTTCCATACGCTATAATAGTCAAGTTGTCAGTTTCTACAAAAAATTCTACTCGGATTTTAACTAGAACTGTTAAATCTACAGATTAGTTTGGAGAGAACTGACAGTAACAACACTGAATCTTCGAATTAATAAACATAATTTTCATTTTCTGATTTCTTTTATTAATGATTTGTAGGTTTAATCATAGAGATTATGCACATATTTTGTTATTTAAAAAAATTTTTTAGTTGTAGGTGGACACAATACCTTTATTTTATTTATTTTTATGTGATGCTGAGGATCAAACACAGTGCCTCACATGTGCCAGACAGGCACTCTACCTGAGCCAAACCCCCAGAGCCTATTTTGTTAGTTTTATACCTAAGTATTTCATGTGTCTGTAGATATTGTAAATGACACATTTTATAAAATTTCATTTTCCAATTGTTCACTGTAAAACAATGGATTTTTAAATCTAAAAAGCATCAACATCAGATTACATGGTAAAATATATAATATAGAATGGTATACAATTCAAATCAAGTTTCTTGACCACTATAGATCTCTAGTTTTCCATTGAGAAAGCCCTGGTTAACAGTTTATATCTCATCCCAGAAATAATCTGTGAATTAGATATACTAAAGATCTTCTCATCACCCTTTGAAATTATAAATACTGATCTCTTCCTTGCACTTTTCATTCAATATATCAGTAAATGTCTTCTCACATAGAATATTATAAGATAAGAAACATCTACCTCATTATTTTATTCATAGCTATACAGAATTGCAGAGAATCAAAACTATCCTACTTATTTAACCTGTGTTTAATTCAAGAACATTTGGATTATTTCAAGTTTTAAATTTAATAAAAATGTTATATCTGTAACTACACCTTTATACATTCATTCAAGTATATATTTGTAGTCTAATTTCCTAGTATATGAAAGCTCAGAGGAAGTGTATGTGCACTTTCAATTCTGATAAACATAGGCAAACAATCTTCTATAGGGGTTATACCAACTATTTTCAGAATAGTATCTGAGAGGAATAAAGTAGTTACATAAAGTTTCATAAGGGTTTCTGATGAACACATACAGTTTAGAATAACTGGAACAGAGCCTAGATTGGAGAGAGGGTGAAACTGAGGTTACTAAGACAAAACAGGAAGTTTCTGCAGTAATCAACTAGAGAATATATGAGGGATTGAATTAAGGTAGTAGAGCCTGGAAGAACAAAGCATATTCAGAGGTAGAATTTATAAAAAGGAACAAAAGCCTTCTGAAATTAGGAATTGCCTCTAATACACCATCTTTAGGGGAGGAGTAAGATGGTGGAACAGAGCTAATCAGTGATTCCTGATTTCTCCATGGCACAGAAAGGAAGCAGTGAAGAACAGCTGACCAAGAGAACTTTACTAGAAGTTTATATCTGGATTAGAGAAACTGTGGAGAACAGTATCAACAAGTTTTTTTGTTTTACATAAGACTGATGAGTACGTGGTTTTGCTCTGAAGAGACTGTAGTAAACAGAGTTCAGTGCTGCTGATACTGAAAACAGCAGAGGACACACATTGAGTTTAAGTATTAATACCTTGATATTCCCCCAGCCCAGGGCTAGTAAGAAAAAGCAGCTCATAAAAATAGTCGCTGGCATAAAAGAATATCATCTCAATAGATGGGTAGACAAATAAGTAATATTAAAAAGCAAGGGAAGAAACCACCCCAACCTGCCCACACTTCAACAGCTAATTCTGCTGACACTGTAGTGGAAGAAATAGCATAGAATGAATGTTGGAAAATCACAGTTAAAATGTTCAACAAATTACAGTAAGAGGTAATGAGTAAAATTAGAGAAAATTCAGGAAGTGAAAGACTATTTCAATCAAGAAATAGCAATTCTAAAAAAGAACCAAATGGAAATCCTGGAAATGAAAGCCTCAATAAATTAAATTAAAAATTTGATGGAAAGTATCACCAATAGATTAGACAACTTCGAAAATAGATTTTCAGGCCCTGTAGACAAAGTATATATAATCCTGAAAATAAATTGACAAGACCAAAATATTCAAGAAACCTGAGATATATACCAAGAAACTAAATTTAAGAATCACTCGGGTAGATGAAGGCTCTGAAATAAAAACTAAAGGAATGCACAATCTTTTCAATGAAATAAAACTTGAAAAATTTCCAAATTCTAGAAATAGGATGGAAATCCAAATACAAGAGGATTACAGAACTCCAAATAGGCAAGATCAAAAAAGATCCTCTCCAAAACACCTTATGATGAAATGTCTAATATACAGACTAAGGAGAGAATTTAAGTGGATCAAAAATCTAGGAAACTGCAACTGCTAGAAGAAAATATAGACTGAACACCTCAACATATTGGTACAAGCATCAATTTCCTTAACAAAACTCCTAAAATGGAAGAAATAAAACCAAGAATCAATAAGAGGGATGGCATCAAGTTATAAAACTTTCCATTCAGCAAAGGAAACAAGAGCATGAAAAGACAACCTACAAAATAGGGGATTAATATCCAGAATAGGTAGAGTTCAAATAACTTACACCAAAAAAACCTCAAATGGGAAAAGAACTAAACAGACATTTCTCAAAAGAAGAAAGACAAATGGTTTATATATATATGAAAAAATGTTGAACATCTACTAAATAGGAATGGCAAAATATGGCATAATGAATCCTACTCTTTTTTTTTTTTTAAAGAGAGAGTGAGAAAGGAGAGAGAGTGAGAGAGAGAGAGAGAATTTTTAATATTTATTTTTTAGTTCTCGGCGGACACATCATCTTTGTTGGTATGTGGTGCTGAGGATCGAACCCGGGCCGCACGCACGCCAGGCAAGCGCGCTACCGCTTGAGCCACATCCCCAGCCCCAAATCCTACTCTTATGTACAATCATAATGTACCAATAAAAAAGAAAAAAAAAATGGGGCTGGGCTGTGGCTCAGGGGTAGAATGCTTGCCTAGCACATGTGAGGCACTGGGTTTGATTCTCAGCACCACATAAGCAAATAAATAAATAAAGGTCCATCAATAACTAATAAAAATATTTAAAAAACAAAAAGAAATTAGTTGAATATAGAGTTTTTACATTTTCAATACTGGGTATTTTAAGAGATGTTTCCAGGAACTGCTAAAATGAACAAGTCTGGCAATTATGTACTCAAATTTTGCGCACATATCTAAAGACTAGAATTTGTGTTTAAGAAGTTAACAGAGTTATTTGACAAATTAATACACAACAAGGAAAATAACACCTATGTAGTGAATATAAGTAATAAAAAAATAATATCAGAATACAGAACTGTGAGACCATCACAGGTTAGTATTAAGATAGTAACAATGGTATAGAGAATTAAAAAATAACTTTTAGACATCATTATAGTTCCAGATGAAAGAGAGATCTGTATTTTTATTCTCTCCCTGAAGAAAGGGAGGAAAGCAAAATGGGAATAACTTATGTTTCTAATTTCCTTGCAAATCTGAAGAACAGCTTGAGAATACGAGTGAACTGTATTTAGGGCACTAAAAACTGAGATCACAAAAATGGAAATTTGAAGTGCCAATAATAAATGAGAAAAAACAAAGGGTCAAATATTTTACCTTTTTCCATAAACTACAATAAAAAATACCTAATATAGTCAGGGATATTTGTTTTATTATATATATATTTATTTATTTTAGTTTTTGGTGGGCATAACATCTTTATTTTTTTATGTGGTGCTGAGGATCGAACCCAGCGCCCCGCGCATGCCAGGCGAGCGCGCTACCGCTTGAGCCACATCCCCAGCCCCAGATATTTGTTTTATTAAGAGTAACTTTAGGGCTGGGGTTGTAGCTCAGTGGGAGAGCGCTTGCCTTGCATGTGTGAGGCACTGGGTTCGATCCTCAGACATAAAAAATAAGGCATTTTTTTTTTTTTAAAGAGTGGCTTTACATGAAGCAGTGTTCAAAAAAGTCGAATGTTAGGCATGGGTAATGCTGAGGATTGTGTTACAAGGGAACTGCTCTACCACTCAGCTACATTCCCAGTTGATGTAATCATAGTAATTGTAGAACACTGTTTATGTAATTGACATTAAAATTAATTAATTTTTTTTAAATGGTGCTGTGGGTGAAATACAGGGCTTTGTGTATACAAGGCAAGCACTCTGCCTCTGAGTTACATCTCCAAACCTGACTGTTTTTTTCTGAAATGGGACTTCACCATGTTGCCCAGGCTGGCCTTGCAGTGGGTTCAAGGATGTTTCTGCCTAAGTCTCCCAAGTCACTACAACTACAGGCATCACCATGTCTGGCTTCTGTGACAGACTTGAAATTATGCAATTATTTTGTTATATGTGTCAAAATTCTTATTGCTTTATAGCACTGAAGCATCACTGAAGCATTCCACATCACCAAATGGGAATGAGAGAGAGAATCTCTATACACAATCCTACTATAAAGTTGTTATTTTGGTCTTTGTGACTATCTGCAGTATACCAAATCACTTCTTTCTCATGCAGAAATAAAACAATTATTCTACTCAGTTTTTTCAATTTCTGCTTGTTGTACTCTAACTTGTGAGTACAAAATATTGTAAAATCTGCTGAAGGTTCCCTGAAATATTTAACTATGGGTCTAATACAAAAGCTAAGCCATGCCTAAAACCCTGTATTTGAAATACCTAAAACAGAGTCTGGAATATAGTCATGATTAGAAATTTTCATTACATAATGAATTATTCAGAAGTTTTGAAATTGTTATGGTAGTAATCAATCATATTTCCCTTAGAAGACCATTAAAAATTTTAAGTTGTATTATAGCAAAAGTTCTTTAATTTTTTCCTGCTCTAACACATCTGAAATATATGATAATACTAACAGTAACAGTCAATCGCTATGATAATAATTCTCAAAGGAGAAGTCTGGATTAAAGAATGATCAACTACTTTCCATAAAAGGCTTTAAAATTGTTATTTCAGAGAAGTTTAATTTTAAGACAACAGAGAAAAAATATCAATAATTCCTACCTGTTCTGGCATAGCTCCATGTTCAATTCCAGTCTTTAATAATCTGTAGCAATTGCCAAACAGATCCCATTTTGTGAGATCATGAGCACTAAAAGAAACAAAAGATGCATTAACTTTATTCTAGATAGAGTTCAAGAAAACTTTTATTTGAACTTAGTTTCAGTAAAAGGAAGAGTAAAATAAAACATTTTCTTGGGGATGAGACTGTGGTTCGGTGGTGGAGTGCTTGCCTAGCCCGTTTGAGGCATTGCACTTGATCCTTAGCACCACATCAAATAAATAAGTAAATAAATAAATGTATTGAGTCCATCTACAACTAAAAAAACAAACAAAAAAATTAAAAAAACCTAACATTTTCTTTAAGAATTAAAAAGGATCCACTAAGGAAATGTGTGTGTTAGACCCTTACACGCGTGTGTGCGTGCAAACACACACACACACACACACACACACACAGACACATACACAGAATGAAAAAGAGCTGATACCAGGAATTCACTGAAGAAATCAACAATAAACTTCAAACATTTAACTGAAAGTTTCTACCATATGGTCAACATAAACTCAAACTTCATACATAGGTATCTTTTATTTTTAGTATTTTAAAATACATGTTAAACAGATCCATTTACAACTTTAAAATTTATAACCAATGTGTATGTATGTTTATGTATAGAGAGATAGATTTATATTTGTGTGTGTGTGTGTGTGTGTGTGTGTGTGTGTGTGTGTATCGCAAGGGAGGGAGGTTAAAGGGAGAGACCCTTTCCCACTGAGCTATATCCCCAGCCCTTTTTATTTTTGAGACAGAGTCTTACTAAATTGCTAAGTCTGGTCTCAAACTTGCAATCCTCCTGCCTTGGCCTCCCAAATTGCTGGGATTACACACTGAACTTGGCTAAAAGTTTAGATTTTTGAAACTGCTTTAGAAATCTATAGAATTCATTAAGAGACTCAACCAAAAAAAAAATTTTTTTTGACAAATTTTACTTTCCTTTCTTTATGGAGAAGATGAGCATAATTTTAAAAGATATACAAATTATACCTTGAAAACATACATTTCATTCATTGTACCTTTTTTTTTCTTGTTGAAACTCAACTGTTCTGTTCCCAGAACACTGTAATGAGGAACCAAACAAAAAATAATTTAGGAAAAAGCCCACAGAACTTACTTTCATGGCTTTCCCCATAATTTTTTTTTTTCACTTAAGTTGACAAATGATCATGTAGGTGTTGTGAAATATGCATATTATGGAATGGCTAACTAGAACTAATTAACATATGCATTACCTCATATAATTATTTTTGTGGTAAGAATACTAAAAATCTACTTTCAGCAATTTTTATGGATATAATATATTGTTGTTAACTATATTCATTATGCTGTACAACAGATCTCTTGAATTTATTCCTATTTAATTGAAATTTTGTATTCCTTGAATAACATCTCCAACTCACCATCAATCTTATTTCTTATTTAGCAAGGCTTCTAAAAGCCATCAAAATTATACCCATGAAAGTCTAGCTTATAAAAATAAGCTTATCTAATTTGTTAAATAATACTGATGTACTTCAACTTTTATAGTATATACTCATCATTTTAAATGATAATTTTTCATTACACTAACAGTAAATCTTACATCTTAATTAAATAACTACAGATCATAATTTCTCTGGAGAAAATTTGCATAATAAAGAAAATCACCACCATCTCAATATTTCTCTAAAATTTTCTATCGAAATATATGAATGTTGCTGTGCATGCTGGCACACATCTGTAGTCCTAGTGACTCAGGAGGCCAAAGCAGGAGAATCACAAGTTTGAGGTTAGCCTCAGCAACTCAGCAAGACTCTATTTCAAATTAAAAAAAAAAAAAAAAAAAAAAAAAACTAAACTAAAATAAAAAAGATTGGAGATGTAGCTCAGTAGTGAAATACCCTTGGGTTCAATTCCCAGTACTCCCCCCCTCAAAAAAAAAAAAAAAAAAGAGAAAGAAATACATGAATGTATAAAACTGCTACAGTTTATGTTGATTAGTATATTTTAATCACTGAATCTACTTTAAACAAACAACATACTTGTGGAAAGATGTTAACCGCTTCAAGGTGGACAAAACATTGTAAATATCGTCATCATCAGCTTCTTCGCCCTACAAATTAAAAAGTAAAGATCACCTCATTACCATAACCTAACTCACATTCACACTAAAATCTATTAATACTTAACTGTCTAAAGAAAAATTCTTCATTATATAAACAGTACACATTCTCTAGAGGTAAATAATACAAATAAAAAAAACCCAAGTCTTTACATTTTAAAATAATGGGATAAACATGATTATACACTTTTCTAATTAATATTATACGATAAATTCCTTGAAATTGCTGAGTGAGAGGGTAAAGTTTTACTTTCTTTTTTTTGGTGCTGGGAATTTAACTAAGGGCGTTATGTATACAAGGCAAACACAATCACGGAGCTATAGCCCTGCCCTCAAAGATAATGACTATTCCAGATCTTACAGTCAGCTACTTCTGTAGCTTGAAAATCATAAATAATGTTTGAAAGAAAGAGAAGTTCAAATAGAAAAAATTCTTTTAAAAATCAATTATATGTGTTAAAAAGGAAAATTCGATCAGCCTGGACATCAGAGCACACACAACTACAGGAATTCCAGATTGCCTTATGTAGACTGGGATAAGAGGTCAAGAGATAAGAATCCCAAAATTAGAAATATAACCAGTTGAAGAAGCTTGCTATCTTGAGCATACCATTCAGGTATGGGGATTCCTTAAAAGCATACTTAATTTGTACATTTCTATTCCGTAACACATCGCAATAATACAGTAATATTAAAATGCCAAATTAGGTCCCAGGAAAAGAAAATGAGTTAAGAAAAATCAAACCTCAGAAAGACTTTTCTTAAAATAGAAGGAAAAAAAATCTACCATTAAAAGGAAATATGGGGGCTGGGGATGTGGCTCAAGGGGTAGCGCGCTCGCCTAGCATGCATGAGGCACTGGGTTCGATTCTCAGCATCACATAAAAATAAAATAAAGATATTGTATCCACCTAAAAACTAAAAAATAAAATAAATAATTAAAAAAAGAAAAAAGAAAAAAAGGAAATATGGGGCAGGGGTTGTGGCTCAGTGCTTGCCTAGCACATGCGAGGCCCGCTCAATCCTCAGCACCACAAAAAAATAAATAAGTAAAATAAAGGAATTATGTCTAACTATAAGTAAAAAATATATATTTTTTAAAAATATAACTAGGATGTATTAACTGCAATATGTTGTCAAGTTTTTTTTAAAGGGGCAGAAATTTCTAGATTTTATTTAAAAATGGAAATGATGACACACTCAGCTATCTTGAATATTCAGTTATTAGGTAAAATTATTATTATAAGTACACATTAACTTTAGAACAGACCTCTTGCAGTAGGTCTTCCACAGAATGATTGAATCGATCTACAAACTCATCAATCAGCTGGCTCCGAGCTATGTCAACTCGGTTCTGGATGGTATACTCTTCACTGCATAAAATGCTATAGGTTTTACTGCAGGCTTCTAGGACATCTGATTCTACATGTTTTTCCACAACAAATTTAATCTGTTTTAATAATGCATCTAGATGCTAAGGAGAAAAAAAAGAAAAACAATGACATTTAAATAATAAAAATTAGCATCTATCAAATAAAAAAGACTATATGATTACATGCAAATAAAATAATTCCATTAATAAAACTACTTTAATGGCAGAATTTCAATTTCAGTCTCTTACCTTTTCCATTCTACCTGTGCTGTAGATTTCTAGATCAAAATACTGTGGGATTTGCAGCAAGTTTGCTACTTTTTCTGCATCGGCTGAATACTAGAAGAAACAGTAAAGAAAAAAGCAGTAACTAATAGTTATGTTGAAAGCAAACTCGGGGGTATATTATCACAAAACTGTAAATGAAACAATACCTTTGATAATAACATAGGAAGTGTGATAATAAAATGCTCAGTCAATTTGTTTCTATCATCAATTTGAGTTTTCCTTTCTTTGGCAGTTAGCACCTGGAAATATATTAAAACAGTAAAAGAATAAGAGTGTCATGTGCAAATGTATAAGTCTAAAATGTTATACAGAAGGATGAAGAACTGGCATATAATAAAACCAAGAATTTTAAGAGAAACTTAAACTACTGAAAAAATGCAAAAATGTTAACATTCACTGTTCTTTATTAAATAACTAAATTACTATTTTAACGTACATAAAAATATAAACATTTCTATAAAAACCATAATTAGGAATATAAAAATATTGAAAACAAAAAGTAATTTTTCTAGAGTTTTAACCTCAATGTATTATTGGTTCACTCTCACATGTTAAACACAAACCGATACTATTTAAAGTAGTCCTCTTTTACAACCATCAGACACTAATAAATTTTCATGTATTTTTAAGGCATATACTAATGACATTTCTGAATTCATTTATATTTAAGTCTTCTTGTAACTGTGCTCATAAATCTATTAGGCAGCATTCAAGAGAAATTGAAAATAGTACAGCCTGAGATCATGGAACAAATTTAAGCTGATAACACTCAGTACTTTAGACTATATGCAACTTATTAAACCATGGGTCCTTTCAAAAATAAAATATTAAAATGCAAGCTCAGTTTAAGATCATTTCCCCAAAGTATTCTGCATTTTGTTAATATTCCGAAGGGATTTTCCATCTTAATATTGAATGGCTTTACAGAACAGAAATTTTCCAATATAAACTATCACTATTTAAACGTGAACCCCAATGTTAAGAATACATGAAAGTAGATGCCTCCTATTTGATTATTTCATACGCTTATATTTTGAACAACAATCACTTGGAATGATCTACAAACTACTACAGTATTCAGTTCTGCACAAAATAATTAAAAGGACTACACATAAAGTCAAATATGTGTTTAAAAATGTATTCAGGATATCAAGGAGTTCTGAAATTCATCTAATAATAGATCAAAGGCCTAAGGACACTGATTTTAGGGAAACAGCTATTTTTGACCAGATGATAATTTTCTCAGGCACTCTACATACAATGAACTCATCTGGTCTTCATAATACCTCTGATGAAATAATAAAAATGGCCTGATACTTATTGAGAAAGAATTTGCTAATATCTAACAAAAAGTTTATGCATATCCTTCCTTTGATCTAGCAATCCCATTTCTAGCAATCTATCCCACCAATACACCAGGTATAAGAAAGAAATGACCCATGCACAAGATTATTCACCATAAAGTATTTCTAAGTATCAAAAAACTAGCAACAATCCAACAGTCTGTTAATAGGTGGTTTTCAGTACCTATACAGCCATTAAAAAAAAAATCATGAAAATATCTAAATAAAGTTATGGAGTGATATTCAAGACACACTGTTAAATACAAAAAGAAATGTACAGAACAGTGTATAAAGTATGCTACTGTTTGTAAAAAATTGGTAGGCAGAAAGAATTGAGAATAAGAATACTTGTAGGTATGTGTGTTTATACATTTCCCTAATTTACAAAACAAAACGCTGGAAAGATAAACTAGAAATAAAACTGGTTCTAGTAGGAATGAGGTGTAGAAGGAGGTCCTTTATTTTTATTTTTTTTTAAAGAGAGAGTAAGAAAGGAGAGAGAGAGAGAGAGAGAGAGAATTTTTAATATTTATTTTTTAGTTCTCGGCGGACACAACATCTTTGTTGGTATGTGGTGCTGAGGATCGAACCCGGGCAGCACGCATGCCAGGCGAGCGCGCTACCGCTTGAGCCACATCCCCAGCCCAGGAGGTCCTTTAAATAAGACTTTAATGAAAGTGAACCTCGGGCTGGGGATGTGGCTCAAGCGGTAGCGCGCTCGCCTGGCATGCGTGCGGCCCGGTTCGATCCTCAGCACCACATACCAACAAAGATGTTATGTCCGCGGAAGACTAAAAAATAACTATTAAAATTCTCTCTCTCTAAAAAAAAAAAGTGAACCTGGAGCATTTTATTCTGCAACAAAGTGCTCAAAATGATAATGTCTGAATTAGGAATTAGCCTAAGGGTCTCTCATTAGTCAAAGCTGGAAGAATATACTTTTTTAAAAGACTTTTATTATGGAAAATTTCAAAAACCCTCTAAAGCCCAGCAATAACTATTTAGAATTATCATTCTTGTTCTCAATTCTAAAGTTTTTTTTTTTCTATTGCATTTTAAGGCAAATCTTTGTATATAATTTTACCATTAAATATTTACATGTCTTTAACAGGACTTAAACAGTCTTTTTACAATTTGTTCAAATAAGAATTCAAACATATTTGGTTGCTATGTCCCTATGTCCTTTACATTTCTGTAATCTCTAAATGTTCTCCTTTCCTACATTCTGAATTGGCTAACTATAGTTTCCTTTAAAACATTCTTTCATCCCCATATTTTCTTGAAAGCAATCGTTTCTGGAAGCTTGATTACATGGATTGTTTTCAGCCACGTCCCTTCACCCAGCCCAGGAACACTTCAAAGGTGGCAGCAGTTTTCACTTTTAATCAATGAATTCAGATGATAGCAAAGCAATCTATCGTGGAATTCCTCATTAATCTTTCATGTAACTACAGGCCATTGATGATTGTCATCTAGATTATTTTATTTGTGTGACAAAATAATATTTTAATTCTGTTATTCCTCCACTTATTACCAGTGACACTTCTACCAAAAAAGTTTGCCTCAATAAATATTTGGTTACCCAAAAATCTCAGTATTACCAATACAGGAAAACTAAACATTGTGTGCCTTTCTGATATGATGTAGTATGGAGTATAAAACATTATTCCTGACAAAATCTATAACCTTATTGGATCAAGCCTTTATAATTAACTTTCAGATTACAAAAAAATTATGTTAAGAAAAACTAAATGAAGTGCTATGAAGTAGCAATAAGAGAAACCAGAAGGAAAACACGTTTTTCCCTCCTATCTAGTTGTTCTCAATTGAAAGAGAAATATTAGTTTAAGCATTTATTTAATGTCTCAATTTCTTGTTTCATGTATTTTGGATTCTGTTGTGTATATAATTACTGTATTTTCCCAATGTATTACTGACCCCTTTATCTTAAAATATCTCTTTTGGTTTCTAGTAACATTACTTAAAATCTATTTTTATAATATTAATAATCTCTTCAGCTCTCTTATGGTTATTCATTGCATAATGCCCTTTGCCATCCTTTTACTTCCAACAAATCTGTCTAAATCTGATGCAGTATGACAATACCTTCTTTTTTTATTGGGGGTGGGGGGTGCACAGTGCTGGGGATTGAAATTTTCACCTGCATTCATATTCAATATAATTTCTGATATGGCTAAAGATACAAAATCCAGAAAGGAAGAAGACTAGGAGGAGGGAGGAGGAGAGGGAAAGAGGAAGAAATTGACCAAATTATATTGTTCTATTGTGTGCACATATGAGTAAAAACAAATCCCACTGTTATTTATAAAGCATGAGTAAAAAAAATAGCAAGCTTTAACTCACAAAAAGTCATCCATTTTGCTGTAATCTATATTTATTTCTTTAGTTCCTCTTTTCTGTCTTTACTTAAAGTGTACCACCATAATTTTCATTTTCTTTTTATATATGAATAATTGCTGTAGGAATTATAATATACTTCTTTACTTTCAACTGGCTCCAGGTTAATACTAAATTACTTATACAAAATGTAGTAATTTTGCTGCAATATAGTTTCATATCCTTTTCACTTTTTTTGTGTTTTTACTGTCAGATATATTATGCCTGTATTATAAACTCAACAAAATAGCACTATAATTATTGACACAATATCATGTCCCATTAAAAAACAGATGGAAAAAATACATCTGCCTTTTATACCCATTCACAGATTATAGTTACCATCTGATGACATTCCTTATATGGCCTCAAAGACTTAGTATTTCTTTTTTTTGTTTTTGGTATCAGAGATTGAACTCTGGGGCACTCAACCACTGAGCAACATCCCCAGCCTATTTTGTATTTAATTTAGAGACAGGGTCTCACTGAGTTGCTTAATGCCTTGCTTTTGCTGAGGCTGGCTTTGCAATCCTGCTGCCTCAGCCTCCTGAGCTGCTGGGATTATAGGAATGCATCATCACGCCAGGCAAGACTTAGTATTTCTTATGAGGCAGGTCTTCTAAGAACGCAGTCTCTCAATTCTTGCTTTTGTTTATCCAGAAATGGTCTTAACATATCTTCATTTTTGAAATATAATTTTACTGGGTTAAAAATTTCCAGAGGGCAATTCTGTTGAATATTCTGGCCTCCACTGTTTCTGATAACAAGTCAACTGCTAAACCCTATTGTAGTTGACTACTCCTTGACTTGTTTCACTGCTTTCAAGATTTTCTAGTTTTGTCTTTCAACTGGGTGACTGCTGTGTCTCCAAAGAAACAGTTTATGTTTATTCTACTAGGGTTTTGTGTTTATTCCACTTGGATTTGTGAATCAATGTTTTTCATCAAATTAGGAAAGTTTCTGGTAATTACTTCTTTAATCCAACATGTGTGCCTACTGAGAAGACATTTCTACTGTCTTCCTTTTTCCCTTTAGTAGACATTTTAAGATAATACATGTAACTATGGCTTTTAACTTATTTTTATAATTTTAATGTTTTTTTTAGATGTGCTTTAATTTCACACATACTTGCTGAGCTTGGTGGTACATGCCTGTAATGCCAGTGGCTTGGGAGGCTGAGGCAGGAGGATCTGTGATTTTTCAGTTAAAATTTTGGCTGGTGCATCTGAACCACCAACTTAGATTATAGAAACAAGTTGGCCACTTCCAGTCAACAAAAAAGCAATGGGCTTTTACCACTTGTCCATACTGTATCAACTCTCTGACAACAAAACTGCTGGTACTTGCTGCTAGTGCTACCTGGTAAAAGATCTCACCAAGTAAACTTGTGGGAACGTGTGTGCACGCGCGCACTGTAAGCCTAAAATAGGAAGGCTGCAGATTCTTCTGCTTTTACCTGAAACTTCAGCACTTTTTAAAGAAAAAAATACATCTCCATTTTTTTTTTAATCTTTGGTGAATTTGAATGTTTTAGATAGAAATTTCCAGTTTACACTTGTTTTTGCAGAAAGGATTTGCCTACCCTTTTATACCAAGAGAGAAAAGTCTCTCTACCTGTGATCATTTCAACTTGTCCAAATAATATCTTTATTATTAGTCCCATGTTATAGAAAAGAAAACTAAGGCACACACACACACACACACACACACACACACACGCAAATCTTCACCTATCCAAGTATTACATGGCTGCTAAATAGAAGAGCTTAAAGTTAAGCTGTCTTCCTTCTGAGCCTTTATGCACTCTTGATATAAATATGAAAATTCTTAAAGTACTACATACATACCATAGTAGAAGTAGGGACAGATGTTATGGTATCATGAAGGGAAAAAAATCAATTTTTGGAATCCAAGCCCAGTAGACACAATATAAAAATGAAGTATCATAGATGTATCATTTACAAAAATAGTATATTTGGGGGGATGTAAATTCCAGTAAAATATCCAAATATTTAAGACAGTCAATTACATTAAAAGCTTTATTGTGGATTTCTCATTAAGGTAACTTACTCTCTTGCCGGTACCCCTTCCCACTGGAGGATGTGCCTCAGCAGCTTGACGAATTGTACAAACCATTAGCTCTATAAGAGCACTTTCTTGCCGGTCAGACATTGCTAAGGTGAAACAAAATACATGAATATGAGCAGACAGTTTTACAATAACCATGTGCTAAAAGTGAATGCAATTATTAAAAATCTAAAAACACAATATATTACTATGAAGAAGACTTAAGCTATGTATTTTGCTGTTTTTTTTTCCTTTTGTTTTTCTTACAGAAGTAATATATGCTTGTTGTCTTAAGTCAAATAAGAAAGAGGTATATAAAGTAAAATTTTGGTCTCAGTTCTAACACCATACTTTTGAGTAGGCAATGCTAAAATTTTATTTTATTTCCTTACATATTACTCCAAAGCTCATACAATTTTTTAAAGGTTTAAAAAAATTTTTTTAGTTGTCAATGGACCTTTATTTTTTATTCACTTATATGTGGTGCTGAAAATCAAACCCAGTGCCTCACACATGCTAGGCAAGCACTTTACCACTGAGCCACAACCCCAGTCTAATTTTCTAAAGCTTTTTAACAAAAAAAATCATGCCACATATTAAAAAAATTAATAATACTTTTAAATATCTTCAAATATATACATATATAATTATAATTATTTAATATACAACAACTTAGTCAGTCTTCTCCTGTCTACAGTCAAAATTATTTTCAGATTTTTGACACCATGAAAAGTGCTGCAATAAGCATCATTAATGCATATATACTTAGGTAACTGATAAACTTATTTCTGAGGAAAAAATTCCAAGAGTGGGAATAACTCATCAAAAGGCAAATCTCAAAAACAACAAATCTAAGATTATTTATTGTAGTTTCCAATTGCAATGATGATAATGTTTGGTTTTTCATATCACTGCCAGCACTGGGTTTTATAAACCCCTTTAATTTTTGCCAGTCCTATGGTTGTGAAATGTTATTTCATTGTTATTTTGTTCCTTTATATCTACTGATCAGCAAGTATTCTTCCCCCCAACCCTCTAGGATTTATCTTTTTTTTTTTTTTTTTTTTTGATATGGGATCTTGCTAGGTAACCCAAGCTGGTTTTTAACTCAGAGGCTCAAATGACCCTCCCATTTAAGCCTTCTGAATACATGGGATGAACTACAGGCACATTTCACAGCATTTGACTACTGAGATTTTTCTTATTGTTCTTTGCCCAGTCTTCCATTCTTTTTGTTACTAAGATGTAGTAACCTTTGTCTTCTGACTCTTCTTAGTATCTTATTAGACAGAACTGTTACCTTTTAAAAAGTCACATGTGTCTCCCGTTGGTTTTGCTTATTGGTGTATATTAATTATACAGAATGGTTGTTTTATTGTAGCATATTTATACATCCATAAACCATAACCTAATCAGTTTCACTGAGCTTGTTGTATTGCATTCAAAGAATGCTCTGTCTTAGAGATTAGAGAAATATTTTCTTCATTTTCTTTTAATTTCTTTCTCTTATGGTCACTTGCTCTCTTTTTTATTTTAATTTTTAAGTTGTTGATGTACCTTTATTTATTTATTATTTTTATTTTTATGTGATGCTGAGGATTGAACTCAGTGCCTCACACATGCCAGGCAAGTATTCTGCCACTGAGCCACAACTCCAGCCCCTCACTTGCTCTCTTGACCTTCCTTCTTTTGTTCTTTCTTATTCCTTCACTTTTATATCTTTAATCTCTTTGACATTTATTTGTAAATGAGTAGAAAGTATAAGCCTATTTACCTATACCAAATAAAAAAAGGCAATTACACCTTCACTACTGCTAAATAAACCAGATTTACCTATGTATTTTTTTTTTACTTATGTATTTTAAATGCCATTTTAAAATATGCTGTAGGATCTCATATAAACTTAGATCTTTATTCTAAGTATATTCTTTATTTAGTTTTGCTAATCTACTTGTATATTTTTATAACTACTTCTTTTGGTTATAGTACATTTATAATTTATTAAAATAATTTATTTTGCAACTTAATCCAACTAATTAAACAAGTTTCCCTTACTGTGTCCTTTTAAATTTTTTTTGTAATTTTTATAATGCTGGCAGCAAATAATTTATTAAGCATTTTAATGCATAAGGCACATATATTAAATTGGATTAGTTGATAACTTGTTTTATCCACAAACAACTCTAAGAAATAAGAACCAATATAATCCAAAGGGATTAAATAACTATTCAAAATGTTCAACTAGTAGTAGAATCAACACATTAACCCAGGTAGTCTGACTCTAGAATAGTGCTCTTAAGCACTATGTTATACTGGCTTTTTAACATACATTTAAAATGCTACATAAACTTCAAAATATTTTTTGGTTAGGTCTGGGTCCAACCGTACATCCCAACAGTACACACTGAGTTGTTTAGGGCCTAGATAAATTGCTGAGTCTCACTTTGAACAGATTCTTCTGCCTTGGCCTCCTGAGCCACTGGGATTACAAGTGTGACACTGCACCCGGTTTTTATAATCTTTTCATCTAGAAACATAACTTAGTTCTTCATTTTTGAGATCTTTTTTTACATCATTTAAGAAAACATTAGAGTTTTCCCATAACGAAATTAAGTACTATTCTTCTGAATTCACCCCATGTGTTTTTAAACATACTTTTTAAAAGGATAATGTAAATACTTTAATTCTCTTTCCCAATAGATGGTAGGAATTATAGAGAAAGAACTTCAGAAGGAAAAATACAATGAATCTGTGAAAGTTTAAAAGTCTACAATGATTATTTTTAAATTGAGGCAAAAGCAATGAAAAGGCAGACAAAGACATAATGACACCCTGTCCTGTAGTCTATAGCAAAATTATCCTGCACAGGAATATATATATACAACTTTCTTTCTTTCTTTATTTGCAATACTGGGGATTGTACACAGGACTTTGTGGATGCTAGGCACATACTCTCCCACTAAACTACAAACCTATCCCTTTTTAAAAATTTTATTTTGATATAGGACCTCATTAAGTTGCCTAGGCTGGCCTTGAACTGTAGCCTCTCAGGTAGCTGGGATGACATGTGCGTGGACACAGCACCCAGCCTATACATAATCTCAATTCAATCATTTCTTAAATTTTTATTTTCTTAGGAAAAACACATGAATTTTAGCCTATTTTAGGAAAAACACATAAAACAAATTCAATTTTTCCACCGGTACGCCTAGGATCCAATGCCTAACAATACAAAATACCACTCCATTCAGTAACATTTTTACTTTCCAATTCTAGAATTTCATAACTTTTTAAAATTTGGCCGTGAATAAAGGAGCACAGGTTGTCTGTGAACTAAATGCATGTTTTCAAAATTCAGAAATAACACCTGGATTTATGGAATGTGAAGAGAGAACAAGTTATCACAAGAATGGAACCTTTCTTACACTATATAGTAAAACTCAAAGTAGTGTTGAAGTAGAACTAAACTTTGCACAGTATCCACTAACATCAATTTTGTTAAATTTATATTATCAAAATTGAAACCTTCCCTGAATGGAGAGACAGGAAAAATCAAAAGCAATTGAAATTTAATTAAATCCCTTCTGGGATATGACAGCAAATCTACATAATAATAACTAAGCAAGCTTTATTAAGCCTTAGACAAGAGCCAAATGGTCACACTGAATGAAATAAACAGGTAACTACTTAGACTTTGAACTATTACATAATTACACAACTTTCTAACTCTTGGGAAACCTTTTCATACATCATCTCTATTTTCTCAGTATTGGTTTTAGTCTTATCACTAAAAACAAACGCTTTAAAGTCAACCAGGACAAAAATTTTCAAAAGACCTTTGTGTAAGTCTTAAAGCAACATATGATATTAACCACAGCTCTACAATATATATTATTAACCATATATCTCTTGATTATCGTCTTTACTGGGTTTGTAAAAGGGTATAATTCTCTCATTTTCATAGCTGTTATTCTCTCTTGCCCTTCCTCCTATTGTTTGGTATCCACAATCTTTAAGTGAGTTATAGGCTCTTACTTTCTTCATAAACTATCTTCTAATTTTTTACTACTGTTTCTCATAGAGACCACTGCAACAATTACATACCTAGTTTTCTGCCTATTCCAAATCACATATATAAAGGCATTTTTCTTAAAATATGTATTGGATCACAGTGCTCCTTGTTTAAAATCCTTCAATGGAATCCTAATCAAACTAATAAACTAAAAAAATTCACTTATAAACTTAAAATATTCTACATTATCTGATCTCTATCTCCACTTGTTACCAATGGCTATGTTCTAGTTATTACAGATCCTAGAATGAAATTATCATTCATGCTTCTGATGCTTTGCAATTGGTATTTCCACTATCTAGTCATATCTTTTTTGATACTTCCTTTTGTTTCTTGGCTTACAAGTGGGATTCTCCAAAAAGGTCTTCCATCAGGATTTGATCTAAAGAAAAACCCTCCTTATTGTCCTTCACAGACATTTATTAACTCCTGGAATTAACAAATAGTTAAGAGTACATAACTTGATTTTTGGGTTTGCCTTCCTCATAAGAATATAAGATCTATATGGGCCTAGTTTAATATTGTACCTTCAGTATTTAACATAATATTTGGTATATATAAAAGAGTAAATATTGGGCTGGGGCTGTAGCTCAGTGGTAGAGCAATTGTCTGGCATGTGTGAGGCACTGGGTTTGATCCTTAGCAGCACGTAAAAATAATAAATAAAGGCATTCTGTCCATCTACAAGTACAAAAATAGAAAAATTTAAAAAATGAGAGTAAATATTATTAAAATTATAAATAAATTAATGATTTGAATGGTTGTTATTGAATGCGTGCAAGGGATTAAACCCAGGGCTTTGTGCATTCTAGGGAAACGCTCTACCACTGAGCTACATCCCCAGCCCACAATTCCTGCTTTGAAGAATTTCATCATTTGCATCTTCAAGCAACTGAATACAGAATTTTAGCATTAGAAGCAATGAAAGAAGATTACCTAGTCAAAGGTTCATATATTAAAGAAGCTGAAAATCATAAGTCAAATAACTTGTTACCTGGCAACAAAGCTATTAAGAACCCAGATCCTCACATTATTATATTAAACATTTATCCAATTTTTATTCTGCTATACACACACACACACACACACACACACACACACAAACAGCCCCTTAAAAACACTGCAAGACAGTCTTAAGGTTACTGTGATTTAAGCTGGTGTTAGTCTTTTACAATGTGTCTCTTTCTCCAAATTTCAGACCTACATCTCAACTTTTAACTAAAAATTCCTTCACTGAAATTTTGCCACACTTCAACTGTCTAAAAAATAAATTCCAATCAGTTTCAAAAATAAGTTTCAGGTAGCTTTTTGTTATAAAATACAGCAAAATAGTAGCACAGAAAATTGATTTGAATGTCCTTTGATGCCAGACCCTATAAGTCACATAACACTCACACACAAAAAGTATGAAAAAAGTTTAGTTATCTTGTAGATACAATTCTACATTTGTTATATGTAATTTCTCAGGCTTACCCTACTCAAATTCAATCACATCCTAAAACTGTGGTTCACTTTAAACAATGATTCCCATTTTAAAGGTAGCTTCTATAGCTAAAACCAGACCAACCATATCCAAACCAAACCAAACCAAACCAACCTCTTAACAGAAAGCCAAATAAATTCAATGTCAACTAAATTTACACCACAATGAAATATCTAAAAGCACATAGTTATTTTAAGAAGAGAAATCCATCTAGATCATCTTAATGACTCAAAGACTTATTAATTTACTGATTTACATATCTTACACAAAAGTAAAAACTAACAATACCAAAGCATACTACCTTGGCACTTCTTCCCTTAATTTGCATTCCTTGCCTCCCTTCTTATTAGACATAACCTTATAAAACAAGAGGTGGTAAAGGAAAAAATGACTTGAAAACATGGATGGGATATATCACTCAAACTATGCCAGTGTTGTTTGGGTAGTACTGATTAGAAAGGAAAATTATTTCAACAGGAAAAATAATAAGATAAGTTAAAAATATAATGTATGAAGTCAGTGAGCTGAGCAAGAAAATGTATAAGCAAAATAACAAGGAGAAAATGCAGAATATATGTTCATATTCTTATGATCATGAAAATAAAAGGAATGCAAAGTGCAGTTAGTTCAACCTAGTGAGCAGAGGGGTTCTGTCAACTTGTTAACAGGGTCATTTTCTAACTAAGGTTTATCATGGAAGAAAAAGGTCTGTGAAAAGTTTGGGAAGATAAAGGAAGAGAATGTGAAGTAGATATTCAAGTTATACTTAACAAAGGCAAACTGAGCTTGTTTATGGGAGTGTATGTGGGTAGATGATGTCTATCTATGTTTCTCCCACTGAATCAAAGCTGGAATAGGTATAGGAGATGGTCACTCTGTTAGTGACCTGTTTGCACAGTCAAATGCACGGGAGGGCTCATTCTGATCTTACAATATTTCAAAGGGTCGAACCATTAGGAGGGTAGTGGAAGCAGAACAAATAATCAATAGTATATTATCTTACTTAATCCTCCAAAGTATGTAAATTACTTAAGGAAAATTATCTCTACTTTTAGAGAAAAGGAGACAAAGGATAAGAAAATATAATGAAAGAGGGGAAGATTGTGCTTTAATTAAATCACACATTCTCAATGCTGGGGATGTAGCTCAGTGGTATACTGTGTGATAAGCAAGCACAAGACCCTGGGGTCAATCCCTAGTACCCTCTCCCTGAAAAGACAAAGAAGAAAAAAAAAGTATCAAAGTTTTTCCAAGTTTACATATCAAACAGCAAAAATATCCTGGATGCACTTTTTTTTCACATTGAGTAATATCAATATTTTGTGTCTCAAATCAGCATAAAGAAAACTTTTTTGAATACTACGTAACACAAGAATTTTTAAAGCCCTTGTGCAGCATGGTAGCAGTGCTAATATGGAAAGATGTTAAACCATAGAGACTTCCTTGTTACAGAAAACTGTTCTATTGAGAAAAAGATATATGGCATTCATTTTTAAGACGTGATCTATATAGGATAGTATGATTATAAATGAAAACATAACAATCTGTGAACCAACTTGTCAAATACTATACCTTCCTCTCCTTGAACAGGTTCTTCTAATAGCAACTCTGTCATACATTCCCAGTCTTTCAACAGTTCTTGAGAGCTCTCCCACAAACTGTCCACCAAGTAGGCTGCATGTTCGTGTAACTAAAATTAACAAATCAAGTGTGACTAAAGAACATTTAATAAAGAAATCACTATTAATACTGCAAGTTAATAAACCATTTTCTTTATAATTAAAATGGCTTGGTGTCAATGATTCTAAGAACCATGTGGAGAATAACATATATATTCATATTCCACCGTCAATAATGTGGATATAGTATGTAGAATCTTTTTTTTTCAAACATGAACAGTAGTAAAATTAAGGATCTCTTAAAGACTAATGACATAATTTACAGATGAGGAAATTGATAGTAGATTGCTACTTAGCAGAATCCCTGAAATTATAAGCTGGATTTAGGTCACTTTTCACTACTATTGGTCATCTCTTTTTAACTATTTTCTTTTAGGAAATTTATTACTTTCTCCCAGATTTCCATTTGAAACTTCAGTACTAGCCTCAACTTGGTGAAAAAGTAAAAAACATAAGTTATTTCCCTCTCTTCTTTATCTACTTTCATTTCCATTTAACTCAACGCATCTATCACCTCATCTTCATTTTCTGGTCATTACTCTCTTTATACAAGTGACCCATGATCCCACAGTAAAGAAACACACTAAAGTTCCTTATCAAATACTTCATGACAAACTCTACCACTTGTTAGTCATTAAACTATACTTTGACAAAGAAGTATACTATACTTTGACAAAGAAGTATACTATACTTTGACAAAGAAGCCCTTCAGGCAATGGGAGTGAAGAAGGTGTTGGCACTGTCCCAGTTTCTGTTACTCATAATTTCCACCCTTATATAAAAGACAGGCTGCCTTTGAGGCTCATGATACCCAGATAAACAATTCTAGGAATCAGTGTTTTTCAAACTATAGACTGCAACTCATTCTTGGGTTGTTAAACTAGTTAAGTGCGTCGAAACAGAGATAAAAACAGTGAATAGCACATAGAAAGGATAAATATTATTTCACGTTACTGACCCCCATACCTCCCAGTGCTGAGGATTGAACCCATGGCTTCATGCATGCTGAGCAAGTGCTCTACTACTTAGCTATATCCCAGCCTTTAACTGTTATTTGTTATATATGATTGTACTTGTCTTTGACAAAACATATTTCTCATCAGTAGGGACAGCCCAAAAAGTACTTTAGTTTTCTTTCTCACCTCCCTTACTAATTCTACCATATTCTAAACTTCAATGTAAATTTTAATAACTTGTTTAATGCTCTGATTTCATTGACTCTGGTTCCGTACGTCATTTCTACTGCATTTTAAATCTTGCACACTGGCTCCAGAAGTGCATTAGGAAAACCACACACACACAAACACACTACATAATCTCCCAATGAATTTTATTAAAGCCAGAGCAGATAATAATGATCATCTCTGCTTCAAAAGAACACGGGCAAAGGTTTGCATTAAGGTATTTTAAACTTTCCGAACTCATATAGCATGAGAAACTATTCTTGAACCATCAGTAACATCATTCCAACAATGACAGGCACAAGTAATACAAAACTAGGTGTTAAAAATGAATATGAAAGCATAAAAAAGAATAATAGTTTCAGGAGGACCCTCATTGTTATACAAAATTACATATAAGAGGTTATGAGGGGAATGGGATAACAAACATGGAGGGAAATGAATTACAGTAGATGGGGTAGAGAGAGAAGATGGGAGGGAAGGGGAGGGGAGGGGGGATAGTAGAGGATAGGAAAGGTAGCAGAATACAACAGTCACTAATATGGCAGTATGTAAAAACGTGATGTGTAACCGATGTGATTCTGCAATCTGTATTTGGGGTAAAAATGGGAGTTCATAACCCACTTGATTCTAATGTATGAAATATGATATGTCAAGAGCTTTGTAATGTTGTGAACAACCAATAAAAAAAAAAAGAATAATAGTTTCAACACTTCTGTTAAAGACTATGCTGAAATGAAGAGTTATAGTTTAATGGACATAGTTTTAGTTTGGGAAGATTTGAAAAAGTTATGGAGATGGATGGCAGTGACGACCGTAGAGCAATGTAAATGCACTTAATGCTACTGAACTGTACGCTTAAAAAAATTGTTATGTCCATTTTACTATTATAAAAATGAACATGCTATATAGATATGCTTTTATTTGACTGTGTAGATGCACATTTCCATAAATAAGATATATATTTAGAATTACAATATATATATCTAGTGGATTATACCTTTTATAAATAGATCCACGTTTTATCCCTCTTAATGCTTCTGGTCTTTTAATTCTGGTTTATTTTTTGATATTGTTCTGTTTTCTTTCTGAGGGCTCTTGTTATATCTGGACTTTTATTTGTAAATCCTGGTATTATTTTAACTAAAGTGTGTTTGTAAACATCATATAGCTATGTTTTATTTCTTTATTTCAACTCCTAATGACAATCTGTGTTTTAATACAGAATGTTAGCCTGTTTACATTTACTGGATTACTGATGTTAGAAATATTTCTGGCATTTTATTTTCTGTGCTTTAACTTATGCCATTTTCTTTAATATTTTATCTGTGCCATTTTCTTTAGTATTTTATCTTTCATTTTTAGCTTTATTTTGACTTATACTTTTCCATTAAAGATCATTAGCATATTTCTTTACTTTTCATTTAATCTGAACATTATATTTCTACATAATAATATTTAGATTTCTGCCTTAAACATCACAGTCGCTTTTTTAGGCTCAGCTTTATTTAAACTTTTTCACTTATTTGTTCACCCAGTTTCTTATATTCCTGATTTCTTTTTATTGTATTCATTCTCTATTTTGCTAGAAAACATACTCAAGTAATATTTTACATACAGAGTTCATGAGTGGTTAACTTTTTGTCATTTGATTAGTTCCTTTCCTCCATTCTTTCTACCTCTCTCTCATCTTTTTCCTTTCTTTCATCTTTTGTATTGCTTTCTAGAAAAAAAATCCCTTGGTTCTATCTGTAGCCAATCCTTGGTTGTGTCTACTGAAGCCATTTATTGATTTTCCTCCTTAAATTTTAGAAACCATTTTAACTCATGTGAATTCTCTTCCTCTTTTATAAGCCTCTTCACCTATTTGGCAGTATGAATTAAATCTTTTCATCAATCTGTTGAATTTTATGTTTATTTGTCAAGTTTTAAAGACTCTTGGTTGCTAATTTATATGTTGATGAGTCTATACTCATGAATAGTTTTAACTAGAATCCTTCCTTGACACTGATAGCAAGGTTCTGGCTTCCTTGGTGGAACAGGAAAGGGGAATCTGTGATCAGGCAGGAATCCCCTCTATTGTACAGATATACAATTTCTCTTTTATATGCAAAATTTTCCTGTCCCTGTTGGTGGTCATAAAATTTTGGAAGCTTTCACTGCTTTCCTTTTCAGCTCCATTTTATATACCCCAAATGTATGGACCAACAGTTCTAAAGTGATAAATACGATCAGCTAAAGGACAGCTAGCTACTTAATTACTATTTATGCATTACCCCTTCACTAGCCTCTGCTGCTACCATCTTCACTGTATTTCTGAGTTGTTCCAGCAATACCTCAGTTAAAACAGGGATTTTCTATTTTTGTCTCACTGGGCAATGGGTTACCTAGTGCTAATAGATTTTCTCAGTCAGTCTCTTCTCATTTACTTTATATATTCCACACACTCTTCACTCTTCTGATGAACTGATAATACCTCTTTCATTTTGACTAATTTAGCCTGAGGTTTTCAGTAGAGGAGCTAAAGGCAAAATTCAATGCTTAAATTAGTGTAAATCTAGATGCTAACTTCTTTGACAGTTTACTCACCTGACTCTAAGGTAGTGGATGCACTAGAATGTATTTTGTTAAAATCAATAACCAATAGGTTAAAATTCAACGTTTACATCAGAAAAGCAAGATAATAAATTGGATCCTTTTCTGATAAGAGTTGTAAATTTACCAACTCTAGTTACAATAATCAACACAATATGGTCAGTCAGGAGCTGGCTTGACGTGTCTTTAGGCATCTGTGACAGTCACAGAACTTGGTATTCTCAAACTTCTATTAGAATACCAGGTAAATTCATGTTTGAGGAAAAAAGAAAAAAATAATTCTAACATGGCTGGAAAGGATAAAAGGTCACTACAATCACCTTTCAGACATTTTATACTAAGGAGTAAGAGATGAAGCTATGAGAAGGCAGGCCTTGAGGCATTTTCAGTGGCTATTAAAAACCAAACTAAACCCAAACAAAACTTGGAATTTAAATTATCTAAAATCACATTTCTATTTATATAGGTAGATTTTTACCATGTTAAATGAAAGTATAATTTATTTTATTGGTTTTCCTCTAAGATAAACTAATCTCATCTTCCTGGTGATGAAAATTATAATTTTCTAGGTATATTCTGATTCATCTTTCAAACATTATACTATTTTTAATATTTTATCAAGTTTCTTCTATCTGCTAATCTGTCAGATAAATATATTTAAGGATTTCACTATATAATGGTACATTACTGTGATTCCTTTTATGACATATCATTTAGAATTCAAGTAATCATCTCAAAATTATTATAAATACTCTTATATTGGGTATTTACCTCTGTTAAAATAGAGTCAGTCACTGGTAAATCATAAAGAACACAAACAAAACCCAAGCAAAAGAGCTTATTTATGCACAAAGAATGAACACTCTAGATGAGAATTCTTGGATATATCAATACACTGTTCAATTTTCTGTGTTAAATTTTCTGTGTCACAACTGGTCTCATTATTCCTTAAGCCTATAAGGAGAGTAATCATACCTCTAGACTTTACAAAAATGTTCTGGGGCTGGGACTGTAGCTCAGTGGTAGAGTGCTTGCCTCACACTCATGAGGCATGGGTTCGGTCCTCAGCACCACATAAAAACAAAGATATTGTATCTATCTACAACTAAAAAACTATTTAAAAAATGTTCTAAAATAATATTAATAGCTTTCTTTTCTATGAAAAGTATCATAATATGAACACTACATATAGGATGATCTGAACTTATCAAATTGAAATACCATTTATCCTACTGTCTGGCTTGCATTTATAATACAAGGTACTTTGTCACTAGACATTAATGACTATCATAAAGGTTGTGGTAGCTTAAAAATGTCACCTTTGAGTACTGCAAGAAAATTGACAACTAATTTAGGCAGATCTCTTTATCTAGATAATTTCACCTACACTATAAATCCCTTTCAATATTTTATAATTTTATCTCACATTCCAGGAAAAGAATGATAATTGGTTCAGTTAAGTGATCTGTAATTTATCTATAAAAGACTCATCCTACTTATGATTTCTAAAGTGTCTAGTTAATTCAACATTTCAGGTGTCTGTTACTAAAATTTTACTAATGAACATGCGTTACAATAAAAAATTCAGAGTAGAACACAATTGGAATCCTATCATACTATAAGAACATGAATTCAATAAACATGCAGCTCTGAGTACACACTAGTACAACAGGATAAGAAGAAAGATTTTCACAAAGAATGATCATTCTGAAATACAGAAGACCATAAAAGCCAAAAACCAAGAATCAACCAGAAACCCTTAAATCTGATTTGCAGTTGCTTTTGCAGCCAACAAGAATGCCATGTAAAAGAATTACATTTTAATACTGCTGAAACACATTAGTAAATGGCAATAAACAAAGTAATACAGTAATGCAATCTGAAAATAGAGCAATAAAAAACACCATAAATTACTGCTTTAAATAAAAGGCAAAACTGCCTAAAACTAAGTACTTACGCCTTTTAATAAATTAAGTCAAAGTTCTTGAGCTTCCAGAAATCCAAAACATTTCCTTTAATTATATCTGCATACCCATCCTTATCAATATTTAAAATTACTGTTGATAGGATTTGACTGTTTCATAATACTTTTTATCCTATTCCTCTAAACCCTAAGGGGACTCAAGGTAAAGTTTGAAATGGGTTATCCTAAGTGTAGTATTTATTGGGTATTAAGTGTTTTTTCTTAAAAATTCACGTTCATTTTATCTTATAACATATCCAAACTTGTTTTGTAAAGAAAATAATGTATTGTGCCCTTACTATGCAAAGTATGGTCCCTGGACCAAGAGCATAAGCATATCACATAGGAGCTTGTTAGAAATGCAGAATCTCAAGAATCCAGAGCCACTGTATCAGAACTAGCATTTTAACAAGATCCCCAGGTTATCTGTATGTACATTTTAAACTATATTCTTAAATACAGTTTAAATATCATTTAAACTATATATATTCTTAAATACATTCTTGACTCAAATGAAAACTTTCCAGATGGTTTGTTTCTGATTTTACTTTGTCTATTACAGAGTTACAACTAAAAAATCTATGGCAACTGTCCTTTCTACCCTGCTTTGCCATGACAACCCCCACCCCTTCATTTCAATGATTCAGTTCTCTGATTTTAATTTTCATATAAGCTACCTATTTGTCTTTCTCTAGCTCATCCCTATACTGTTCCACCAGCACTCTCAAGTTTGAGTATTCACAGAATCTTAAATTTCTCATCCCTGACAATCCAACATAAACCAAAAACATTCATAGCCCAAATAAAGTTGAGTCTTATATTTCTATATTTTCTTCTTTTTTTTTAGTTATACATGGACACAATGTCTTTATTTATTTTTTAATGTGGTGCTAAGGATCGAACCCAGTGTCTCACATGTATGAGGCAAGCACTCTGCCTCTGAGCCACCACCCCAGTCTGAATTCTATGTTTTCTTTACAACTCTATTCTCACTCATTTCTAACCCAGTAGTTTATTCATTCCCCACTCCCACCCCTACTGGGAATAGAATCCAGGGGCGCTTAACCACTGAGCCACATCCCCAGCTCTTTTTATATTTTATTTAGAGACGGAGTCTTGCTAGGTTGCTTTTAGGGCATTGAGAAATTGCTGAGGCTGGCTTTGAACTCAAAATCTTTCTGTCTCAGCCTCCTGAGCCACTGCGATTACAGGCTTGTACCACCATGCCTGGCTATTCAGGGGTTCTTTAGGTATGGATTACCATTCCCCCAATAGAAAATACAGAATAAAATATCAAACAGTATTTTAGTGAGAAAAACTATAGTCTCCCTGCAAAAACAGATACTAATTGTACATTGAGTGTTAATTATAAAACTCTTTACAGGATAACTGATACAGCAATGAAAACACTGCTATGAGAACTGCAGAACAGTTTAAAACATCTAAATTCATACTTTCCCTACTCCTTATTAAATAATGCAATTTTCAAAAATGATCAAACTAATGGTTTCAATAATTTGACAACTCCCAAAGTGTTTAATAACGTAATTTAAAACAAGATACATATTTAAGAGAAAAACAAAATAGTATGCAGTATTGCAACCCTGTAATAGTGTAAAAGTTTTAACAATTACTGTTATATACTCAATATTGATATAGCTCTACATATATATTCAGAAGTTCCTTCCACAAAAGGTAGAGTATTAATTCTAAAATTAAGCAAGTTATAAAGACAACTTTGTAGAAATGGTCTTATTTTCATTTGATTTTAAATTCAATGACAATTTTATTTAATATGTAGTATATAAAAATAAAATGTTAATTTTTTTGCTTTTACCTCACTTTCAAGAAAAAAAAGGACAAGCATTCTAATGAGGTTTCCATTTGGACTGTTCCTTCCTCTCCTCTTTGCTAATGCCTCCTCGGCTTGTGGGTCATGTCTGCTAAACAGCCTGGTGGGTGGGGGGAGAGGGGGGATGACAATAAGAGCATTACAAATTCTCATGGATATCAGTTAGTCTTTTCTTTCATTACACAAATTATTTCAGCATTTAAAAAAAATCTGAGATCAGATTACCAATCTATTTCAACAAAAATATGTTACTGATACCTTTATATAAAGGTTAAAAAATGGTTGGATTTGAAAATTTCCTTAAAGTATAGCTATATATAAAACATACAAGGAGGCTGGGATGTAGCTCAGTTGGTAGAGTGCTTGCCTTGAAAGCACAAACCCTGGGTTTAATCCCCAGTACCACCCACACACACAAAAAAATGATACTTGTGGTTAAAAAAAAGAAAAGTACAAGGAAAATTTTACTGAATAATCGATGCTCAAATATTAATGAAAAATATAAGCACTGATAATATCCTATATGATTAATACTAGAGTACATAATTTTATAGGTTGATTTTGTCTTTAGTGGTGCTAGGGATTGAACCCAGGGCCGTCTGTGTGTTAGGCAAGCACTCTGTCACTGAACTATGTCCCTAGTCCTGTAATTTAGTTTTATTTTCTTAGATATTGATTTCACAATCACATAATTATAGAATTTAACCAAATGTTCCAGAAAATATGAAAATTCATATTTTTAATCATTACCTCTTACTTATAACCTATTACCAATTAACAATGCTCACCCAAATGTTTTCAGTAAAATGACATTCATGTTACAGTTAGAAAAGTATCATTTAGTGACTAACTTTCTAAAATATGACTATGAAATTATCTGAAAAATTTCATTTGTTAAGTAGACTTATTCTAATAAAACTTGACTGCTAAAGGTCCTTAAGTCCCCTATTTCCAGTCATTGCTCTAGAAAAAAAGGATATAGCAGTGACCAAAGACAAAACCCTGATTCTTTTATAAAAAGAATCTCAGCTTTTATAAAAAATAAGAACATGGAGACAGACAAATAGCATGGGCTAGTTTACATATGGAAGTCAAAGTTTGCCTCTCATATGAAAGGTAAATAACTGAAGAAAATAAGAAAAATTTCATGTGATACGAAAACAAAGAGATCCCAAATAGAAAACTGCAACAGAAAATTTGTGTTTTGTTTGGCTGGGGGACATATAAGCCTTATCTTGAAGCTATATGAATACAGCTATCACAATAGTTAAAAGAGATGGTTTTTGTTTTGTGGGTAGCTTTCAGAGGGGTGGCAAATAAAAATTCTGAGGGTCCTTGGTAACTAAAATACACGAGTTTGGATAATGCATTTATTATATATATATTATTGAGAAGTTAGCTTAGGCTTCTAAACTAAAAAAAGTGTAGATTTTTGGATGACTTTAAAATATCCATTTCAGCTTACTATCATTTGGATGACTGGTTAAGACCATGTGCATGGCTTGTAGACTTTAAGATACCGTGTGCACAAGCACAGAGTCAAGTATTTTTGACATAATCCTAGAATTTCTGGGGCTGGTATATATTGTTAAGATTTTAATTTAAAAAAATGTTAAAGTAAATAAAAAATATTTTAAAAGGTAATTATATTAAATGGTAAATGAATGTTTAAAGAAATCATTAAAAAATTAAAAATTGTTAAAATGTGAATTGCTCCAGGGCAGGAGCTTAAAAATCAGTTAATTAAAAAAGTCTTCTTTTACTTCCACAAGAATAGGCTTCATTTTCACAAACAAATAATAAACTTTTAGGTAAAGTGTCCCAATATAACAAATGTTAGCAAATATCTCAAACTTATTCAAATGATACAGATAAAACAACTTTTCCCACTTTGAGTAGTACAACTACTTAGAGAAAAAACTGTTCTTGAGGCACTGTGATGTAGATACTTGAAGAAGAGACAGACCTGCTCATTATCAAAGTTAATCATCCAGGTGCAACAACTGCCCAGTGTATGATTTACATTTGTGCTGTAGCACAATCACAAATTAGTACATAATAAACTTTTAGGTTCACCTGCCAATAATCAAAGCCACTAAGTTAAATCCACAATCAAAAAAGCAAAAAATACGGGCTGGGATTATGGCTCGGTGGTAGAGCGCTCGCCTAAAACGTGCAAGACGCTGGGTTTGATCTACAGCACCACATAAAAATAAATGAAATAAAGGTATTGTGTCCAAATGCAACTAAAAAAAACAATTAAAAAAAAAAAACAAAGCAAAAGGTACACATATAACCAATATGTTTGTATTATGAAAATAAATGATCCTACTGTTATAAAACATACAGTAGTAAACCATAATAAAAATGTATTTCATAAGTATTTATGCTTATAAATTCTCATTAATTTGATGCTTTGCCAAAATAAATTTAACAAGTTTTAAAAAAATTCAAAAAATTTAAACTTTAACTGTAAATATAACTTTCATAATCACTATAGATTACTGTTTTTTATGGAGAGAACAGGGGAAAAAAAACCATGAAAAGTGGGGAGGCATTTTAAAGGTGATACTACAGAACATTTAAATTACAAATGTTGAAAAGGTAAGATTGGAACTCAAAATTTTAAAAGAAAAAAATTAGTAAAATGAAATATTATTACCTGGGGAGCTTTTTATTTTAAGGGGGGTGGGAGGGAGAGAGAGGGAGAGAGAGAGAGAGAGAGAGAGAGAGAGAGAGATAGATAGATTATCTAGATAGAGAGAGAATTTTAATATTAGGTTTTAGTTATTGGAGGACACAACATCTTTGTTTTTGGTGCTGAGAATCGAACCCAGGCCACTCGCATGCCAGGTGAGCGTGCTACCGCTTGAGCCACATCCCCAGCCCTACCTGGGGAGCTTTCATAAACTTCATATACTTTCCCAATTTCACCACCTAGCTGTGAATCATCTTTTCACATATCAGGGAAAAATAGATATATCAAAAGACATACCATTCTCAGGAATATAATTTATAATGTGTAAAGTTTATGAAGCTATGATAGCTGAGTAAGGTGATATGCACATTTTTTAATACTCTGTTCAATTACTACTACTCTCTTCTACTAACTCTAAAACAACAAAAAACAAAATACATGAGTTTTGAAAAATAACTCACTTTTTGTGAAGGAACTCTCCCGCTGCCACAGCAACAGGGCGATGTGCTGAATAAACCAAGTGGTAAACATTTTCACAGTCTTCATTGGAAAGGGCTTCTTCACTTCCACTGAAAATTTCAGAAAGTTAACAGCTGAACCAAAATAAGCACATATTTTCAGTTCTACTGTTATTTCAAAATTTGAAAGTTCAACATAAAAGTTGAAGGCACACTGATTTTAGTTTCCGCCTTATCTTACTTTGAAAGTACTATTTCACTATATAAAAGACACAATCATTATAAAATGTTCAGAATATATAGATAAAACAGGGAGAAAATAAAATATATAATACTTCCACACACACATATTCTTATACAATGACTATTAAGCTCTTTAAATGTGCATAAGATTTTTGTTGATATGTTCTGGCAATATTTTTGTCCTTGTTTCAGAGAAATTACTATGCTATATAAGTCTTCTTTCCAGAACTGTATTTTTAAAATTACATTTTAGCGCCATATTTACAGTACTATTTGGTCTTCTTAATAAATGGATTCTGTAGGAAAAACCATTCCTTTCTCAACTTTCTATTCAGGCATTCTTAAAAAGTCTGCATCATTTTTTAGTTGGTCATAATGTGTCTTTAAGTACTCCCCCCACCAAGAATATCCATATTATGACTGTTTTAAAATGTCTGATATAATTAAAGATTAACAACAACAACAATATGGGAAACAAAAAAATGTACACATTTTTGACAACATGTAGGGGTTTAGAGCTCATGCCCCAAATTCACATCTGGAGATGCCTCAGGAACTAGGATGTTGAGGAATCTATCATATAAAATTAGAATGATCTGGTCAGGAAAAATAAAAATCAAGGATGGTAGTCAGCCTAGAAACATTTTTCCCTCAATAATCTCTGTTCCAATATTATAAGCCAGAAAAACAGAGTAGTGTTAGCAAACAAGACAACTGTCAATAGGTGCTGCGAAATAACAGTAAGTGTAAGTAGACCGGCTAGTCCATGAACTTACTTTATCTATCCATTCCATATTCTTGGGGTTATGAAATTATAATTGAAAGACACAATTTTAAGACTACCAAAGAAGAGCATTAGATTATAACAAGAGGCTTTTTGCTCTAAAGCACAAATGTCTCTATCTATGTCCAATTTATACCAAAAATTATAAGGAGGGGTATAAGGCTAGGGTTGTTTCCCAAGTTAGATATCATTAGTCCACTGGCTAATACCCTCAAAAATTAAGTTTAACATCAAAACAAAACAAAACAAAACAATTTAACATGACATCTTAGGAACCCAAGCTCAAAAATGAAAGGAAAACAATGTGTATCAAATAGATGGACGGAATGTAACAGGATGTTATATTTAACTTTACCTGAAGTTTTGGGAGTTTTAGTATGGCAGAGATCTCACAAATCAAGTAAAACAAGGTCAAATTAATTTTTTCATGCACGTGCTATCAGATACAGGAAAGCTGGGTTGGGATGCTTAGCTTATTACCCAACAAAATAATAAGTAACTAGAAATTAGGAAACTGAGCAACATAATTGGTAGAAAAAATTTCTTCATTTTCTAACTTTATTTACTGGAATTGAACTTGGGGCACCACCACTGCACTACTTCCTCAGGCCTTTCTATTTTATTTTGGGACACTGTCTGGCTAAATTGCCTAAGCTGGCCTTGAATTTGTGGTATTACTGCCTCAGGCTTCCAGAGTAGGTGCAATTACAAATAGGTGGGATTACAAGCAGTAGGTGGGGTTCCACCATATGTTACTAATATGGTTTCTTTAAAGACGGAGATATCAGAGTGTTGTGGTACTCTGAAGCCTTTCCCTAAGCTAATCTAGAACACCAAGCTTCAGAAAATTTCAATGAAAACGTTATGAATATCCTTTAAAATTATAAGAAATTTTAGAAACTAGTATCTGGTGCAGGGATTAAAGAGTTCTAAAGATAAAATGTTTGTGGAGCAGTCCACGGTAGGAGAAACAAGAGAGTATGGATACCAGGGAGTGCATAGTACTTCAACCATTCACGAATGGTCTTGATTTCCTTTAGGCCATGTATGTAATATTGAAAAGGAACATTTTTGAATAGATTTAAAAGACTCTACCCAATAGAACTACCTTTAGGGCAAACAACTTCCACACAGAAAACATAAATGCTAAATGCTAGGAGTTGTAGAGATCTATGAGGAATTCACAAAAGCACCAATGTCTCCAATGCATTTAGAATATCTGATAGAACTATAGTGTTAACAATTTCATACTTAAATTAAGACATTATCTGCTCTTTCCACCCTTAATAAACATGCAGTTATATATGGACACAATGTCTTTATTTTTTTACGTGGTGCCGAGGATTGAACCCAGTGTCTCACATGTGCAAGGCAAGCACTCTGCCACTGAGCCACAACCCCAGCTCGAATTCTATATTTTCTTCACAACTCTATTCTCACTCATTTCTAACCCAGTAGTTTATTCATTCATTCCCCACCAACCCTACTGGGAATAGAATCTACGCATTTATAAAACCACTCAATCTTGTACATTTTGGGAAAAGTAGAATTTTTCCAGGCAAACAAGTCTCAGAAGGTTTGAAAACACCCTTGAAGGAAGAAATCTAACTTATTTAGATAATCTTTGGAGACTGAAATAATTACTCTGCTGGAAAAAAAGGAAGAAGAAATATCAAAGTAAAAAATAAACGAGCTGTCTAAATGACCAAGTACTGAAACTAAATAAAAAAGGCAGACAGCCAGATATATATACATACAGTCTAATGATACAGATTTCATCTCAAATTCCAGACAATACCACTGAAATATATGAGTGGTTAGAATGTCAGGATACTGTATTATTCAACGCAAAGGTATCAATAGCTGGTTAAATTCACCAGAAAACCTAAGGGCCAAATACTTTAAAATAGATTTTAGAGGGGAAATAAAACTCTTCATAGGGCTGGGGATATGGCTCAAGCGGTAGCGCGCTCGCCTGGCGTGCGTGCGGCCCAGGTTCGATCCTCAGCACCACATACCAACAAAGATGTTGTGTCCGCCGAGAACTAAAAAATAAATATTAAAAATTCTCTCTCTCTCTCTCTCTCTCTCTCTCTCTCTCTCTGTCTCCTCTCTCACTCTCTCTTTAAAAAAAAACTTCATAATTGATTATGAAAAATATTTTATGATCAACATTCAGGAGGAAAGGTAAGGCAACAATTATAAGACTTTTATACATTATCCTTAAAAAGTAGACAGGAAATAATATGAATGAAACAATGTATAAATTCAACAAAATAAATATGTATACAATTATACGCAATATGTGTATATATATTGTTTTTATTTACTTATTTTTTAGTGCCAGGGATCAAACTCAGGGCATTGTGCATATTAGGCAAATGCTTTACCACTGACTAACCTCCTCAGCTCTAATGTTTCTAAACATATTAATAAAATACAAAAAACTGACCAGAACATTCAGAACATATTCTGAGATAACAGAATAAAATAGAAAGGAAAGCTTTAAACTTTTTTTTTTGTGGAAAACAAAAATATACTATTGAGTTCTCTATAATAAAACTGGAAAACAGAGACGTGCCATGGTTTCAGTAATAATGGCAGTTCCCTCTGATCCCAAACCATGCCATTACCTCTCCTATTTCAGTCAGCCAGATCCTGCTCCAAAGTAACTATGTATGGCAAGGCAGTAACCAAAAATAACGGACATACAGGAAAGATACAACCGGATCTGATGGAGTACACTATTGAGGTGTTGGAGAAATATGGAAAAGAATACTTCAACCCATATTAAGGAGTTTGACAAGATGTATAACTCCACCTGGTATTACTTCGTGGGGAGCAATTTTGTATTATGTGATACATGAAACCAAACATTTTTTCAACTTCCAACTGGGTCAAACCGCTATTTTTCTATTAAAATCTGGTTAAAAGCATAGATTGTGACACATACCCAATGATTCATCCAAAAATGAAGACTGAAGACTAAATTTTGAATACCAAATACTGAATTGTTCAGTCCTTGCAAAGGGAACAGACTAATCTTTGAACAATTTATTGTGTTTTGTACAGGTCATTCTCTGCACAATTTCATTATGGTGATAAAATAATTAGCACAATAGCTTAAAATAGGGTGTGATGGTGCATGCATGTAATCCCATCAATTCAGGATGCTGAGGGAGGAGAATCACAAGTTAGAGATAAGCCTCAGCAATTTAGCAAGGACTTAAGCAACTTAGCAAGATCCTGTCTCAAAATAAAAAGTGAAAAAAGCTGGGGATGTGGTAAAGTAGTTTATAGTAGCTCAATTCACAATAGCTCAACTATGGGACCAACCTAGATGCCCTTCATCAGATGAATGGATAAAGAAAATGTGGTGTATATATATATACACAATGGAATACTACTCCCTAAAGGAAAATGAAATTATGGCATTTGCAGGTGAACGGATGGGGCTGGAGAATATCATGCTATGCGAAATAAGCCAAACCCGAAACAGAAAAGACTGAATGTTTTCTTTGATAAGTGGATGCTAATCCATAATGGAGGTGGGGGTTATGGAAGAATGAAGGAAATTTTGACTGTGCAGAGGGGAGTGAGAGGAGAGGGTGTGGTAATGTGAAGGATGGTGGAATGAAACGGACATTACTATTCTATACATGTATGGTTACACTACCAGTGTGATTCTATACCATGTTCAGCCAAAGGAAGAAGAAGTTGTGCCACATTGTGTACAATGTATCAAAATCTATTCTACTGTCATGCATAACTAATTAGAAGAAATTTAAAAAATAAAATTAAAAAACAAAACAAAACTCTAGCCAGAGCAATTAGGCAAGAGAAAGAAATAAAGGGCATCCAAACTGAAAAAGTCATTATCAAATTGTCACTGTTTGCAGATGACATGATCTTAGGCAAATGCTTTACCACTGACTAACCTCCTCTTATACATAAAATCAACAACAAAACCTAAACACTCTGCTGGAAGAAAACAATTACAACTAACAAATTAACTCAACAAAGTTGCAGAATACAAAATCATCATTAAAAAAAAAAAAAACCTTCAGCAGCACTGCTATACACCAACAGCAAATTATCTGAAATAGGAATCAACACAGTAATCCCATTTATAATACTTACGAAAAATGGTAAAATACAAAAGGATAAGTTTAACAAAAAGGTGAAAGATTTCTACAATGCAATCTATAAAATGCCAGTGAAAGAAACTGAAGAGGGCATATGTAAATGAAAAGAGATCCCCTGGTTCATGGGTTGAAAGGATTAGTGTTTTTAAAATGTCTATACCGCCCAAAGTGATCAACAGATTCAGTGCAATTCCTATCAAAGTACCAATGACATTCTCAACAGAACTAGAAAAATAGCACTAAAATTTGTATGGGTTCACAAAATACCACCAATATCCAAAGCAATCTTCAATAAAAAGAACAAAGCAGGAGACATTATATTACCTGACTTCAAAATAAATTATAAAGCTGTAGTAATCAAAACAACACAGGACTGGTAAAAAAAGAGACATAGACCAATGGAACAAAATAGACTAGAAGTAAACACAAGCATCGATAGTCAACTAACTTTGAACAAAGATCCAAAGAATACACATGGGAGAAGAGATGGTATTTTTAGTAAATGGTACTAGGAAAATTGGATATCCACACACAGAATAAAATGAGACCCCCATTTCCCACCCATTTCAAAAATCAACTGTAGGAGCTGGGGTTGTGGCTCAGTGGCACAGCGCTTGCCTCAAATATGTAAGGCACTGGATTTGATTCTCAGCACCACATATAAATAAAAAAATAAAGGTCCATCAATAACTAAAATGAATAAAATAAATAAAATTTTAAAAAAATTCAACTGTACATGGACTAAAAGACTTATGTAAGACATGAAATCGATAAAACAAAACAGGGGAAGTGCTTGAAGGGATATTGGAAAGGCCAAGAATATTCTGGAGAGGACCCCAAGAGCAGAGGAAACAAGAGCAGAAAAGTACAGGAAATAAAAGCCAAAATGGTATTACATTAAACTACTAAGTGTTTGTACAGCAAAGGTACAGTAAAGAGAAGTACAACATATAGAATGGGAGGAAGTATTTCCAAACTATATACCTGACAAGAGGTTAATATCCAGAACTTACAATGAACTTCAAAAACTCCAACAGTAAAAATCCAGTCTGATTAAAATTGGGCTATAATCCTAGAAACTTGGGAGGGTGAGACAGGAAGATCAGAAGCTTGAGGCCAGTCTCAGCAATTTAGAAAGACCCTGTCTCAAAATGAAAAATAAAAAAAAAAAAAACCCAGGGATGTGGCTCAGCAGTAAAACATCCCTGGGTTCAATCACCAGTAGTGCAAAACAACAACAACAACTACACCACCACCACCACAACAAAAGGTTGTCAACTCATCCTAGTAAGATGGCTACTATCAAAAAGACTAAACATATCAAGTGTTGGTAAGAGTTAAGAAAACTCATACTGTTAGTGGGAATGTAAATTAGTTCAGTCCTTGTAGAAAACAGTATGTATATTCCTTCAAAAAATTAAAAACAGAGCTGGGGTTGTAGCTCAGTGGTAGAGAGCTTGCTTGGCACTGGTAGGGCACTAGGTTCAATCCTCAGCACCACATAAAAATAAATAAATAAATAAAATAAAGATATTTGGTCCAGTACAACTTAAAAAAATTAAAAACAGAACTACCATATGATCTACAAATACAGATCATATATCTACCCCCTACTGAGTATATATTCTAAGGAAATAAAATCCCTACATGGAAGAGGACGTCTATACTCAGGTTCACTGCAGCACTACTCACAATAGCCAAGAAATGGAAGCAATCAAAGTGTCTATCAACTAATAAATGGAGAAAGAAAAGGTGATATATATACAAAAAGGAAACAATTCAGCCATGAAAAAGGATGATAGAACTAGAGTTAGATGAAATAAGCCAGGCATATATGTGGAATGTAAAAAAAAAACCCAAAAAACCCTGATGTAGAAGTTGAGGGCAGAATGGTATTTAGGAGAGGCTGGGGAGATTAAGAGAAAGGGAAGGGTGAAGAGACCCCAATAAATGGCTACTGAGTTAGTTACACAGATGTTCAAGCTTAACATGGGACAGCAGGATGACTATAGATAAGGATAATGTATATATTTACTTCAAAAAGAGGAAAGGATTTTCAAAGTAAAGAAATGATAAATGTTTGAGGAGATCCACATATTTAACCTAATTTCAACATTACACATGTACCAAAATATCATGCTACCCCATTACTATGTACAATTTTATTTACATTTATTTATACTCTTTTTTGTGGTGATGGGGATCAAACCCAAGGCCTTTCACATGTTAGGCAAACATTCTACCATTGAGTAGATAATTGAGTTATAATTGAGTCATATCTTTAGCCCCATACAATTTTTGTTTTTATGTATGTGCTTAAAAAATAAATTTAATTCTAAAATGTCAAATTTATTAATGATAACAGATGTGTATATAATACTGTATTTAAACAAAACAGAACTGTATCATGTTCAAATAGAATTTATTCTAGAAATGCAAGGGGTGCTTACCACTAGACAAATTTATTAATTTAACTCAGGTTCATTAGTGGATAAAAGGAAAATCTCAGGAAACTCATATACAAAGGGAAAATTTTATCATGGACCAAAAGATACCACAGAAATCACAGAAACTAAAAACTTTAATTGCCTCCCCAGAACAAGAACAAAACTGTCTTCTATCAGTGACACTGTTAATAGTAATAAAGGAACTGGCTATGCAATTTGACAAGAGATGAAAACTTGTAAGGTTAGGAACTGAAATTGTTTGCAAATAATGTAACTTACATAGTACAAGTAAACAGAATGAACAAAACATCAGAAGAAATGAGAGTTCTAATCCAGTATACCTATAAAACTAACATAAAAATTGAAGGTTTCTATACCTCAGCAACAACCAAGTAGAAGCTAGGCATGGTGGCCTATAATCCAAGCAACTCAGGAGGCAGAGGTAGGAGGATAGCAAGTTTGAGGCCAGACTCAACCAATTAGTGAGGCCCTAAGCAACTTAGTGAGACCCTGTCTCAAAACATAAGAAACCCTCCAAAACAAGAAGTGAAAAATACTAAATACCAATTATATAGCAATGAAACTACAAAGTTTTTAAGAATTAACATATACTAAATAACACAGAAGATCACCATGGAAAATTGAGCTCTATGTATAAGACCTAATGATATCTCAACAAAGAAATGCATCTTTTCATGAATAAATGATATGATATAATAAAAACTTCCATTTTCTCCTAAATTCCATGAAGTTCTAATATTTAAAATAGTAACCAAAATTTTGAAGCAACTGACAAGTATATTTTAAAAATTCTTATCATAGAAAAAAGGATTTTAAATAGACCAGAGAATCTACCAATAAGAGAAGAGGCTGGATTTTAAAATATATTATAAAGCCAAAATAATAAAAAGCATGTTGTATAAAGGCAAAAAGGTATAAAGAACTCAAGCATCAGTAGACCCCTGTATAGCTATTTAGTTCATGACAGGTGTGTCATTATAAAGTATATAGAGAAGAATGTGTAACAATTTTGCTAGAAATCACATTCTCTTACAGATTCTACTTTTATAGTCAAACTTGTAACGAAAAAGCTATTTTTCTTAAATAGCTTTCTTAAAATTGCTATTTTAAAATCTATTTTTGATCATTTTGTAAATAAAACAATTACCTGCTTTATTTCCTATCTTTTGGTTTTATATACATTCCAAAAAGCCTATTTGAAAAACCTATCCCTTTTGAGAGACCTTCCTTTTGAAGACTTCTTTCTCTGTTTTTGTTTAAAGAGGAAGATATTTCATTGGTATTTTCTCTATATTGTATGAAAGAACTTTAATATGGAGGAAAGAGACAACAGTCAAAATGAAAAACAAAAACAAAACAAATCCACACACAATCAAAAAAAAAAAAAGAATACTTTGTTTGGAACAAAACCTTAAGGTATTAAAAGTAGAACCTGAAGTGATAAATATATTTAAGGGCTTTATATACAAAAGGATATCAATAATGCAGAGAAAAGGGCATTAAAATATCAAAATATTAAAAAATAAACTCACTGAAGTATTAGAGTAACCAATCGAATAGCTTCCACAGCAACATCATATTCTTTGTCAAGTGTCATTGATACAATGCGATCCTAAAAAAATAGTTATAAAAAAATAAACCATAAATATAAAAAAGCTGAGAAAGACTTAAGATTATGTATTCTGAGGCATATGTGCCACACTAATGATAGGTTAAATGCAAAACTTTATTCTTGAAATCATATTCTCATAGTTCTACTCTCACAAAGGAGATGCTAGAATGTTTGTAATTTAAAATCTTTCTCATCAACTGGCATTCCCAGAACACTGTGACAGGGAAACCTTTAGTTACAAAATTAATACCTTCATTAAAGAAGATATATAAAGAAATAATTTTAAACAAGAAAGACATTTTTAAGGAAACAAGAACTCTTGTGTGTATTTGTGGTAAAGTAGATACTCATTTATTTCAGGCGGGTTTACTTAAAGAATATGTAGTAAAGAACAGGAATTAAACACTTATTACAGTAATGTCATTTGATAAACTAGCTATAAGTACAAGGTTATAATGAGAAATAATGTAGGTACTATGAAAATAATAAGCTCACTGTTCTTAATGCTTACCTTGAATCGGTTAGTGAATAGCTCCAGTTTGGGAAATAATTCTCTATTGGTATATAGACTCTGTAGAGCTTTCAAACACTTCAGTCTGACTTCCCCTTGCTTCAGAGATACAAATAAAAACACAAAAGAAGCAATTAATTCCATGCCACAAAGATTATAATAAAAATACTGAAGTCTTTATGAAGAATAAAATAATTTCAGTTTAATCATTTAAAAATACATTGAAAATCCCTTAGTTTCTTGTGAATATAACTGTGTCAAACATTTATCAACTCTGACCATATAATGAGTATCTCTCATATTATTCGGTGATACTTAGAATTTTTAACTTATGATAATAATTAGAGAAGGGAATGCTCATTTGTTCTATATGTAATTATAGAATAATCCTGTGGCAAAACTTAATTTCATATTAAGGTTATCATTTATTCATGCAACAAGTATTTACTGGATGCCTTTTACATTCCAAGGAGAGTAGTAAAGAAACAGATAAACAGCAGAATGTTTAAAACACTGGGAAAATGACACAGTGTAGAGTCCTGGGGGTGCGAGTTACTAGAAGAATATCTTTAATATAAAGTCACAAATTAAGAGTAAAGGTTGTTGTCAATCACAGTGTAAACAGAATGTGTATGGCATCATCTAGAAATTTAGTCAACACTCTCAAAGGATTCAAGAGATTAATTTTTTTTTGGTACGGGGGATTGAACGCTCAACCACTGAGCCACATCCCACATCTCTCAATCAGGGACTACATATACAAAAGCAAGGCAATAAGCAACTCAATGAGACCTTGTTGCTAAATAAAATACAAATTAGGGCTGGGGAAGTGGTTCAGTGGTTGAGTGCTTCTCAGTTCAATGCCAGTTGCTCCTCCAAAAACAAAACAAAACAAAACAAAACAAAATCCCAAAAGCACACGCACACGCGCGAGCGCGTGCACACACACATCTAAGTACAGGGATATGCTGGTAAAAGATTTAGTAACTCATTCTGGGGAACAGGGCCCACTTTGTTACACATGCAAAGATCCATAACATAAATACACCTTCCATAGATGATACTGAACTACCAATGAACTATCATTGAACTCATTCATGGAGAAGTGTGTATAATCACCCTCTTGCAAGCTAATTCAACTACTTATAGCACAGCAGTGAAGTGATATTATCTGTTAAGGTTAGTTATAGCATGTAGGAGAAATCTGAAGTGTTTATACCAGGTGCAATTAACACTCCACCCAAACTCCCTTTACTTGTTAATTCTTCAGCCTATGTCAACTGCTAATGGTTCCTATACACACCGTTCTCTGAAGAAACCACCATGGTTGAAAAGACCCACCTGGCACAGAAATTCCTAAGAGATTATGTTTCACCTTTCCTCTCCTATTCACTCCACTCCACTCTCACCTTTCCCAGACTAATGCCCATAACCAGAGTAGAAAGACATAATGGTAAAACAGCCTAACTGTCTTAACTCTGGCAGGACAAACTTTGAGATGTAATTTATTCTCTAGAGTTCGTTGTGAGATTGTGCAGAGTCCAGACTTATTCTGAAACCACCTGTTGGGCTGTTTCCTGCTTTATCATATTTTCAAATAGGATACTCCTGAGTACAAACCTAATCATGTGCTACAAAACAATGTTTTGCTCAATCAGGGACTACATATACAAAGGTGATCCCAGAAGATACAATGGAATTGAAAAATTCCTAGTATCTAGGGACACTGTAGTCATCATAACATCATGGCACAACTTATTACTCATGTGTTTGTGTTGATGCTGGTGTAAACAAACCTACTATGCATATACAATTATGCACAGTATATAATATTTGACAATAATAGTAAATGACTTACTAGCTTATGCATCTGCTATATGTTTTATCATTATTTTAGTAAATATATCTGCTTATAGGCAAAAAGTTTATTATAAAATAATATACTATGTTTAGCTCACAGCAGCTTTACAAAATCTTGTGATTAGTCACATGCAGTTATTGTGTTTATTCACTGAAAAAATGGCCAGGTGACACATCTTTCAGAACATATCCCCATTGTTAAGACACACAACTATACTGTTAGCACAATAATTCCTCAGGTTTGGCTTCTAGGGAATGTGACCTAACTTTTTTGATGAGATTCTGAGGTTGGATTACTTGAAGACTGGATTGTTATGAGGAAGAATCCAACGGTGATAAGTACTGACAATTCCTGACACAGAACAGTATTGTATTTTGCCAGGGTTTTTACCTGTGGGTGAAAAAGAATGTGCACTATTAACTTGTACACCATTCTGACATTTGAGGAAGCAGGGTGAATAACAGTTAACTATAAGGACTGTGGAACTAAGTATTTGCTGCTATATTGTACTATGATCCTAAAGAGAAAAAATAATAAGATCAGGCCATTAAATTGCCAGTTCAAGGATAGTGCTGCCATTTTTTTTTGAAATTTAATCAATTTTCCTATGACAAAATCAGAACTACGATAGGAAAGAAGTGGGGTCTAAAAAATATCTGGGTGGATGTAGGTGAGGACCTTTAATTCCTAGTTTCTTCTGAATTTGTGACCCTAAAAATGACTCATACCCCTTGGTAGAGGAGGCATGATTCCTCCCTATCCATCCCTTTATTGAAAGACTGTGGAAGTTTAAATTTTGGCAGGTATCTTAAGGACAATGCTAGCAGCCCTCATCATGATCTACAGAAATTTCCACTTAGGTTAAGGTTAAATCTCTTCATAGATAAGATCACAAAATAGCAGATAAGGCAGTATCACCTAATCATTCAATGCAAGAGGAACATACTATGGTTCGGATATAGTTTCTTTCCCAAAACTTCATTTGCTAGGAGTTTGGTCCCCAGTTTCCCACGTAATGGTATTAAAAGGTGGTAAAACAGGTAAGAAGTGGAGACTAGTGGGAGGTTAAGTGAATAGGGTCCACCCTTGTGAAGGCACTAATGCTGGTCTGGTAGGAGTGGATTAGTTCCTAAGAGGCTGGGTTGTAATAGAGAGCCTGGCTCCTCCGTCCTTTTTCTTTTACCTTGCAAACTCTCACACCCACTTCTACTATGCGATCATTTGCCATGGTGTAACAAGAAGGTCCTCACCAGGGGCTGACTAGATGGTGCTGCTTGATCATGGACTTTGAGCCCCCCATATATGTGCTAAATAAACCCACTTTTAAAAATAAACTACCCAGAATCGAGTATGGTTATAGCAACAAAAAATGAACTGGGACAGAGCAAAGTATTGTAAAGAGTAGCAAGGTTCAAGCGTAACAATTGGGGATTTACAGAACTGGCTCAAAGGATATGGTCTTCCGGGAGGGAAGATAAGTGGAAAGTCAATGATGCAAGTATTATATAACATATATAATGAAAAAAGATCAACAATGGATGAGTAAAAGGCTGAAGATAGTTGTCTCAATGTACAGTCACAACCTCAGATGTAAGATAGCATGACTGACTTTTCCCTAACCATAGACTTGACATCAATGCCAAGAAAAATGAAATTAATACATCCAAGTTCACACAGTAAAAATTATAAGCTGGGCATGTGGTGCATGTCAGTAACCCCAGTGACCTGGGAGGCTGGGCAGGAGGACCACAGGTTCAAGGCCAGCCTCAGCAATTTAGCAAGGCCCTAAAAAACTTAACGAGACCTTGTCTCCAAAAATAAAAAGGGTAAGGGATTATAGTTCAGTGATAAAGCACTCCTGTGTTCATTCTCCAATATCCTCTCCAAAAACCCCACAGATTAAAAAATAAAATAAAATCTTCAAATATGAATGCTGTTTAACACAGCACCTAGTGCATATTAGCTGCTCAACAATTCTTTTGATACCATTACCTATGGATATAGATATAGTAAGGACATGAATTGAGTTTCATTTTCACCTGTCCAGCAAAATTCCCAAGCAACCATCTCTCCTCCCAAGTCTCATTTCTTCACCTATAATGTGTCCTGCCTATACCACAGGACCTTAAAAATTAAATAAGGTAATGTGGTATTCATGAAAGCACTTCAGAAAACTGGAAAACAACCTGTTGCTGGAATGAAAATTCCCAATTGCTTTTTTTCTAAGTGCTCTACTATGCTCTGCAGTTATTTCTATTATAGTACACTTAATGCTTCATTGTTTTCCCATTACAAGAAAATTTTATTCAAATATAAATGCTGTTTAACACAGCATCTAATGCTTATTAACTGTTCAATAAATATTTTTTAATAACTACATAAATAAGAAAATAAAAGCATCAAGGATAAAATGATTTGTTAGAGGAGAGAATTGGGTATTAACAGAGATTCTTTATTCAAAGAGATTCTTTTTTAACATTTGTGCAAAATACTTCTGTAAGAAACATCAAGTGGTATAACAATATTGCATAAATAACGGTAAACGTGGGTTCGTAATGAGTTATATCTTTAAGGGACAATAATTTATGCTCCCAGGAGAATATTTAAATGGAAATACTGTGAAAGAGTTAAGAAGAACTAAATTCAAGTGGACTGTCCAAAAAGGTATGTGTTAGTATGTGGCAGGAGTACAGGGGTAGAGAGAAGATTCCCTTGAGAGGGACAGTTTTGGCAACTTTATGAGAAACAGGATTCAGGATGAGTCAAAACAAAGAGAAAAAATGAGGTGGGTTAAAGAAATATAGATTGTTAAACACTACAAAGATTCTGATATGGGGATTAGCATATACTAAGAGGTATAAAAATAAATGTACACACAGGTGCTATGGTTTGGGCATAGTTTTTTCCTGCTGAAAACTCAGGTGGAAGCTTGGTCTCTAATGTGAGAGTTTGAAAGGTGGTGAGAAGGTCTGCCTTTATAAGTGGATGAATGTTTCTCTGGCAGAAATGGGTTAGCTATTGTGGGAATTCTACTTGCTTTTCCTCTTCTTTACAAACCAACTGCTGTGAAGCCCTTACCAGAAGCCATGCAGATGCCAAGGTCATGCTCTTAGGCTTCTTAAACTGTGAGTCAAAATACCCCTTTCTTTTTAAATTATCCTGACTCATATGTAGTAACCGAAAATGGAGTAACAGGCATGGTAAAAGCAAAAGTAGTACAGAACAATACAGATAAACTATAAGAGCAAGGTAATTAGAATTATGAGCCTAAATCCTCAAAGATTTTAAGATATTTAAGTCTAAAATACATAAATTATTAATGCGATTTCAAAATTAGGCAAATTAGGCACATTCTGCGTCACCATGAAGGGCAGAAATAAAATGGCTAGGTAGAGAACCTACAGAAATAACTACTTTAATTGTTAGAGATTTTCTTTCTGTTGACCAACTTACAGCATAAAACTTACAATTTTAAAAAGTTTGTTTTATTCAGGAGAACAGATGAGGTTATAACCTCCAAAGTTCTAAAATCAAGACAAAGATTTCATCAGCTCATTTGGAAGAGGCATAAGACGAATCTGAAGACAGAGGCTACAGGTAAAAGAGGGTGCAGTTTCAATCAGATGAACGAAACAGGAAGACAATGACTGTCATTCTCAGAAAAAAAGACGCAAAGAGATTAGAGTGGGAATGATAAAAGAAAAATGTAGATGGGATTACTTAATACTTGCAATCTTTAAAAAATAAAATAATTGAGGCTGATAGAGATTTAGGAAATCATTTCACTGAATATTCATACGTTTTTATCAACAATGTACAAGGGAAATCAACCTCCCCTCCTTCACCTAGACAATGGATTTCTATAAAAGCAGTTTAATAATTTTTTAACTGATGGTAAGAGGCCAGGTGCGACGGTGCACAACTGTAATCCCAGCAGCTAGGGAGGCTGATGCAGCAGGATTGTGAGTTCAAAGCTAGCCTCAGCAACAGTGAGGTGAAACTCACTACTGCTATTGTATTTTGTCTCTAAATACAAAAAAGGGCTGAGGATGTGGCTCAGTGGCTGAGTGACCCTGAGTTCACTTCCTGGTACAAAAACAAAAACAAAAACAAAAAACTGATGGTAAGAAACACCAAAAATTTGGTTTCCCAAGACTTTGTGGTCATACATTAAGTTCTTTTAGTCACATAAATTCAGAAGAATACTCTACTGCGGGAACAGGGGAAAGAACTCGGATGGTAGTGGTGGGGAATAAAAGTGCAAAACTTTAATCCAACCCTACAAAAGAGACTGTCTTGTTGAATATAGGAGTGTGTGTATTATGATGAGTGTGCACTATATAATTCTACATTCTCGTAGTGAAGTAAAATCTAGTTGGATTAACTTGAGGTGGACTTAGATGCAAAGGTTCCAATTCCACATAGGGAGTAAACACAAAACAAAACAAACAGAATCTAGCTTGGGATTTATTACTGCAAAGAAAAGGATGTTAAAATAGTTACAGAAGATATATAGTCGGGAAAAAACTCACTACATACTAATTAGATTTCCCTTCAAATGATGAGCTGGGGACAGGGAGAGGTAAGAATCTCTTTTTATCATCAATTTAAAAAAGATAGGCATGGGAGGTGCATGATTGTAATCCCAGCTACCGCAGAGGCTAAAGCATGAGGATCACTAGTTCCAGGACAGCCTAGGCAACTTCGTGAGATATTGTCTCAAGATAAAAAATTAGATGGGACCAGAGTTGTGGCTCAGTGGTAGAGAGCTTGCCTAGCATGCATAAAGCACTGGGTTCGTTCCCTAGCACCACATAAAAATAAACATATAAAATAAAGGTAATGTGTCCATCTAAAACTAATATGTGTGTGTGTGTATATAATTAAAACAAATAAATAAATAATTAGAAAGGGCTAGGGATATAGTTTAATGATGAAGTACCCCTAGGTTCAATCCCAGTATAAATTAATAAATAAATATCTAAGAATACAATTGAATTTTATTTTAAATATTTATTTTTTTAGTTGTAAATACAATACCTTTATTCCACTCGTTTATTTTTATGTGGTGCTGAGGATGAAACCCAGGGCCCCGCATGTGCTAGATGAGCTTTTTACCACTGAGCAACAACCCCAGCCCCTATAATTGCATTTTTTTTTTTTTAAAGATTCTTGGCGGACACAACATCTTTGTTGGTATGTGGTGCTGAGGATTGAACCCGGGCTGCACACACACCAGGCGAGCGTGCTACTGCTTGCGCCACATCCCCAGCCCCTTATAATTGCATTTTAAAAAATAAAATGGCTTCTGGGCTGGGGTTGTAGCTCATTGGTAGAGCACTTGCCTAGCATGTGTGAGGTAATGGGTTTGATCCTCAGCACCACATAAAAATAAATAAAGGTATATATAAAAAAGGCTTCTGATAGCTATTACGCTAACACAATGATTTAAATTGTTATAAAATTTCTATGCTGCTGCTTGGCACAGTGGTGCATGCTCACAATCCCAGCTACTTGAGAGGCTAAGGCAGGAGGATCTCAAATTCAAGGTCAGACTGGATGTCTTAAAGAGAGCCTATCTCAAAGTAAAAAAAAAAAAAAAAAGAGGATAAGTTAGTAGTAGAGCAACTGCCTACCATGGGTATTGCCCTAGGTAAACAATATCCAGTATTGGGGGGTGGGGTGGAGGGATAGGGGTGGATCTTCATGTTTATGAATACCTGGCAGTTTGAGCTATAGAACGTCAGGGTTTTTTGTTGTTGTTGTTGTTGTTTGTTTTTTTTAATAAAAATTTCCATAGTTTTTTCTTCTTACCCTTGGTTATTTTGAGGATTACTTATTCAGGACTTGATGATATAGGATTCATGTCAAAGTCAGACCCTTTCTAAGAGATTAGAAGTAGAAATACATTTTTAGACCGAGTATTCTAGATTTCAACAAATCTATTTAACTCTTTTAAAACACTCTACTGTGATAAAACCCTGGAGAATTCAAAACATGAATGTTACTTAGTTTTTAGCCAGGGGCAGTGATACACACTTTTATTCCCAGCAACCTGTGAGGCTGAGGCAGGAGGATCACAATTTTTTTTTTTAATTCCTTCATTCATTCATTTATTTTTGGTGTGGTGCTGGGGATTGAACCCAGGGCCTTATGCATGCTAGACAAGCACTCTACCAACTGAGCTATACCACCAGCCCTTATTTATTTATTTTTATGTGGTGCTGAGGATCGAACCCAGCGCCTCGCACATGCTAGGCGAGCAGTCTACCGCTGAGCCACAACCCAAGCCCCAGAGGATCGCAAATTTAAATCAAGCCTCTGCAACTTAGTGATACCCTGTCTCAAAATAAAAAAAATTAAAAAAGGGAATAGAGATGTGGCTCAGAAGTTAAGCACCCTGGGTTCCATTCCTGGTACAAGGAAAAAAATAATAAAGGTATTTAGTTTTTACATATTAAAAGAGACAAGAAATTTTTTTATTCCAGTAAGAAAAAGAGCTAATTATCTTCTTGAGATATGATATGCATTCTCTTGTAAATTCAGATATAACAGGTCATTTTGATTTAAGATAGCATTGCACCTAAATATGACAAACTCTTTTATATAAGGGCCAATGACTTGAAGTTAAATCATGGTCTTCAAATAAACAGTTACTATGTTGAATCATTTTAAATTTAATATTACTACAACTATTTAAAAAAAAAATTTATTTTTTAGTTGTAGTTGGACACAATACCTTTATTTTATTTATTTATTTTTATGTGGTGTTGAGGATCGAACCCAGGGCCTCACCCGTGCTAGGCAAGAGCTCTACCGCTAAGCCACAACCCCAGCCCCATTACTACAACTTTTAAAAAATCAACTATTGCAATTTTGATTTCTAGCATGCTAGTACTGATACGAGCATCTATTCTAAAGCTTAGAAGATATTACTTACTCTGTCATGAAGAGTCCAGCCAACGTATTTCAGGTAACTGTCATTTAGAAAGGCATCACTATACATTTTCATCCATACTCCAATCTCTTCGATACAAATAGCTCTAATCTCAGCAATAGCATCTCTAGAGCAGAAAAAAAAAAAGAAATCTCTAATTAATATCCAAAGCTGAAATGTATTCTTAGTCACTTTCAACAAGCAGCAAATATAATTTCTAACACTGTATTTGTATCTGAGCTCTCAAAGCCCTCCAACTAAAATATCTTGTTTTTTTTAAAAAATATAGTTTCTGTGAAATATGAAGACACCTTATTTTGGTCTAAGTGCTCTGTTTTCATTGGGATGGGTAATGACGTTTAGAACTTTCTGAGAACCTCACAATTATAAATATAGAGCCAACAAACATGTTAAATCTCCTAAGAAAACCAAAGTGTCAACATCCAAGTACAGAATAATGTATAGGTCAAAAAGTGTTTCTCTAAAGAATTGTTAATCTTTATAACCTACCACATGTCTAACGAACTAAAAGAAAATTTTTATGACCAAGAAATAAATTAGTTATATATCAATGGGAAAATGATGTAAAAGCCAAAATTATTTAAAAATGTGCAACAGTCTACAAAATCTAAATCATGAAGTAATTTATTGTAAATTAAAATATACACTGTAAATTTATTGTAAATTAAAATATACATTAAATATTTTAATTTATTGTAAATTAAAATATACACATGTGTAGAATGAAGTTTATCTCTTCCTTCAAATCATGGGTCTTTCATCTTTTATTTATTTATTTATTTTTGATGGTGCTGGGGATTGAACCCAGGGCCTTAAATGTGAGTTAAGCACTCTACTAAATGAGCTATATCCTCAGCTCTGGTCTTTCATCTTTAGTTAATTTGTTTTTTAGGCTGAGGAATTGGGAATAATAATCTACTTTTGTTAAAATGAGACCAATCTTGGTGAATATATTATGAAGTCGTAGAAGAACAACTCCAAATGTCAGGATTTTGGCTCACTGCCCAGATGGCTCTTCACCTCACTGTAAGCACTTAATATAATACTTCTGGGATGACGTTCCTACTTCAAGATCTATGAATCATGAACAAATACAATGCTAACACTTTTACTTCACTGTTCGCCAGGTGATAGCTCTAGCTTTAAAAAAAAAAATATTGAGGATAATATGGTGAATCCTAATTTTCTTCTGTAAATCAATCTTCAAGGTTTCTTTCTAATTTACCACATGCAAATAATCATAAAATAATTTAATTATCTAATTTATACAAGGTAATAATCTGTCATTTTAATGGAAAATTAAGCACACTTGTTTCTCTTTTGTAATTAAATGAATGGTAGAATTCTAATATTTCATTCCTCGCTCATATAAATCCCAGTTCCTTCTAGAGCATTCTCTTGCCTCAGAATAAAAATGCGGGAAAATTTCTCTTCCCAAACCATACTACTATTCTCAAATTTTAGTGTCCCTACACTTTTTTGTATTTGTAGATGGACAGTATGCCTTTATTTTATTTATTTATTTATTTTTTTAAATGGATTTTTTAAATATTTATTTTTTTAGGTGTAGATGGACATAACACAATGCCTCTATTATGTGGTGCTGAGGGTCGAACCGGGGTCCCACTCGTGCTAGGTGAGCGTTCTACTGCTGAGCCACAATCCCAGCCCTATTTTATTTATTTTTATGTGGTACTAAGGATCCAATCCAGTGTCACATACATGCCAAGCAAGAGCTCTGCCACTGGGTTATAGCCCCAGCCCCAGTTTCTCTACACTTTTGATAATATCTATTTCTCATGGAGAGGTTCTGTAGCATAGTGGATAAACAGCACAGGTTCTGGAGCAAAACATTCTGAGTTCAAATCCTGATTCTGCTATTTACTATTGTGTGACCTTAGACAAGTTACTTTCTTAGGTTTCCTTACCTATAAAACCTCTTTCTTAGGTATTCTTAAAAAATATTATAAAATAGTGATAATAATAAAACCTAACAGAGTGTTATTAAAGAATGAAATCATAAGTAAAATACTCCTAATAAACTTTCTATAAATGTAAGCCATTATAATCTCTCAAATATCTAAGTCTTATCCATCTAGACTCCAGAAGACAATGCAGTCATGGAGTCATTGTTAATAAAAGCAAAAACTTGGAAACAACCTAAATTAAAATGCTCAAGGCTTGGCTGCCAGTCTGAGACACTATTGTGAAGTGGGGAATTTTTAAGATGTGGGGTCTGGTGGAAGGTCATAGGGAACATGCTCTTGAAGGGAATATTGGGACCCTGGGGCCTTCCTCACTTTTTTCGATACTTGGCTGCCATGAGGTGAGCAGTTTCTTATACCATGTGGCTCCCAATAATTAAGTATTACCTCACCACAGGTCCAAAGGCAACAGGGTCAAGTGATCATAGACAGAAACCTCTGAAACTGTAAGCCAAAATAAACCTTTCCTCCTTTTAAACTGTTTATCTCAGATATTTGTCACAGTGATGGGAATCTGACTAAGATAATATTACTATAAGGCAGTAAATGTTCTCTCTTGAAACAACTATGTACCCACTGAAGGACATGGTCAACAACATCTGTAAGACAATGAGTTTATAATTATTAGTTAAATTAACAGGTGAATAGGAATGTATATCTTCAACTTTATTAGATATTTAAAAATTTCTCTGTAAATAAATCAGTGCTTCATACACTTGATTGTATTTTGCTCTTTAATTTAGAATTTTGTCTCTGTGAGGAATAGGGTTATATACTTTATTTTCTACAGGGCTATTCAAATAAAAACAAATGATAACAAAGGAAAAAAAAAAACTCCCCAAAGAAAACAAAACAGGGACTGGGGTTGTGGCTCAGCGGTAGAGCACACACCTAGTGGTGTGAGGTGCTGGGTTGGATCCTCAGCACCACACTTACCTCCTATGAACTAGGTAAGTGCTCTGCTGCTGAGCTATAGTCCCTGACCAGAGTTATTTTAAACATACTAAAAATGTAATAGGTTTACAACTATGTTTGTATCTCAGTAGTACAGCACTTGCCTAGCATATACAATGCCCTGGGTTCAAACCCCAGGCACAGCAAAAGAAAAATAAAAGTAATAGGTCAAATAAATTAAGGCTAGTTTTCCTCTCATTTTTGTTGCATTATTCATTAGTAAAAATAATGACAAAAAAGAGAAAGTCATTGTACCATTTCTCCTACAGAAAACTTGGTGGTTATTTACTACCATGCATTAGTCCTCAGAATTTTGCAATAAAGAGAACTTTGGGTATAAATAAGACTAAAAATACATTGTCAAAGACACATTACCACCAGGTGTGGTGGTGCATGCTTGTAATCCCAGCAGCTTGGGAGGCTGAGAAAGGAGGATCCCAAGTTCAAAGCCAGCCTCAGCAAAAGCGAGGCGCTAAGCAACTCAGTGAGACCTTGTCACTAAATAAAATACAAGATATGGTTGAGGATGTGGCTCAGTGGTTGAATGGCCCTGAATTCAATTCCTGGTTATCGCCCCCCCCCCACCCCCCGGCCCCAAGACATATTGCCGCCTTTAAAAGAAAGATATCTTCTATATTTTAACTATCAAACAGACCTAAAGGTTAGGTCAAACATGAACTATAAGTGAGATTGAAGTAATAGAGTGACACTTTGCTCAGAATAAACTATTTGCTTCCAAAGCAAATATTAAAGTAGGTGATAAAAACATTTGTAAGACGATTAAAACAAATTAATCATTCAATCAGAAGATTCTAATTTTTTAAAGTAATTTTTAAAAATACTGGTTATATCACTAGTACTATTTCTCTACAATCTTCTTTTCAAATTCCCTTCTTAGGGACTGATGAAGGGCACAATGGCACACACACCCATATCACAAGTTCAAGGTCAGCCTCAACAACTTAGCAAGACCCTGTCTCATAATAAAAAATAAAAAGAACTGGAAGTGTGTTTCGGTGGTAAAGCATCCCAGGACCAAAAAAATAAAAAAATAAATAAAAAAGGACTGATGAAATCAAAAGCATCTTTCTATATCTTGTATCCTTTTATAATGTGATTTTGGTTAAATTCCAAAGTATTATATTCCAATTAATTACCTCTTCAACATTCTAAAGGCCATCCTATTCATTAAATATAAATCTGTAAATAATTTTTTCATAGTATTTTAAATGGAGGTTTTTCACAACCACTTGTTCTTACTCTGAGCCACTTACTTGATGAAGCAAGTGGGTCATCTAGTCTGTACAATTCTCACACTGTAGATTAAATGATACCATGGAATTTCAGACAGATTATTTTTCATATGTCTTATAAATTAATAATAGACTAGCATAATACAATTGAAATTCATCTTTTGACATTAGGGTTGGTGGGTGGGACACAAGGTGTTAAAGTGCGACCTCTCATAGCACCCACTATTTCAAGTATATAAATGCAGTAACATCATGCTTTTATCAATAAAGAAAACTGAATGATACTTCTGGAAAATTAATGGCTGATATCCATAGCATACTGTTCATATCTGGGAGGTAGATTATATTGTCAACTATACTGTCACTTGTTTTGAATGGCTGAATTTTTTATATATCAATAGTAAGCTAAAACAGATCTAATACAAATTGATATAAGGTCTGATAAAATAAAATACAAATCAGTTAAAGTTAACACCATGAAATTAAAGAATTCTTGTTTATATGAGAATAATAGGCTGAAAGCTTTGGCAAGACTCAATAAAAATCAATCATTAAATAGTAAATGCTGTTTTATTTGGTGTTACAGATTCAGGGAAATCATAAAAAGACAGTGATCCCTGACAAGAAATAACACAAGGTAAGCCTTAAAATTGGACCACTTCTATACACGCCAGGCAGCATAGTAAGCAGGGAAACCTAAGCAGAGCTAGGACATAATAGAGTGGAGAAGGAGCTAGGACTTCAGCAAGGCCAAGGTGATTATACCATATAAGGTGCAGGATCAAAAGGGACAGCTAAACAGAAAGAGAAGGTTCTAAAAATCTGCAAAAGAACCCTATGGTCTCTTTAGCTGAGTAGTAGAGAGTATATATGTGAAGAAACCACCCTACGATGGAGAAAGAATAGAAGGACCAGAAAAAATGAGCATGGGGGTAAAAACACATGGGTAGAAAGTTTGTGTTCTGATAGGCCAGGGTGGGAACATCTTATAATTCACAGGAGACAGAATAGAGTACAAAATTTATTATCTAAATACTGGAGAGAAAATTAGCTTTAGACTAAATGCTCTTCCAGTCCACTTAACAAACCTTAAAAGTAGGTATGAAAAGATTAAACATAACTGTGTCCAAGAAAAAAAGTACAAGTAATATTTGTAATAATATAAAACTATCCGAAACAGAAAGAAAAACCCAACATGTCAGGCATTCAATAAAAAATACAAGTCCTGAAAGGAAAGAGAAAAATGAAAAAAAGTACCTACATGTTCAAGAAGCTACAGAAAACCATAATATGTTAAGGAAAGACAATAAGAAAGAAAAGGAAGATCACAAACATAACAAAGAATACCATAACAGAACAGTGTAAAAACAACCAGTAGGAGAAACACCTAAAAGTAACCAAAGTAAAAAGAAATTAACTACAAAGGATGCAAGAAAAGAATGACAGGAGACTTCCTTTTAAAGGTGGCATTAAGGCAATACAGAAACAGTGAATCTATTACTTTAAAGAATAAAAACACAAAAAAGAACTTCAAAATTTAACCTAGATTTCTATACCAAGAGGCAAAATATTCAGACATGAAGGTAGGATAACAGAAGAATGAAAATTCTTCTTCACTCTTTGCAGGGGGCGTATACAAGGTGGAGGTTGTTGCCAGGTGTGGTGGCACACTCCTGTAATCCAAGTGATTCTGAAGACTGAGGCCAGAGGATCCAAAGTTCAAAGCCAGATTTAGCAACTAAGCAAGACCCTTTTTCAAAATAAATATTAAAAAGAGCTTGGGGTCAGGGATGATGGGGTTGTGGCAAAGTGGAAGAGCGCTTGTCTTGCATGTGTGAGGCACTGGGTTCGATCCTTAGCACCACATAAAAATAAATAAAAATACTGTGTCCAATTACAAGTAAAAAAAATATATATATTAAAAACAACAACAACAACAACAACAAAACCCAATACCACCCCCACTCCCAACTTTGGTCCTCTGGAAATCAGTTAAGAAAAAAAAAAAGGCAAAAACATTTACTTATAAAAAGTTAGTGAACTTAGGATAAGAAGAATGGATGCCTATGGCATTCTGGCATGAAACTGATTTCTTCAAAAATCCTAAGATAGAGTAGATTGCCAAGGTTGAGCATACCTATGAACACCATCAGCTTTGATGCTCAGGGAGCTGATTTGTTGGAATCCAAGTACTAAATACTCATAAGCACAGAAGAAGGCAACTTAAAAGAATACATTCTATAAGAAAATAAGTGTGTGGGGGGGGAAAGCTAAAGCTCTGTGCTCCCCCCCACCAGTAGAAAAACAAAAAACAAAACAGCAAAGTATGGCCCATACTCGGGATCTGAAACACTGTAGGACTCTGTGGGCCCACATGTCAAATACCAAGAATCTTCTCTTTTGATCATAATAAGGATTGATGAGACAGGTCTCAAGAAAGCTAGGCAAACTGGGTGTGGTGGCACATGCCTGTAATCCTAAAAGCTCAGGAGACCGAGACCCTAAGTAACACAGTGAGACCCTGTCTCACAATTAAAAAAAAAAAATAAGTAAAAAGGGCTGGGGATAGAACTAAGTAGTAAAGTGAACCCTGTGTTCAATCCCCAGTACCAAAAGCAGAATGCTAGGTAAGCACTCTACCACTAAGCTAATATGCCCAGCCTTACTAAAGACAATTTAAAGTGGCTCTAACAAATATAACCAAAGAATTCAAGGAAAGCATATCTGAAGAATTAAATGAAACATTATGAAAATAAATTAACAATAAATCATGAAAAAAGAAATGCATCAAAAATATACAACTGCAAAGGAGAAGGATACCCATTCTTTCATCACATTTGCAACATAGTACTAGAAATCCTAGCCAGAGCAATTAGGTAAGAAAAAGAAATAAAGGGCATACAAAGTGGAAAGTCATCATCAAATTGTCACTGTTTGCAAATGACCTGATCTTATATATTTAAAAAACAAAAACAAAAAACACCCAGACTCTCTGCCAGAAAACAATTACAAGTAGTAAATTAACTCATCAAGTTGAAGGACACAAAATCAACCTTAAACACACACACACACACACACACACACACACACACACACACACCCTTCGGCAGCATCAAAATTACCTGAAATAAGAATCAAGACAGCAATCCATACACCAAAGTACAAATGACATTTTTCACAGAACTAAAAAAAAAAAACCCAATACTAAAATTTATATGGGTTCACAAAATACCCCCAATAGCCAAAGCAACCTTGGGAAAAAAACAAAAATACAGGAGGCATTATACTACAAAACTGCTGGGCATGGTGACAGAGGCCTATAATCCCAGTGACTTGGGAGGTGAAGGCAGGAGGACTGCAAGTTCAAGGCCAGCCTCAGCAATATAGCAAGATCCTATCTCAAACTTTAAATAAACAAACAATAAATAAAAGGGGATGGGGATGTGGCTCAGTGGTTACCTATGGCACTTGGGATCAATCCCCAGTACCCCTCTTCCCCCAAATACTACAAAGTAATGAAAACATCCTGGGATTGGCAAAAAAGAGACATATAGACCAATGGAACAAAACAGATTAGAAGTAAACACAAGCATATATAGCCAACTGACTTTTGAGAAAGATATGAAAAACACACATGGGAGAATGAATCGTGTTTTAAATAAATGATGCTGGGAAAATTGGGTATCCACATGCAGAAGAATAAATAGAGACCTCATTTCAAAAATCAACTGTACATGGACTAAAGATTTATGTAAGATCTGAAATTCTGAAACCACTAAAAGAAAACAGGAAAAATCCTTCAGGATACTGCTATGGCCAAGGATATATATATATATTTTTAAAGAGAGAGTGAGAGAGGAGAGAGAGAGAGAAAGAGAGAGAGAGAGAGAATTTTTAATATTTATTTTTTTTAGTTCTCGGCGGACACAACATCTTTGCTGGTATGTGGTGCTGAGGATCGAACCCGGGCCGCACGCATGCCAGGCGAGCGCACTACCGCTTGAGCCACATCCCCCGCCCCAAGCCAAGGATATTTTTAAGAAGAACACACACACACACACACACACACACACAAAGCAAAACAAAACAAAACAAAAAACAACAGAAATAGTATAGGAAACAAAAGCAAAAAAAAAAAAAAAAAGATCATATTAAACTACTAAATGTCTCTACAGCAAAAGAAGCAATAAAGAGTGAAGGTCTTAAAGAATGGGAACTTATACCTCTGAATAAGTTTAACACTGACCATGTTTTTGTGCCTGGTTTATTCCACTTAAAATGCCCTTGAGGCTTATCCATGTTTTCACAAATGATACAATTTCATCCTTTTTTTTTTTTTTAAGACTAAGTAGTATTCTGTTAGTATATACACACACCACATTTTCTCTATCCATTATTCTGTTAATGGACACTTGGGGATGGCTCCATATTTTGGATATTGTAAATATTGCTGCAATAAATGGGGGCATAGCTGTCTTCTTGACCCAGTGATTTCATTTCTGTTGGATATATAACCATTAGTATACTGGATTACTAAATTATATGGTACTTCTTTTTTTTTTTAACTTTGGAGGAATCTGCCTAATTTTTTCCTTAGTGACTGTACTAATTTACATTCATAACAATAACATATGAATTCCCTTTTTTCCAAGTTCTCACAAGTTTGTTATCTTTTTGATAATAGCCATTCTAACTACGGTGAGATGATACCTCATTGTGCTTTTGCTTTGTATTTCCTCGATGGCTACCTAAGATCAGAAATAAGTACTTTTTCCCTGTGAATTACTGTACTGGAGAGTACAGCCAGTACAAAAGGAAAAAATAAAGGTGACGTCACCAAGATGATTGACAAACAAGAGATGCCAGACTTCTATCCACAGGAAGAGCCAAATGAAGAAAAAAGAATAGCTATTTCACTGGAGTGTTTCTGTGGGGACATGGAAGAGACAATAGGGATTATGAGGATACACGCACGATGGCCTTTTAAAGAAGGCAACTAAGCAATCAGCATATACTTTCTCACCCTGTCTTTTGAGATTGGCCTCTAACCAAGACACTCAGCATGGAAGTAAGAGGCTCCTAGCAGTCCCTATTCACTTCAGACGCCTGAATCATTTGCTGTTAGATAAGTCTTCAGTCTTCTAAGATCATGAGCACCGTTTGGGGAGCTACTGGGTTACCATACTACGGCACTATCCCCAGAAAAAGAGCCCAGCCCACACTATGCCCACTCTACCACAGGTTCCTGCTACAGAGTACCACTTTAAGACTGTCCACCTAGGAATCCGTATAGCAGCCAGGCAGTTTCTCCTAGTCAACTCAGCCTTCTGAACTAGCTGCCCAGTTTCATATGGCCCTGGGAAGCACCTAGGCAGCCTACCTTGAGGACATGGTCAACTGAGGTCCCTTTAAAACAGTCAGGAGGGCCTGCAGCCAGGCGACTCATTTTTAGAAGCTCAACCTGTTGATGAACTGGAAAGCAGGTTCCCTTGGTGACACACACAACCCTGGGAGGCAGGTGGGCAGACCAGCTTAGGCTTAAGGGGTCCTATGAAGTTACCAGTAAATTCCTCAGTGCTGAATGGATGTACTTCAGCCATCTGGGGTGGCCTGGCCCCCACTGCATTTACCTGGACCCACTGGTTCAGTCCCAACCCCATGAGCCTTCAAGAAGTGACAGGTGCTATGCCTCTGCTACTGGTCCAGCCAAGCAAACATCAGATCACATATGTGGGAATCCTGGGTGGACTGGGTGATTCCAGGAGAAATCATATAGGCATAGAAAACATGCACCATAAAACAGAAGAAGCCACCTGAGGCCCAGCAGTGCTGAACACAACCTAGAAACTGGCTACAGCTGAGCACACACAAGCACTATTCTAGGAATACATAAATTTCAGTCCCTACCAAAGTTGTCCCCTCTTCAGTAGCTGACAGAAGCATCCTGTACTGCCACAGCACAGTGCATGCCCTAAGAGCAGCCTGTTTATGCAACCCCAAAGCTGTCAATAGTAGACTCAGGCTCAATCATGCTTGTGTCCCAGCCACAGGCGTCTACTCTGCACCTTCTGCAGGTTACTCAGTGCCACTATGGATGGGACCCTGCACTACAGCCCAGGATTGCCACACTCTGTGCATCTTGAAATCTACACAGGTAAGCTCAGTCCAGTTGACAGCTCTGGGTGCAGGAAACACTTTTATAGGCCGGCACATAAGACTGCAATCCCAACCAGGAAGAGACTGGATGCTAAACTACAGACAATTAGGGGTTCTTTCTCTCACCCTCCAGAAAGCCATAGGCACGCCCAGCATACCAAACAACAGAGGGAGCAGAATAGACTTGCATCAGAGGTGGGCTAGAGAGGTTATTACCTCTACATCCAGAGAAACTTACAGGCTTACTAGGAGGTGAGGGCATTTACTAAGCCTGCCAAAACCCAATGAAATTCAAATCCAGAAGGCCCAATAAGAAATCTCTCCATCTCAATTAGTTTAGTAAGAAATAATTTAAAAATAGTTTTTTATTTCACAGACATTATTTTTATATTGATTTGCTAGGTTTCTCCCTATTATTTAATATTGTATTCATTAACACAGTTATATATATAAATATATATTTAATGAATTAAATGGATTTACTCATTCCTCTTTCTCCTTGTTCACTTTATATTCTCTCCCTGTTTTTCTTTTTGTGTTTTCTACTCCTGTCTCTCCACTGCCATTTCCTTTCCCTCTTTCCTCATCATGACCCCACAGTTTAATAGCAATGTACTTTCTTTAATACCTAATTTCTTAACTTATGCTAGAGAATTACTCCACATTTCCACTTTTAGATAAAAGAGATTGAGAAGAACATGTTCAGAATATGTTTTGAAGGTTTATTAGTATATGGCTTTGTTCTGAATTGATCACAGCTGATTTTATCTCCTCTCAAAACAGTGTGAGGGACTGAATATAAAAATAATGTTGGGTGTGAGTTTTGACATAGATATATTCCCAACTCAGAGCACACAATTAAGAGAAACAGCTCACTAAAAAGTTCCTTACATAATACTGGAAGAGATAATCATCCTAGCAGATGTGAAAATATCAACTCAGAAATACAAAAAATGTGAGGAAACAAGGTAATAAGATAGTTTTCAAAATTCACACCTCTCCAATAACTGATTTCATAGACATTGAAGTCAAGAAAATGTCAGATGAAGAATTCAACAAGTTTTTGGACAGGGGTTGTAGCTCAGTGGTAGAGCGCTCCTCCAGCAAGTGTCAGGCACTGGATTTGATTCTGAGCACTGCATAAAAATAAGCAAATAAAATAAAGGTATTGTCGATCAACAACTAAAAATATTTTTTAAAAATTCAAAAATTGGTTAAAATGAACACTGAAGTAAAAGAACATCTATCAAATAAACTAAAGGAAGACAGGTAGGCTTTAAAAGAGCATTTCAATTAAAAGATACAGATTCATAAAAAGCACCAAACAGAAATCTTTGAAATAAAAATCTCAATCAAATAAAAAAGTCATTTGAAAGTCTTACTAATAGATTAGGTGATGTAGAAAACAAAGTTTTAGGCCTTGAAGAGAAAATATTAATGAGAATACTTTACATGAGCAGAGTATCTAAGAAATATGGGACATTAAAAGACCTAACAAGGCTCATAGAACAAGAGAAATACATGACACTGATATACCAAAAATACAGACCAAGTAAAGAATTTTTAAAAGCTACAAGACAGAAATGCCAAGGTCATCTATAAAGGAAAACCAGTCACAATGACAGCAAATCTCTCAGCAAAAACTCTAAAGGCCAGGAAGGCTTGGAACAAATTGTTTCAAGCCCTGAAAGAATGTAATTATAAACCTAGATTGCTATTTCCAGTAATTATGTGACAGACCCTAAGAAGAAATAAAAAATTTATGTGATAAGCATAAACAAAAGGAAATCATGACCACTAAGCAAATACTATAGAAAAATAGAAAATTCTACACACAGAAGATGATAGAAGTTTTAATAAGGAGATCTCGGAAAGGAATAAATCTCATTAGAAGAGTATATTAGTCATCCACAGACTGAAAATGAAAAGATGGAAAATTGTATTTAATGCAGATGGAGCCTGAAAGAAGCAGGGGTGGTAACTCTCACATCAGAAAGAAGCAAATTTTAATAAAAAAAAAAAAAGTGGTTAAAAAGATCACTGGTAGAGAAAAAAGTCCACCAAGAAAAAATAAAGATTGAAAATATTATCCCCCAAATACCTATGCACTGAATGAGACAAAATAAACAATATTTGACAGTAAGACTCAGATAAATTCCAATACAACAATCATGGTAACTTCAATATAATTCTCCAATAGATACATCATCCAACTATAAAATCAACAAAGACACTACACAAATAAAACCTACTATAGATCAAATGGACTTAGGGACATCTACAGAATATTTCATCCAACAACAGCTGAATATGCTTTCTTTTCAGATGCTCATGAAATGTTCTCCAAGGTAAACCCTATTTTAGGACACAAAACAAGTCTTTGAAAACACTTTTCAAAAACTGAAATAATTCTTTGCATCATATCAGATCATAACAAAATAAATTCATTGGCCAAGAAAACTACAGAAACTATATAAATACATGGAGATTGAATAATGCAATTCTGAATGATGAGCACAGGACAGGCATGTTAGGTCACAAAATAAGTCTCAGCAAATTTGAAAAAAATGAAGCCAAAGCATGTATCTTCCTCTGAAAACAATGGAATATAACTAGAAAAACAGTAAGAATTTTAGACACTGACTATAGAAATACATGCATATTAGAAAACATTCTCTTCATTAACCAATAGGGAAATTTAAAAATTTCTTGCAAACATATACAAATAATGTTCTAAAACTTATGGCAATATGGTAAAAGCAGAACAAATAGGTAACTTTTATAGTAGCAAGTACTTACATTAGAAAAATAAGATTTCACAAAAACAAATTAAGGATGTAAATTAAAGAACTAGAAAAGAATTAACCAAACCCCAAGTTAGTAGAAGAAAAAAAATAACAAAGATTGAGCAAAAATAAATAAAATAGAGCCTTAAAAAATACAAAAGATTAATAAAAAGGGATTTTTAAAAAAGATAAACAAAACTGACTAATCTTTACTATGTAGACTAACAAAACAACAATAGCAACAACAAAAAAGAAACAGAAGACCCAAGTAAATAACATCAGGGAATACAAATACAAAGAATCATTAACAATTATGATGTATAACTATATAGGAATAAATTGAAAAACCTAGAAGAAAAGTATAAATTTCTGGATACATATGACCTAACAAAGTTGAATCACAATGACAAAAATCAGAAGTGATCAATAACCAGTAATACAAAAATTTACCAAAGAAGAAATGCCTAGGGTGAGATGGCTTCATGCCTGAATTCTGCCAAACATTTAAAGAAGGAATAATGCCGGTTCTCCTCTAAATACTTTAAAGAAATGAAAAGGAGGAAACCCGTGAAAACTTACTCTGTTAAGATAGCATTACCCTGATAAATAAACCAGGTAAAAACAAACAACAGCAAAAACAGACTATAGCCAGGCGCGGTGGTGTATATCTGTAATCCAAGTAAACCAGGCAAAACCAAACAACAGCAAAAACAGACTATAGCCAGGCGTGGTGGTGTATATCTGTAATCCGAGTGGCCCAGGAGGCTGAGGCATTAAGTGAGGCATTAAGCAACTCAGTGAGACCCTGTGTCTAAATAAAATACGAAATAGGGCTGGGGATGTGGCTCTGTGATCAACTGCTGTGAGTTCTCTCTCTGATCCCTCCCCCCCTCCCCCCCAAACCCAGATCATTACAGATCAATATCCCTGATGAACAAATATGCAATAATTCTCAAAACTATGTTAGCAAATCACAAAAACTATGTTAGCAAACACAAAAGTACATTAAAAAGATCATGTGCCATGATCAAATTAAATTTATCCCAGGGATACAGAGAGGTTCAAAATAATAAACTTAGCACAGTAATACATCAATAGAAGAAAGGACAAAATCATCTAATTATGTCAGTGGATAGGAAAACTGTATTCAATAAAATTCAATGTCCCTTTGTGATAAAAACTCTCAAAAAATTAGATAAAGAAGAAATGTACTTTGAGATAATGAAGCCCACATGTGACAAAATTGTAACCAATACTCTGAATAGGTAAAAGCTGACATCATTACCTCTAAGATGAAGGAAAAGATAATGATGTCTATTTTCACTGTTCTCATTCAACACAATATTGGAAATCTTAGGCAGAGGAATAAAGCAAGAGAAAGAAATAAAGGGCACCCAAATAGGAAAGAAGAAACTAAAATTGTTTTTGTTTATAGAGGACATGATTTGATATATAGAAAAAACTGAAGATTCTTCTGAACTGTTAAAAAGGATAAATTTCATTAAGGTTGTAGGATATAAAAATTAGCAAAAATCAGTAGCTTTTTTATTTAAATATGCCAAAAACAAAATTGCTAAAAAACTAATCAATAAAATAGTCCCATTCACAATACCTACAAACTTAAGTGAAAAGAAGTAAAAATAAAATACCTAGGAATAAGTTTAAACAAGTGACTAATCTCTACAACAAACATAACAAAATGCTGATGAAATAAATTGAAGAGGACAAAAGTAAATAGAAAGACACTTCCTGTTCATGGAGTAAAAAAATCTTTATTATTAAAATATCCACAGTACTCAAATCAATCTACAAATTCAGTATTATTCCTAACAAAGCAAATATGTTTTCTCAGAACATAACTAAAAGTTTTATGCAATCACAAAAGGTGCCAAATAGCCAAAGCAGTCCTGAGCAAAAAAAGCTGAAGGTACTATAATACCTGACTTCAAAAGATACTACAAAGATATAGTAACCAAAACAACATGGTGTTAACATAGAGTACAAAAGAATTGAGTTCCTAGAGATAAATCCACAAATAACAGTGGACAGTTTTGGATAAGGTATCCATAGTGTACATTGAGGAATGGAAAGTTTCTTCCTTGAACTGTTCCAGGAAAACTGGATATATATATTCACAAGATGAAAACTAGATCCCCATCTTTCACCATATAAAAAAAAAAAAACTACAAAAAAATGATAAAAAAAATTAAATGTAAGACCCGTATCTATAAAACTACTAGATGAAAATATAGAGAAATGTTTCAGTACATTGGTCTGGGAAAAGATATTTTTTGCTATCAATTCACAAACACAGGAAACAAAATATGTGATAAATTGGATTATCATAAACTAAAACTTCTTCATGATACTGAAACCCATCAAAATAATGAAGACATAACTGACAGAATAGGAGAAAATATCTGCAAGCCATTTATCTGACAAGGGACTAATATTTAGAATATACCAGTTAATCAAAAACTCAAGACAAAAACAATCCAGTTTTCAAAAGACTGAAAGACACAGACTTTTTCACAAAGACAGTAAAAAAATGGCCAATAAAGGATCAACCTAGGCACCTACTGACAAAAGAATAGATAATGAAAATGTGATATGTAGATACAATGAAATATTATTCAGTCATCAAAAGGATGAAAGCTTGTCCATTGTGAGACGAGAGATGAAGTAGAAGACATTATGTTAAGTGAAGCAAATCAGGCTCAGAAAGAATATGTTCTTCGACATATATAGAATAAAAGTTGGATCTCAAAGAAGTGGAGAAGAGAATGGTGGCTACCAGAGCCTGAGTAGGACATGGGGAAAAGAAGACAGAGAGTGAATTATTAACAGGTAGAAGGGTACAGCTGGATAGGAAAAATAACTCCTAATGTTTTACAGCACAACAGCCTAACTATAGTTCACAACAATTAACTGAAAATATTTCAAAATAGGTAGTAGAGAAAATTTCAAATATTCCTACCACAAAGAAATAATAAATGCCTTAAGTGACAGATAAGCTAATTACCCTGACATTATCTACATTTGTGCACATGTATTAAATGTCAGATTATACTCCATAAGTTTGTATAGGTATGATGCATCAATTAGAAGTAAAGATACTTTTAAAGAAAAGAATGAAGAGATAACAGAAGCAAAAAGTAAAACTCTCTTTATTCAAAGATGACCGTATCTCACATGTAGAAAAGTTCTAAACAGCCTAAAAAAAAACCAGAATAAAACAAAACTCACCACACCCTGACCAAAACTGCTAGAATAAAATTACTTTGTACAAATTTTAAAAACTGTATTTTTGTGTAATAGCAGGGAACAATCTAACACAAATAAAATCGCAGTTACAAGATAAAATATGAAAACAATTAGAAAAGAATTGATTCATTACAATTCATATGAAAACTTCAGAAGCTTTTGTGTAAAACAGGACAAGTTCATCCCCAAATTTGTATTCTGCAAAGGACCTATAATACTCAAAACAACTTTGAAAAGGAAGAACAAAGTAGAAATACTATATTACCTAATTTAAAAATCTTACTCAAGGGCTGTGGCTGTGGCTCAGTGGTAGAGTATTTGCCTAGCACATGTGAGGCCCTGGGTTCGATCCTTAGCACCACATAAAAAAATAAATGAATAAAATAAAGCTATAGAAAAAAAAGTTACTTCATTTAAAAAAAATCTTACTCAAATGCTACTCAAAGAAGGTAGCATGGGGGTAAGGACAAATAGCTCAGAATGCAAATCAATCTACAAGTTCAGTGTTGTTATCTTTATACCTAAAGTAGTCAGATACATCCATTAAAATAAAAAGAGATTAATATATTTTGAAGATGCAAAACTTCTTGGGCAAATTCTAGCAAATCACATCCAATAATAAATATTTAAAAATATAGCATTAAAAAATAAAAAGAAAAAACTACAACATGACTGTGGGTTTTGACCCATGAATAAATGTAAACATGAAAGTCAAACAACTCAGTTCATCACATTAACAATGTTCAAAAAGAAAATTACACAATGATCTCTAGATGCAGAAAAGCAATTCATAAAATCCAATGTACATTCTGAATTAAAACTTTCTGAAGAACAGAAACAAACAAACTTCCTCAGTCTAATAGATGGCATCTATGAAAACCTTACAGTAAATAATACATTTAATGGTGAAAGACTAATTTTTTTAGACAAAAAAGCCAGACTAATGAGAAGTATATATAGTATAATTCTATTGCTGCAAAAGTCTAAAAGAGAACCAGAACAACAATCGTTTAAGGATGATGGGAGGGTAAAGTGCTGAGAAAGTAGGTAGGGAGGAACTACAAAGTGCCAAGAAAAATCTTCTAAGGTTGATAGACTTATTATTTATCTTATGGCTTTTCAGGTACAAAACCCATTCAATTATACAATTAAATGTGCAGTTTTACCTCAATTATACATTCACAAAGAACAAAAGACTACATGACTGCATGCCACATACATGTAAGCTCTTTTTTTCGTTTCAAATAAATGGGTCAGTATTGGATTATATACAAGGTTTACGCAAAAAAGAGGATATAAAGATCTAACCAGAGAATCCATACTAAAACTAAGGCCTTGGTTTTGTTTCAAAAGATATTTATATGCTTTTGAGTTAAAATGTTTAAATTCTGCTAAAATTTTAAAGTTATATATAAACACACACCTACACACAAAATTTCTTATGTTAAACTACTGCTTTATATTAATTTATCAACTACAGTTTCAAATCTATCTGAAAACAGTGCTTCTATTGGAGTGTATCTACCTATACATATACTGCATCTAAGTAACAGAAATATAGGTACACATACAATCTATTAATTTTATGTCAGATATGCTTTTATAATATAGTATTTTCAAAGTTTTATGACTTCACAGAAAGACAAACTAAACTCATTCGTAATGTAGTATGATAAAAAATATTTCGCTAACAATTCCTTTCTTATTCTTGTCCTCTTTCTTCTTAACAGACATGCTTAAAAAAGATTAGTCATTAATTTGATCATTAAACAAGACAGTAAGTAACACAGATCAAGAAGTAAAGCATTTAATTTTTTTCAAATGTGAAAAACATATCTTATTAAGGCTACATTAATTTAATAATCACATAAATATTCTATTAGTACAAATGCCAAGTCCCTAGGCTGCCTCCAACAGTAGACAGTCTGAGTTTGGAAGAATGTGGCAGTAATAAGTGCATATTCTCCACATGTCATTTACATAGCATTTATAGCCACAGTTGTTTTCCAGAAAACAAAAGTAATAATTAGTAGAGTATTATGGCTTTACAGTTAGTCTGTTACAAATAAGCAATAATTATCTAAGGTAAAGACTTTCTAAATGACTTTAAAAATCCCTTACCGGTATCTATGAACAAATATGCCCTTAAAAATAGAGTTCATCATATTTTCGATTTCGTCCTGGTTTTCTTGTAGCTGGTGGGGGGAGAAAAGACAGTAAAAAATGTAAATTGAAAAACTGGCCATTTTATTTGGAATGAACATTTCCAACTGTTTTAAAATCCTGGTTATTATCTATCCTTTCTCTAATTATGCAATAGATGTTTGAAATAACCAGTATACTTGCATTATTTCTACAGCTTTATCACCTTAAATCTCTTGCTGTCTCTATCTAGACACGGATTAGCTAGGAATGGTAGTGAATATCTGTAATTTAAAGGACTCAGGAGCCTGAGGCAGGAGGAATTCAAGTTTGAGGCCAGTTGCAGCAACTTAGCAAGATCCTCTGCAACCTGGTGAGACCCTGTCTAAAAATAAAAAAATAAGAACTGGGGATTGAAAAAGAACTCAGTAGTGCCTCTAGGTTCAATCCCCATTTATTAAAAAGAAAAGAAACAAGAAGAAAAAATAGATATATACTACACAATGACTAACAAGTGATCAGGCTCCTATCTCCAAAGTATCATCTGCTTTGTGAATAGGCCTAAATTTCTATACATCTCACCAAATCAGGTCTTTGGCTTGGTGTTGTTTTCCTTAGATAAGGGATCATCAGTGATCAATATATCTGTCATTCTACAAGAACTTTCTACTCCATCTAAAGTATCCAAATATTACTTTCCATCTGAGTAATTCACAACTGAAAGTAGGCCAAGTTCCTCAATTAGGAGGCATAAGAGAAAACAGTGGTGTAATGGAACAAAATAAACTACTACAGGAAAGATATGTTTCAGGCAACATCAGTGATCAGAGATAAAGTTTATTTACTACTCAAAAGCAGTGCTATAACATGACACTTGATATGGTATTTATTATTCCAATTTATCTTATCATTTGCTGTGTAATAATGTCCAGTGACATATTTGCTATTGCTAAAAACATGATAATAAAATTCCTTCAGATTTATTCTTTGCTGTATGCTATTTCAGATTTTACTAAGTTTGAGAACAGAGAAAGATGTTCCTTAACTTAAGATGGTATTATATCCTGATCAATCCATTTTAAGTTTAAAATATTAAGTCAGCAATGCATTTAACCTATCAAATATCACAGCATCACCTAACCTACCTTAAATGTGCTCACAACACTTAAACTAGTAGCCTACTGATGGGCAATCATTTAACACAAAGCCTATTTTATAATAGAGTGTTGAACATCTAATGTATACACATAGATGGGCATTTTGTAGCCATGATGGGATAAAAAAAACTGACAACACAATATCCAAAAAACTACTGGCAATACAGTATACCTCAGAGAGTATTATGATTGTGTAGCTGAATGTGAACCACTACTGTCCAGCATCAGGAGAGAATGAGTATGGTATTATATGTACTAATAGCCTGAAAAAAATGAAAAATAAAATTTGAAGCATAGTTTTATGCTAAATATATATGGCTTTTGCTCTACTGTAAGGTAAGAATAATTTTAAGTAATATCATCATATAGGGCACCATTTGGATTTTTTGAGTAAATCATTCAAATTATGGTAACTTATTATAAATTATAAAAATTCCTTTTGCTTTATTAATTACTATAGAAAACTGATTCATAAGAGTCCTACATTTTATGAGCTGAAGTTGTAGCTCACTGGTAGAGCACTTGGTTAGCACATGTGAGGCACTGGGTTTGATTCTCAGTACCGCATATAAATAAATAAAGATCCATCAACAATTAATAAAAGCATTAAAAAAAAAAAAAGAGTCCTACATTTTAGTTGGCAATACTTAATAAAGCCCTGTTCCAATATTTACCTCCACAACATTTCAAGCATAATGTGTTAGGGGTTAAAACATGTTCTTCAAAAATTTGTACATTTAAGTTGTAATGCACAGTAACTCAAAATATGGCCTTATTTAGAAACAAGGTTGTGACAAAACAATTCTTAAAAATGGGGTCACACTAGAGTAGGGCAGGCCTCTAATTCAACATGACTTGTACTGGTTATAAATAGAACAGATGTAAAGACAGACAAACATACACAGGAAGAACATCATGAAGACTGGAGTCATGCGCTTAGGAGAGAAGCCTAGAACATATCTTTCCCTAACGCCTTGAGAGAACATGGTCTTGTCAACACCCTGATCTTTGACAGCTATCATCCAAAATTACAAGAAAATAAATTTCACTTGTTTAAATTACTCAGATAGTGGTACTTCATTCCAGCAGTCCTATAAAACTTATACAAAATGGATAATAAAGATATTTGAGAGGGCTAGGGATGTGGCTCAAATGGTAGCGTGCTCGCCTGGCATGCGTGTGGCCTGGGTTCGATCCTCAGCACCACATACAAATAAAGATGTTGTGTCTGCTGAAAACTAAAAAAATATTAAAAAGATATTCTCTCTCTCTCTCTCTTAAAAAATATATTAGAGATACATTGCTTTTTCTTACCCATGAATAACACATTATTCATATAATACACACACACACACAAATTCCTTTTCAGCAATGTGATACTCTTTTCTCAAGTTAAAAGGTAGATTATTACAAATCTAAAAATTTTACTTCCAATTAGATGATAAAAATGTTCCTATTAAAAATCCAGTTTTAAAATGTTTCAACATATATATGTAATGTTATTCTAAGCCAGGTGCAGTAGTTCACACCTGTAATCCCAGTTGTTTGGAAGGCTGAGGCTCACAAGTTCCAGGCCAGCCTCAGCAACTTAGCAATACCCTGTCTCAACATAAAAAATACAAAGGGCTGGGAATGTAGCTCAGTGGTAAAGCATCTCCGGTTTTAATCCCCAGTACCCAAAAGAAAAAAAAAAAAAAAAACAGTCTAAAACTGGGCCCAATGGAAGGAGGTATAGTTCATTGGTAGAAAGCCTGCCTAGCTTGCATGAGTTCCTGGGTTCAATCATGAGCACAGCAAAAAACAAAAGAAAACAACAAATGAACAACAACAAACAAAATCTGGACCAACCTAATTTATAGTAATACCTTATATATCAGCAGGCTTTGGCTTTCTCCTAGAAACACAACTTTTCTGGCCTACAGTTATGACTTAAGTATTTACTGTGCTTTCTGAGTCCATACCCTGACAACCTTTCTGAGCTGCTTAAGGTTCAGACAGCCTTCTTTAGAAAATTGATTTGTCTATGATCTTTGTCTACCTCAGAAGGCACTTAGCCAATCAGCAATGAACATTCCTGTTTTATCTGAGAACTCTGAGATCAAACAAATTAAAAATAAATTTTAAAAATAGTAGAGGATAGGAAGGGCAGCAGAATACAACATACACTAGTATGGCAGTATGTAAAAAAGTAGATGTGTAACCGATGTGAATCTGCAATACGTATACGGGGTAAAAATGGGAGTTCATAATCTGCTTGAATCAAATGTATGAAATATGATATGTCAAGAGCTTTGTAATGTTTTGAACAACTAATAATAATAAAAAATATAAACCTTTCTGCAGAGAACAAAGAAAAATTACTTATATTTACTACATATTCCATCAGTTACAATGAAATTTACTTACCTCTTTACGTTTCTGAAGTAGTAATTCCAACCTTTCATTGGCTCTTTTCCCAATCATTTTATTTCTCTCAGCTTCATACTGTCTCTGTGTATTATCCTGATGAATACTGAGGTTTAAGGCAACATTCACCAGAGCAGTCATGAGCTTCATGGCTATGAAATAAAAGAAATATTATAATATTCACCTACAAAACATACTTTCATCCAAAAGATTACAAATTTATAAAGCAAATGAATAAAAGATAAAAGTACGATTTGTTTTATAACTCAGGGAAATTTAAACTTTTCAAAATGGTAATTTTATAGAAATAAACTCATCTTTTTTAGTCTTGAACATAATTTTCTCTTCCTCAAGAAAAAATCTGTTGGGCTTGTTAACATTGCCTAGTTACAAAGAGCTTCATCCTAATTATCAGCCAGAAAGATTTAAGCAGCATCTTAAACAATCTCTTCCCTCTACTTCCAAATACAAACACCTTAGCGTTGGCATACTAATGAAGCTTATATCTCTCTTCTGACCACTAGATCTGTGTGTACAAATGTTTCCTTAATGCCTTTATGTACATACATCAAGGTCCCTTAAATGTTTACAATTTATGATCCTTGTATCACCAAAGACGGTCTTCTCCCTCTTTTTCTCACTTCAGTGAGCTACACAATTTTCAATTCCAAAAAAAAAACAACAACAACAAAAAAAAACACTGATCACATTGAACTCTTTAAAAAATGCATTCTGTGAATTTCCACAGAATACTCTCTTCAGTCACAGTGTTAATGTACTCTTAAATGTTCACTTGGTATTTGTAAATCCTATTAAATATTTTCAAACTTCTGTTTGTAAATCATCTGTTCAACAAGTATGAACATGAATCTCAAATTTTTATTTGTCTATTCATTCATATTTGTCTTCACTGTTGAGACAGAGTATGGGAAATACTGGTAAAGAAATACGACAGTCTGTGTTGGTAAATAATTTCCCTTTTTGTTCCTTTTAGGTAATTCATCCACAAATATAAATGTTCACTAATAAAAAAATGAGCTGTCCAGTGCTTTAGAACTGATTCACATATCTGCTAACATATCAATTTAACTAAAAATGAGCATACATTTCTTTTAAAATTCTATTTCCTTTTAATTACATATATAACATACATAATGCTGGATTGATGTCTATTTACTTATCTATTAATCTATTATTGATCTATCTGCATACTCCCAATGTTCTTCTTAAACTGTATATTTTGGCCAGTTTCATGTCAACACTGTTTGTTGCTGCCCTAAAACCAAAATATAAAACAAAAATCCTGAAAACAAACACATTTAAGTTAATGACAATTTAGATATGCATCTAATACTTCTTTTCCTGAGATATGATATTGCAAATAATACACTGAGAAACATTCTTGTGTTTCAAAATACAAGCTAGTGTTTTGCAGGTTTATTTATACACTGTCAACAGTAGAATATGTGACTATACAAATAAAGGTAAAAAAAGTCTTTTTTAATTAATCTGTATTAGAAAGGAAAACAGCTCAAAGACAGAAGGATCTGGGACAAATTATCTGAGTGAGGCATTCTGAGCACACAAAGTGATAACCAATAGGGGTTCAGTATAAACTTCTGGATCTCTAAAGCAAAATAAACTGAAGATCTAGGATTTGGAAAGTATTAAAACTAACACATAAACTCTGCCTGGAATTACCAGTGGAAAATGAGGCACAGATTTTCTTGAGTTTAGTCATTTTTGCTTTCAGCTATGTATCTTTTTATGAATCCTGATACTAAACTCTGTTATGAAATGACTCTCCTCTCAGCTCATATATATAAACAAGAAAATAATCAACTTACGACAATGAACAAAAAATGCAAAATGAGCAAACATTTTCAGGAAAGTGCCATATATAATATAATTTACTCTTTGAGTTAAAATATTTCTGAATCTGTAAATTTAAGACTTCACCAAAAGTTTTACTTTTCTTATCAACACATAAACAAATAGATCGAGAATAGCCTTCTACTTTTATGAGATAAATACAACTTGACAATTATGTTTTCTTTAGTCCCCTGAAAACGACTGATTAATGCATAGCGTATTTATTAAATTTTACTAGTATTACCAAAAAAAATTTTCATAAAGTAGTAATCCAACGGGATTTAGCCTTCATATTATGACAGAGGGTTTGAAGTGCCTTCTTCTTCTCTACCAAGGAGAGTAATATTTCATTTAGTTTTTACATTTTTAACTGTGGGTTATAGAATGATGAACATGATCTAGTACTGTGCTGAGAGTATGGTCAGCAAACAGCTGCTTACCAAAAAAGGTTTATTATAAGGTCACTGTAAGTACAAATTTGAAAGTGCTTAGAAATTTTGATAGCAATCTGACAGTATGTTGTAGCTAATAAAATGACAGTAATAAATATTTCATTTTTCCTAAATTCTATTTGATTGCATTTTACAAAAGTACTAGTTTGTGACAGATTGGTAAACAAAACTCTTTTTTTACTCCACATAGTTCACAAAGCACTTATTTAGTGCTTCCTCACTCACATATCAACCCAATATATACTAAGCATTGGTTGATGTGTTAGAGATACAAAAATGAACAAACAAAGCACCTGACTCTACTTGAGAGTAAAAGTGGAGGGAAAAAAACCAAATAGGAGAAGAGTGAAGGAGAGCTGAAAATCTTTTGCTTAAAATGCTAAATAATAATTTAAAAGTAAAGTGATGATGGCTTAGATTAAGGTGGCAGCAAGAGGTAGAAAAAAATGGTTACATATAATGTATATTTTAACAGTGTAGGTGAACAAATTTTAAAAATTATAATGAAGGAAATTTAAAAATTATAATAAAGGAAATCAGAGAAAGAGAAGCAACAAAGGTACCTAAAAAGTGCCCCCACCCCGGCTAATTATGTATTTAAGTGGCAATGTCCAGTAGGTAAAACGTTTGGAAGTTGCTATCAAAGACATTGGTATTGACAGCTATAAAACTGGATGGCACAAATATTTAATGAAAAATTACTGGCCAAAGGAAAAAATATCAGGTATGATTTGTTTGTTGTAAAGAAAATCCTGCCCTGGGGCTGGGGTTGTGGCTCAGTGTTAGAGCAGTTGCTTAACATGAGTGAGGCACTGGGTCAGATTCTCAGCGCAGCACATAGAATGAATAAAATAAAGGTCAATCAACATCAAAGAAAAAAAAAAAGAAAAGAAAAAAGAAAGAAAGAAAATAATTTTTTTTTTAAAAAAAGCTTGCCGTGTGTGTGTGTGTGTGTGTGTGTTGTGTGTGTGTGTGTTTTAAGGGGGGAGAGCCAAAATGCCTGATGTTATTTATATTACAAAATCATTTAGCAGAAAGAATAAATATGTCACTTATTTTCATATACCAAACAGTCTTCTAAGCTCTTTGCACGTATGTATTCAGATCAGCTAAGAGACAGTGGTTACACAGCCAGTGACTGGTAGAAAATTTGATTACAAGCAGATTTGTTCCATATTCCAAGCTCCCAATCATTATACCACACTGCCTCTCACTGAACCTGTATTTGCTATTATACACATAAAATATTTTTGAAACTAGAAATTTTAGTTTTCTTCAGGGAAAAGAATTTGAGATTGGGATAGATAAGTAGTATGTCACCATGTAACATTTTTTACTTTGAATATGAACTCTTGAATATTATGCCTCTCAGAATGATTATATTTTCAGAAAAATAATTAAACCATGGAACTGTGTTATGGTTGGTATCTGAAATGTTCCTCCAAAGGGTAATGTGTTGAAAGCTTGGTCTGTAGCTTTGGGAGTGACAGAAACTTTAGGAGATGGTGCCTAGTTGAAGGAGGTAGGTCACTGGGGAATTAACTTTGGAGGGTATATTTTTTCCCCAACACTCTTCTCCAAGCACCCCGCTCTGTCTGTGCTTCCTAGCTGCCAGCAGATGAGCAGCTTTGCTCTATCATGCCCTTTCACCATGATGTACTGCCTCAATAAGCTCCAAAACAACTGAACTGTCTGACCATAAACTCACATCTGTAAAATTGTAAGTCAAAATGGTTTGTGTTTGACTTTCTCAGGTACTTTGTCGCAGTGAACAAAAAGTTAACACAAGGGATGGGGCTGTACCTCATTGGTGAGGCACTACATAAAAATAAATAAAAATATTGCGTCTAACTAAAAAAAAAAAAAGAAAAATTAACACAAACTATTTTTCACTTTATTCATTACTTAATAAAAAAAACCTGAAGACTGAGTCTTAAAGATAATTCAATATGTGCAGTTTAGTTAAAACCTATAGGATAATCATTGTTTCCAGAAAACATGCAAAGACAGTGTTCCAAGAAGAAAGAAAGGTGACATCCGTGAGTTACTCAATGACCTAGGCAATGAGAAGATAACTGGTAAAGATACAAAATCAACATAACCCTTCCTATATATCAATAATGAATATGCAGAGACTCAGGAAAATAATTTGATTTATAATACTCCCCATACTCCCCCCCACCTCCCCCCCCAAAAAAAACCAGCACTAGGAATAAATCGAACCAAGGAAGTGAAAGACTTCTACAATGAAAATTACAGAACGCTGAAGAACTGAAGACACAAGGTAGAAAGAGCTCCAGTGAAAGGAAGAATTAATATGTTAAAATGGTCATACTATCAAAAGCAAAGTAGAGATTTAGTGAAATCCCAACTAAAATACAAATGACATCATTTATTGAATTAGGAAAAACAAAAAGTCTTAAAATTCAGTTAGAAGAATAAAAGACACAGAATAGTCAAAGCAATTCTAAGCCAAAAAAAAAAAAACAATGCTGGAGAGGAATCACAATAAATGAATTCAAGTTATACCTGAGTTATAGTAATATAAACTGCATAGTACTGACATAAAAACAGACCCATAGGTCAATGGAAGAAAATAGAAGACACAGACAAACCCAAAAAGATATAGTCATGGATAGCAAAAACATATACAGGAGACAAAATAGCCTTTTTAACTAATGGTGCTAGGAAAACTGGATATCCATATGTCTAAGAATGAAACTCTATTCCTATCTCTTACCCTGAACCAGTATCAATTCAAAAGGGACCAAAAAACTAGAAATTAGACCAGAAACTTTGTAACTTCTGGAAGAAAATGTAGGGTCAACATTCTCTTAGAGGTACAGGCAAGGACTTTTTCTACAGATTCCCAAAGTTCAGAAAATAACACCAAGAAATAATAAATGGAACAGCATAAAATTTAAAAAGCTTCTGCACAACAAAGAAAACAAGAGTGTAAAGAGAAAAGCTTTGTTAGCTACTCTTCTGACAGAAGGTTTAATATCTAGAATATATAAAGGACTAAAAAAAAACCCCAAACAATAAATGAAAAAATAAACTTAACAGACACTTCTTAAAAGAAGTAGTACAAATGGCCAACAAATATAGCAATGAGGAAATGCAAATCAAAAATACACTGAGATTTCATCTTGTTCAAATTAGAATGGCAGCCATCAAGAATTAAAAAAAAAAAAAAAACAAATGGAAAAGATGTGTGGGGAAATGAATACTTTTACACTCTTGGTAACACTGTAAATTAGTATAACCACTATGGAAATCAGTATGAAGTTTCCTCAAAAGACTATGGAATAGAACCACCGTATGACCCAGCTATTCACTTTTTGATGTATATCTAAAAGATTTAAAACCAGCATACATCAGGAATACAGCCACATCAATGTTTATAGCAGCACAATTTCAATAGTCAAGCTATGGAACCAACCTAGGAGCCCTTCAACAGGGCTCAAGAAAAATGAGGTATATATATGTGTGTGTGTGTATATATATATATATATATATATATATATACACACACACACACACACACATACATACATACACATGCAATGGAGTACTAGCCATAGAGAATGAAATTATGGCATTTGCCAGCAAATGATGAAAATGGAGACTATCGTGCTAAGTGAAATAAGCCAGTCTCCAAAAATCAAAGGTCAAATATTTTCTCCAATAAGTAGAAGCTAATCCAAACTAGGCAGGCATGGTGTGTGTGTGTGTGTGTGTGTGTGTGTGTGTGTGTTTAACAAATAAAGAAAGAAAAGGGAAAAAAAGGGGAGAAATTTCATCACAAAAAAAGGAAAGATCATTCAATACAGCAGACAAAGGTGGTTGAGGAGGAGGAGAAAAGAAGGATAGGAAAAGGGAAGAACAGTGGAATGAATCTGACTGAACTTTCGTATGTACACATACATGAATATACCACAGTGAATCCCAACATCAAGTATATCTATAAGACACTAATTTAAAAAAAAACTATAAATTACAGATGGATCAGTAGGAGATAGGGAGGGGAACAGAAAGAGGGGGAAAAGGTCAAGGGGAAAAGTGCTAGGGGCTAAATTAAAGCAAGTTATATTCCATTTTTTTGTGATTAATGCCAAAATATATCATAATATTATATGTAACTAAAATGAATAATTAAAAAAAAAGACTAGGAATGAAACCACCCTATGTTCCAGCAATACCACTTCTTGATTTTTATGCCAAAGAATTAAAGTCATCATACTACAGCAACATATGCATACCCTTGTTTATAGCAGCACAATTCACATAGTCAAATTATACAACCAGAATAAAAGCAGATGAATGGAGAAAGAAAATGTGTGTATATACACAATGGAGTTTTATTCAGGGACTAAAATGAAATAATGTAATCTGGTGGTAAATGAATGGAACTGGAGGACATCATGTTGAGTGAAATAAGTCAAACTCAGGAAGTCTGATGTTTTCTCCCTTATGTAGATGCTTGTGAAAAAAAAAGAAGAAGAAAAAAATGTGGTAGAGGTTGTATGAAATTAGAAAGGAGACCAGTAAACACAGGAAAGGGACCAGGGGAAGAAAAAGGAAAAAAAAGAGATACTGGCAATCGTTCGTGCATGAACATGTAACAAAAAATCCTACTGTTGTGTATATTATAATGCACCTTAATAAAAGGGGGGGGGATCTACCAATCAGAGAAGGTAACTGCTAACCAGGCGACAACACAGGCAGTGCAGTGGTAGAAACAGAAACCTGACAGGAGTAGGTACAAAGAGAGTTATGAGGATACTGAGTAAAATAGTATATATAAATAATTCTTTGTGATTTGTGGCATAGAAAAGGAGCGATGAGAATGTAGCTGAGGGGCATGAGGAAACAAGGGATTTGTGATAATCAGTCTTATATGTCAATTTTTGCTAGATTACCTTGGTCAGATATTTAATCAAACACTAATCGACTTATTACCTTGAAGGTATTTTGTAGATATGATTAATATCTAAATTCAGCTGATTTTAAACAAAGGAGATTTAATGTGAGTGGGCCTCACACAATTAGTTGCGGGTTTAAAAGGAAAAACAAACTTCTCAAAAGAAATTTCTGACATCTGCAGCATAAAATACTGAGCTTCTGGCCTTCCTTACAGATCTGATTCAATGCAGTATAATTCCTGACTGAGTTTCCAACTTGTTGGCTGGCTTTTCTACAGATTTCAATTTGCCAGCTCATAATTGCATAGAGTCAATTTACTTAAGTATGTATGTATTGGGGTGTGTGTGTGTGTGTGCATGCAAATAGGTAACTATATTTCTAAATGGTTTTGTTATTTGGAAGGAATCCAGATTAATGCAAAGGATTTCTAAAAGATGGGAGCCATTACAGCATGTTAGCATAATGATAAGACTTATCTAATCCCAGGGGACAAATTGAAGTCAGAAAAGAGAGAGAGAACAATCTGAAAAACAATGTTCTAAAGTGAACGGGGATTAGATTCATTGTACAAATATAAGGACTGGCCTTAGAGGGCATTGTAGTAAGAGAAAAGACAACGATTGTAGCCAGACAGGTAGGTTTAATCCTTGAATAATCCTCTTCTGATTGTTTCCATTAAAGAACAAGATAATCAACTAAGTGTGAAGATAAGACAGGAGGTTTTATAGTTTTGAGGTAAGGCATAACCTTGTAAGGAAGTGCAAATAACTCTAGAATGAAATATCATAGGGTTTACTAGGCAGCATTAAAAAGGTTCCATTGACAGATTAACAGAAAATCCAGCCATTATAGTTAGGTTTCCTCCCCAGTCACTTTCAGGTACTCTGATGCAAGTGTGGTGCATGTGGTGATACAGGGTTTTCTAGGGAGTATGACGAAGGGAGACAGAGGCAAGAAATTGAGGGTATAAAGAAGGATGTGATTATAATAAATGATGAAAGGAAAAAAGAGATAGATATTGTGTGAAGAATATTAAAAATACTGGGATGGAACTGCAAATTGGTGCAACCACTATGGAAAGTAGTATGGAGATTCCTCAGAAAACTTGGAAAGGAGCCACCATTTGACCCAGCTATCCCACTCCTCGGTTTATACCCAAAGGACTTAAAATCAGCATATTATAGTAATGCAGCCACTCTATGTTTAAAGAAGCTCAATTCTCAATAGCTAAACTATGGAACCAACCTAGGTGTCCTTCAATAGATGAATGGATTAAAAGGGGGGTATATATACTCAATGGGATATTACTCAGCTTTAAAGAAGAATGAAATTATGACATTTGCTAGTAAATAGATGGAGTTGGAGAATATCATGCTAAGCGAAATAAGCCAATCTGAAAAAAACCACAGGCCAAATGTTTTCTCTAATATAAAGATGCTAATTCACAATAAGAGAAGAAGAATGTTACCTTAGACTAGTAGAGGGAAGTGAAAAAAAAGGGGAGGAAAGGGGATTTAGGGATAGGAAAGATAATGGAATGAAACAGTCATTATTACTTTATGTATGTATGTGACTGCATGACCAATATGATTCTATAACATGAACACTCAGAAAAATGAGAAATTATATCCCATCTATAGATATCAAAGTGCATAAATGCATTCTACTATCATGTATAACTAATTAAAACAAATAAAAAATTAAAAAAAAATACTGTGTAAAAGTATTTCAGGACCAAATAGAAGAAAAACAGTAGATGAGTAGGAAAACAGAAAAAAAAAAAAAAACACTACACTGCCCTGGCTGGTCTAAAACTCATAGGTTCAAGTGATCTTCCCAAGTGGGGAGGGGACTATAGGCACATGTTACTATATCTAGTGTCTAAAAATGTTTGATAATGGGACACATTAGATTATTAAGAGAGGGTTGATAATACTTAATTTTGCATAAGCCTTACTATAAAAAGCTTAGGTTAAAAGGGGGCTATGATAAACTTCATCATTTTCAAATGATAAAGATTTAACTAATTGGGACTGGGGTTGTGGCTCAGGGTAGAGCACTTGCCTAGCATCCATGAGGCACTGGGTTCAATCCCCAGCACCCACATAAAAACAAACAAACAAACAAATAAGCAAGCAAATAAAAGTATCGTATCCATCTACAACTAAAAAACTATTTAAAAAAAAAGATTTAACTAATCCCTTTATCCCTTTAAATTTGAAGCAAAATAGGAAGGAGAAAATATTTTTTATCTTCAAAAAATCTAGAAAATACCTGCAGTGTCAAATCACAAATATATGAATAGCAAGGAGACGAGGAGGGAACATTCAAATCAAAGAAAGGGGTAGAAAAATCATGACAGCTATTATCTGTGAAACAAAAAGCCATTTTGCTCTGTAAAATGCAGAAACAGACTGCATCTGTTCCACAGAAGATGGAAAGTGATATAGTCTGTAAAATATGCAATTAAATTCCCATGTCCTGGGCTGGGGATGTGGCTCAAGCGGTAGTGCGCTCGCCTGGCATGCGTGCGGCCCGGGTTTGATCCTCAGCACCACATACCAACGAAGATGTTGTGTCCGCCGAGAACTAAAAAAATAAATATTAAAAATTCTCTCTCTCTCTCTCTCTCTCCTCTCACTCTCTTTAAAAAAAAATATTAAAAATTCTCTCTCTCTCTCTCTCTCCTCTCTCACTCTCTCTTTAAAAAAAAAAAAAATTCCCATGTCCTCACCAAACCTAGGCAGCCTGGCAATTTTTCTACCACATACTTATTTTGGAAGTCCAGACATTTATTTCTTGAGGAAAATAAACCAGAGATTTGGAATCATCGTATATATACATAATACATATGCATACATACACACACACACACATATATGATTCACATTCACAATTATATGTGATGTGCAGAATGTCAAGCACTTCCTCACCCTACCCAACTCCAAAATGTCAAGACAGCCATTATACATGCTTCTGCAAAGAAGCTGATCTTCTACAGGAGAAAAAAAATATTACCAAAGCCAACATCTGAGGACCTACAATGAAAACATTAGTTTACCACTAGACAACCCCATAATGATACCCACCAATCTGGAAAAAACATACTCCAGAGTATAGCACCGTAAAATTTCAGAATACTAGGAACAAGTAGCAAAATGTAAAAGTTTCTAAAGACAAGAAACAGGATCATTGTTTGGCAAAGCAGCTCAAGACTATTATCCCAGTGGCTGGGAGACTGAGACAGGAGGATTCCAAGTTTGAGGCCAGCCTCAGCAACTTAGTGAGATGCTGTCTCAAAATAAAAAAATTAAAAGGGTTAAGGATGTGGCTTAGTGGTTAAGTGCCCCCCCCCCCCAGTTCAATAGGGAGGGAGGGAAGGAAGGGAGGAAGGAAGGAAGGAATGGAGGGAGGGAGGGAAGGAGAGAGGCTTGAAATATTTTAATTAATTATTTATTTGTAAAGTTGTTGATGAACCTTTATCATATTTATTTATATGTGGTGCTGAGAACCGAACCTAGTGCCTCACACATGCTAGGCAAGCATTCTCTCACTTAGCCACAATCCCAGCCCTTGAAATCTTAATAGCGAAGAACTTCTCAGGAGCAACACTGGAAGGTAGAGACAAATTCTGAAGAAAATAATTTGTAATATTTAAATCTAGATTGCAGTCAACTATTAAATAAGAGGCCAAATCCATATTTTGTAGACATGCAAAATCTCAAATATTTACTTCCCTGATATCCTTTTATTCATAAATGTATCAGATAATATCCTATACCAGAAAAGGAGACTAAATTAAGGGGAAAAAATATAATAGGGGATCTAAAAGATAAAGGATCCAAACAACAGGAAAAACAGAAAATTTATATAAATAGAGGGACATTACAATTGTAGCAAATAAGGTTATGATTTAAAAAAAATTAAAAGCACATTAAAATTCTTGTTAAATAAATTTAACACTTATTTTATTTCCTTTATTTTATTTATCTTAATTTTGACCATAATTTTAAGTTTGTAAGAGTTCTGATTCTCCACGTTGTTTTAACTACATGCCAGTACTGAGATAGGATCATTGGTATTGATACCATACAGATGAAGCACAGATGTTAAGCTGCTTGTCCAAAGTCATTAAGTTAATAAATACAAAATACAAAATGTTTGTAAAGTGATTTTTAAAAACAAGGTTTATTTTAAGAAACTGGTTTCTAAAATAAAGCCAATTTTCAGAACTGTTAAAAAAAAACAAAAGGAATCTAAAAACCAACAAAAAGAAAAAATTTTAAATTACTCTAGACTCAAAAAAGATATTAAAATTTAAAAGTCATACTTTTCTTTTACAGATATAATTATATGATGTGGAGGTATTTGCGGTTTTGGCCAACTGTATATTAACCCCAAAATACTACAAGGTAATGATTAACAAATATTAGAAACTTGAATTAAAGTTTTATACCTGTAGCAAGGGTGAGAAAGATGAATGATAAAGTAAAATAACAGAAGAAATAAAAGTACAAGGCAATGAAAACTTGTACTTTTTAAGAAACACTTAAAAATGAGTAGGAAAAATTAAATATAAAGACAAAAATTAAAAGAGAAATTATTTATACTCTATGGTCTCTTTTTTTGATGATGACAGATTGTACTAAACTTTTCAAGTCCTAACCATAAAAAACAGAAATAATCTGTCTGTTTAAGAATTATAAAATACTTAGTGAATTTAATAAACAGAATATGGGTTCTGAGAATCAATAGGTAAGTAAAATGAAAATGCATCATATTAGTATTCCTTAACAGCAATTTTTCAAAATTCACTAACTTGTTTTTTTTCCCTGATTTCCCCATTAGCCATGTCTATTGTTACTATAAGTAAGTACTCAAACATTCTGTATGAACACAGACAAATACTATTAGCCCTCTTGTCATTATAGAGTAAGAGCAGCAGCTTACTAAATTCCAGACACCATTCCAAACTCTCTTAATCTCTTTTAGAAAGAAGTAACTGTCATTATCTTTCCCACTTTGCATTTGAGAAAATGAGACCAGGTAGGTTAAGATTATCCAACTAGTAAAAGGCACAGAGGAATGGGAATCCAGAAAGTCTGGCTCCAAAACCCATTCTATCAATCACTAATATATGGTTTCAGCAACTAAAAGCCAAAGAAAAGAAATGTCAATATTCTAAACAAAATGATTTTCACCCTACTATTAATAAATAAAGCAATTTCACATACATAATGTCTTTCTTCACAGAAAAAGTTTAGAGATGCTAACTAAGAAATGTTAATAAATAATAAAACATATGCAAATATAAAATCAACCACAAGTTAACATAATAGTGTTAAACAATAAAGTATAAAGAAATATTTAATCCTTCAAGAGTTTTATCTTGAAATTTATCTTGAAACCATTTATCAAGACTGCCCTTGATGATCTTGACCACATTTTAAAATTTTTCCCAAACTCAATTTGGAAAAAATTAAAACAGAATCAATCACCTCATTATTAATACAGATACTTAATTCTTTATTCTCCTTTTTTCAAATAAGCATCTTCACCTTAAAAGTGAGAGGTAGCCAGCCAGTATTAGATTAATACTATCTGCAACATCATTAGAAAATTACATAGGTGAGAAAATAATGAAAAATAAAGTTAAACCAACGTTGCTCATTCTGAAAACTGCCATCTAACAAAAATTTGAAGTGAACAAGTTCTGAAGTATTGGCATACAGTTTAAAAGCAATTGCTTAAAAATGAGATAACTATAATTCTGAAAAAGATTCTTGGAAGAAATCATTATTTTCATAATTCCAAACAAAGTGCTAAATCAAAGAGAGTCCTATTTATTCATGACCATGTTTAAAAAAAAAAAAAACTTTCTCCTAAAGTATAAAAACTTCATCAAATTGGGGGAAAATGTTCCCAGTCTCAGACTATAAATCCACCAGAATTAGTGTAACAAAATGTTTCTTAGATAAGTTAAATCCACAAACTGTTCTAATATGTCCAACTGAGAGCTATTATAAGGGTACTTAGTTCTGAGGATTAAGAGTTAATAAAAACTGTACTGCAATGTGAGCCTTCTTTATTAAATGGGTCAAGTAAATAAAACACTATACTTTAAATTTTCAATTAATAGAAAAGAAAAATAAGGAAAGTAGGAATAAAATGTAACTGTTATCAAAAATGTAACTGTTATCAGCCTGTTTCAATTTAATAATAAAAGTACTCCAAAAAGAGTTTACCTCCAATGAAAAGTTAGAATACTTATAAACTGGGATAAACAGACCTGAAGAACTACAGAATGTTGAAAACTTTTAACAAAAATGTAGTATAGAGTTTAACGCAATGCATAAACACTGATAATAGGGACACATTAGTTAATTCATAATAAGAAAGTGGGATATTTGGAAAACAGATTAAAAGTACTACTGATAAGACCACTCTAGTAACTTATGAAGCTATGGAACTCATCACATCTGTACCCTACAAAATAACTAACCTGATTGTCTCTCTTCTCAGCTAAGATATAAGCAATGTCAAGGAGCATTTTATTCCAAAGCCGATAATCATATCTGGCCATAACTGCCTTGTAACTGTCCATGCACATAGTCTTTGAAGCAGAGGATTAAATGTTCCTGCCCATTTTATCTAGTCCCCAAGACTTGTCCTGCAAAGTGAATAAAAATGATTATCTTTTAATCTATGCCTCAATACATACCACAAAAAAAAGAGGGCAAAGATGAGAACAAAAAATCCTTGACAATATGGATAATTATTGTCCAACCTAGAATTAAGTTCTCAGCAAGCCCTCTGTGCTTTGTTGAAAGAAAGGTGATTGATATGTCTCACACATTTTATTCAACTGAGCTTTAGAAGATATGATGATTAATATAGACATATGGGAATTATAGTACTATTTTGAAACAAATTTAGAGAATGACTGAAAAATAGGTTCTAAGTTTTAAAAAATCAGTATAAACAATGTTGATAACTTCCACTTTTCAATATTTGATTTTGAAAAACAATTTCAAATGCAAATAATCTACATGATGAAATTAAAAAGAGTTTGGGTGAAAACAAAAAGGCATTCATAAAGCAATTTTAAGAGCTATCATGAACACAAGTAAATAATGGGAAAAGAGACAACAAAGAACTAGAAGGAAGCTACTCAACTTAAACAGAAGAAAAGCCATAATGAAAATATACAAAATTAGCAGATATAAGCAACCAAAGGGATAGTGAAAATGAGTCAACAGAAAGAAGAACTAAAATGAATCATCATAATAAATGCAGTTAAAATACAGAAATACATCATTTACATGGCATCGAAGGACAAATGCAAATGAATTAAAGTGTGTTGTTCAAAGAATTAAGACAACATGCTATTTTTGGTTCTGGAACTGAAGACAGGGAATTGTGCCTAACCATGCCCTCTACCACTGAAATATATATCCCTAGTCCTAAGTCAATATTTTAAAAGTGAAAATATTCTGCATATTTCTATAATACAGTACTCTTTCTCTTTTCCCTTTTTTACCCCTCAGTACTAGGGACTAGAACCCAAGGGTTCTTTATCACTGAGCTACATACTCATCCTTTTTATTTTGAGACAGGGTCTTATTTAAGTGTCTGGGCTGGCCTTGAAATTTCCATCCTCTTGCTTCAGGCCGGCCAAGTCACTGGGATTAGAGGCATGCACCAAGGTGCCCAACTTCTGTTCTTAAATAGAGTTATGTGGCACAAAGTTTTCTGGATTTAAGAGAGGTAGTCTACTGCTAAAGAAGAGCCCCAGATTGCTCTGAAACATAAGATTTATAAACTAACCTTTCTGTCTTTTTTTGTGAATTGTCATTTCAAAACACTACCAGCAGAATAGTATCTAAGGTTAATCTTCAATTTTTTGCTTCTCCTTCTCTCCTGACTTTAAGAAAATAGATAATAACTTCTTTTTGCAAGTGCATTAATTTTTTATGACAGCAACTTTGGCTTTTTAGAAGCAATTTCTACCTTATGTTTAAGTTGTGTATATTTCAAATCACTGAAGTCTTTATGCATCTGACAACCAGGTAAATGGGCATTACTGTACACAGAGAGAAGATAAAAAGAAAATAGAAAACAAAATAAAAGAAAAAGCAGACATATGCAGAAGATATTAAAGGCCATGAAATTAGAAAGCAATGTGTAGTATCACACAACTTACTGAATAAACATTTTAATTATATTTTAAAAAATATATAACTACGTAAAAAACATTTCTCTTCCTAATAATGAAGAAGAGGATATTCTCAAAACAGAATAAACTGTGTTTGCTTTATGTTCTGTACAAAAATATTTAACAATAAATGATATTTCTATTTTACCTTTTATATAAAGATAAAACTAGGTAAAACATCTCCCTCTCCTCTTAACAATGAGAAAAAAGACAATGGTAAAAGAAAATAAACCGTTTCATATTTGTTTGGCATAAAACTGTAGAACACTAATCATAGCTGTATAGAGCAAACAAAATAAATAAAAAGAAAATTGGAAAAAATGAATGGAATATCTCAAATAACTCCAGATAATATTATCATACTGGAATTGGGTAATAGGTCAAGCCAGAAAACAACACAATATTTAATCAGGCATTTGTAGCATATAGTTCCCAAACCACCAGGATCAACATCATTTAGAAACTTGTTAAATCCTGAGGGTGAGGCCCAATAATCTGTTTCTACATGTCTTTACATGATTCTTATGCATGCTGAGGTTTGAGAAACAATGTTTTAAATAAATGAAATACTAAAATTTAAATGCAAGATGAAATGTATTTAGTTAACCTAAATCTGGTTTGTCATGGTAAAAATTAAGATGGAAGATACACAAAGTTACTGCTACAAAAAGATGTAAGTTGGGAATATTGAAATATGTTTATATATACACATGTGCTCTCACATGCACATTCCATACATGAATGAAAAGGAACAGTCATTTTAGGTAAGCACAGTTAAAGTAGTAGAGGCAAAACAGACAATTACTCAATTAATAAAATTATCTTGTGGGAAAACAAAAAAATGAATATACTTGACTGACAAGGTAAAAATAACTCTAAATGAAGAAAGCAAAGGTAAAAACTTATCAGTTCTTCAGATTATCTATAGTGTACCTGAATGAACTGATATTAGAGACATTAGGTCTAGATATGTTTAAGTTAGCAAAGCATTAGTTACAGAAAGAATATCTGTTTTATACTAGATAGAATTATTTAAAATATTTGCAATAAAACAATAAGCCATAAAGCAATGTAATTAAGTGGAGGAAAAAACAGTGCCAATTTGGAATTTCCACTATCATTAATTGGGTTTACCAAAGAATATGGCATAGTTACCTCTTAAAATGTTTTGGTTGTAAAATAAAGATGTAGGAAAACACATTCAGAAAGACATTTACTGACACATTTTTATTTTTAAGGTTATCAGATGCCAGTTAAGTAAATAGGCTTAAACTTTACCCTAACAGATAACACAAATCACTGAGATGAATTTGGCAGAAAGTGTTATTTTCCAGAACACTGGCATTAAATTAATATTTGCTCTAAAGAAGGCTTAACTGAAATAAAATATACTTAACAAACCAAATGGAAAAGAAAGAACATGTTGGTTACTTACCAGCAAGGGTACTTGTATGCCTAAAAGCTCTGACTTGGGAGTCTGACAAACCAGTCAAAAGGGATATTACTGTATCCATCATATACTCATCATAAATAATGCTATATTGACACTGTCGAATCAGGACTCCAATAAATTCACAAAAATTTGATCGAAACTTTTTCCACTGTGGTCCAGGCATGGTAAGGGGATAATCACCACTGTCCTAAAAAGTATAAAAAGAATAGTAAGTATGACATGATAGTATATTGATCAAAGGTCCCTACCCCTCCTTTTTTTGGTACCAGGAATTGAATCCAGTGGTTAAGCCACTGGGTTAAGCCCCACTGGATTTTATATTTTATTATTTTATATTTTATTAAGAGACAGAGCTAAGTTGCTTAGGGCCTCACTAAGTTGCTAAGGCTGGCTTTGAACTCATGATCTTCCTGCCTCACCCTCCTGAGCTGCTAGGATTACAGGTTCCTGTGTGCATGCACCACTACACACAGCTAAAAGTTTTTCTCCCCCCCTACAACATAAGTAGGCATCCTCTTTTTCAGAGCACTTGGGGGCAAAAATAAGAGGTTATTTTCTAAATATACTGATTGCTTTGTTGTTGTTGTTATTTTATACTGCCATGACAAAATATTTAAGTGCTCAAAATTAGTACTTTAAAACCATCTACTTTATTATTCTAAATGTTTCATTCAAAATAATAGATTTTAGTATGTAGTACTTGAATCTTTGTTCAAGAAAACCCAAAACATTAATGTTTAGACTTACAAAGATTATTTGCCATTGAATTTAGATCAAAGTAATAATGATACTTATATCACAAAACATCTTCCAATATTTTAAGTAGAATATTTAAGAATTACAAAAGGATGAGCATTTCATTGAAGAACCCAAAACTAATCTTTCACAGAAATACCTACATCATTTATTCCAATGTTACTATAAACTTAATTCTATTTTGCAGAATGAATTTATTAACTTTTCTAAGAAAAAAACTATTATGAGCTCTTGATATCACCTGCTTAAAGTACAAAAATTGAAAGTTGAACCCAACTTTTAAGGGGTTTCTCTCTATAATCTAAAACACTTACATACAGAAAGAAAAATTCACAAGGCAGAAAGATGACCATTACTTAAGCAGGTAAGAGAAATCAACTAAAAATTTCATTAACTGTCCAATATCAAGTGTGTGCTAGCTTGTCAATGTAGAATAACAAGGGAAGTTTGCACTCACTCAAAATTCTTTTTCTATAACCTTGTATTCACAACCAAACCTGGGCACAGAGAAAGAAAACAGAGAACCTCTCTCTAGGGAGAAAAGCCAGGAGGGAATAATCTTCAATGTCTAAGAAAAAGGTAAGAATCCCAGCTCCCTTTTCAGAACTTTCCTTTTTATCAGAAAGCCTTAATCTAGTGAAGGGAAAAACAACAAACTGAATTATCTGCATAGCACTAGCAAAGATCCATTGTGGTTGGGATAAGAGTAAATTTAAACTCACTTCTTGTAAGTCAGGAGCAAAACAGTCTTGGGTTCTGAAATCTATGCCAATATCAAAGGTCTGCTAACACTAGGAAAGGAATAGGAAACTCCCAATCAAGTCCGATCTACAGATATAAGGAGGAGATTGGCTGCTACAAAAAGAAAGAAGAAAGCTGGACAGGTCCCTCAGTGGCTGCAGGCACAAAGGGTATGGTTAAATCTTAGGTAGGACTAGGAATACCAGTCTACCACTGGTAAAGGGGTAAGAGTGTGATGAGAGATTTCCTCTGTGGCACTGGGTATAGAGATGGCAGAGGTCTACAAGGATGGAGCAGGAACACAAAGAAAAAAACCTTCTGATATCCTTAGGCAGGATATAACAAGGCAAGAGCACTACACCATTAGAGAAATCTGAAACCTGTTATAACAAAACAAATCCAGTTAGACTACTGTCTAGAGTGAAAATGTATAGCATTTTGTTCCTTTTTGCTTTTGAAACTAGTACAAATATTATTATCAAGAGGAAAAACATTTTGGGAAAAGAAAATCTCCTGCATTCAGGTAAAAAATTTCTTTAATAGTAGCTCTTAGGCTTGCCACATTTTAAAAACTGTCTAGTTAATGAAGGGCAAGGGACATTGAAAAATAAGTAGCATCTTTTTTCCAGGGAAGCTAAGGTAACTAATAAGGAAATTAAAATAGAGATAATAATCAAGTAACCTAAAAGCTTTATCCAAAAACTAATATTTAAGATCTTTGGGCAAAGCCTTATAATATTTGAACAAATAATTACTCAATAAATAAATGTAAAGACTAATAACAGAGTTAACAAAAAAAGTCTAGAAAAAAAGCAATTCATTGAAGTATGTTCAGAAAATACAGGTAGAAAATCTGTGTCACAAAATATTGTACATTAAAATATATGGTATATACTTTGCACATTAAGAAGTTTATATCCTTATGCTAAGTGAAGCTAGCCAATCCCTAAAAAACAAATGCCAAATGTCTTCTTTGGTATAAGGAAAGTAACTAAGAACAGAGTAGGGAAGAAGAGCATGAGAAGATGACTAACATTAAACAGGGATGAGAGGTGGGAGGGATAGGGAGAGAGAAGGGAAATTGCTTGGAAATGGAAGGAGACCCTTAGGGTTATACAAAATTACATACAAGAGAAAGTGAGGGGAAAGGAAAAAATAATACAAGGGGGAGAAATGAATTACAGTAGAGGGGGTAGAGAGAGAAGAGGCGAGGGGAGGGGAGGGGAGAGGGGATAGTAGAGGATAGGAAAGGCAGCAAAATACAACAGACATGAGTATGTCAATATGTAAATCAGTGGAAGTGTAACTGATGTGACTCTGCAATCTGTATATGGGGTAAAAATGGGAGTTCATAACCCACTTGAATCAAAGTGTGAAATATGATATATCAAGAACTATGTAATGTTTTGAACAACCAATAAAAAAAAAAAGAAGTTTATATCCATGCACTGGTGATTACTAATAGGCATAATAAGAGAAATAAGACCTATAGAAAAATAAAGAATTTGTTCTAGATCCTAGAGTTTAGTTTTCTGGTTCTGGTATTGTAAAGTCCATACACTGCGCTTCACTTGGTTTACTAAAGGAAATCTGGAGGACAGAGGTTTGTCTGGTGATTTTTCTTTCAACAGAGGAGCAAATGAAGTTCTGTTGTCAACTAGAGAGACAACCTACTTATGAAACAGATGTTTCAAAGGAGCCCTGATAGGGTAAGAAAGAACAAACAAACAAACAAGAAACCAGTGCCAAGTTTAAAGAGTCAGCAACAAAATTAGATTTAGAGCTTCAGAAAAGGATAATCTCCTAAGAGGTCCACTGCATGGCTGAACGTATGTAATTAGTAGAGGTAGAAAGAACTGACTGCTCAATCTTTAAGCATGTGATTTTTAAATAACAACCAATAATGATCTATAAGAATTTAAAATAGCAAAGAATAGTCTCCTTACAGATATTTGAGAACTAAATTTGGTCACAAACTATAGATATCTAACAAGATAAAACATTCTCTAGGAACAAATCCGAGAGAATTGCTTTTAAAACCAGCTAATGGATAATGCTGTCCTATTTTTAGTGACATGCTTTTAAGCTATCTAATTTCAACACATTTACCCAAAGATACACAGTATCCCCTACCCAAATCTGTGGGTTTGCTTTCCATGGTTTTAGTCAACCTTGGTAAACCTCCGTCTGAAAATATTAATGGGAAATTACAGAAACAAACAATTCTTAAGTTTTAAATTGTTGCTGTGAGTAGTGTGATGAAATATTACACCATCCCACTACCCAGCACATAAGTCATCCATTATCTAGAATATCCATGTTGTATTCAAGATCTGCCTCATGGCAGTGAAGAGGAAAGAGAGACCACATTCACATAACTTTTATTATGGTATTTTTGTATAATTAGTTTATTATTTGTTATTATTATCAGTCTCTTACTATACCTAATTTATAAATGAGACCTAATTTATCATGTATGTACTGGAAAAACTTTTAAGTTCCAATGGTCCCTTTATGACTTTTAGATTTTATGATAATGAGAAAATGACATGCATTCATTTGCAATCATTTTGAATTTTGGAATTTGAATTCTGATATTTTCCAATACTTATGACATACAGTATAATATTCTCTCACAAAGCTGTACAGTGGACACTCAATTATAAGGGTAAAAAACTGAGGTGGGCGTGATGTCCTACGCCTACAGTCTCAATAAGGGAGGCTGATGCAGGAGGCTTGCAAGTTTGAGGACAGCCAAATTTGGCACCTTAATGAGACATTGTCTCAAGATTTAAAAATGTGAAAAGGAATAGGGATATAGCTCAGTGGTAAAGTACCCCCCCCCCTTTAAAGTTCAGTTTCCAGTGGTAAAGTTCAATCCCTAGTAACATTTTTTAAAAAAAGTTAGCAAATGTTACTCTACAGTGTACTGTGTTACTATGCTATATGAAGTCAAAGGCTTGGGTGTGTTGAGCATATCAAATTTTTCAATTTATGATATTTTCAGCTCATTATGAAGCCACTAGGATACAATGCCATTGTAAAGTGAGGCACATATATACATAGAAGTTTGGTACCATTATTGATTTCAGGCATCTACTATAGTTCTTAGAACATTTTCCCCCAAATAAGAAAGGACTACTGTACTACTATTACTTAAAACAGTGATTTATGAACACTTGTTTATAGAGCACAATTTACCCCCCCCAATCATCTACCAACTATCTAATAATTTATTGAACAACAAACATGCTCCTATATCAGGTCCTGGTCATAAAAAATATGAGTACAACAAATATCTTTTCTTTCAAAGAATTTCTACTTTAATGAAGAATATGTATACATGCGTGTGCATGTGCACACGTGCGCACACACACGACAGGAGTTGTTAAAAGTATATAGAACGTAGAAAGTATTGTCAATTCTCTACAGATGAAATGGGCATGGGCAAGAGGAACAAGCATTGTAAGCAATACAATTAGCAAAGTCATACTAATGGGACCACAGAGCTACATTGTTTCATAAACTAAAATAGAATTTCTAGTATTAAAATAACAAAATAAGGGCAGGAGCATAGTGACTCATAAAGGAAACTAAGGAAGTTAAACTTCATTCTCGAGGCAGTGGGTGGCTGATGAATGATTTTGACCAAGTAAGTAACCAGTTTTATAAAGAAATAACTGATTGCAATGTAGAGAATAGTTAGTCATTAGGCAAAGGAACAGAAAAAGAGCTACGGAGACTTACCATTCTAACACATTCATAAACAAAATGAGAGATGGAGCAGGAAATTTAAGATAGTAGCAATGGTGAGGAAGATAATGGAAGGAATGTGATAAACACTGAAATAGTGCAAAAATAAAATTACCAGTTTAAATGACAGACAAAAATAAGTTTTGTTTTTGGTTTGGTTGACTGGTGGATTTTCCACAACAGAAAATAAAAAATTCATTGTTCCTGACATCTGATAGGTGTTGGGAAAAAGTATAATGGCAGCCGCACCCCAGGAAAAAAAACGCCAGCATGGCGCCTAAGGACCTTCTCTTCGTATTTTCCCCTTTTTTCACTGGTGCGAAAAGTTCCCGCCGGTGTGAACTCTCACGCTGGCATCAATTTCAAATCTCTCTAGCAGGAAACCTTAGCCCCAATAACAACTAATTTCGTGGGCTCCAGAAATGACATCTGGAGGAACTTACCAATAAACGAGTGAGCCGTCATTTACCTAAGCCCTGCCATCTCTCCTTAGATCTATATAAGCCCACAGCCTTTTGTAATAAAGTGGAATTCTCCCCAGCGAAGTGTCTTGCGTGGAGGAATTCTTTCAATAGGAGGACTAAGTTTTGTTTAGGAATGCCCAATTACTCTGTCCCATAAGAATAGATGGTCACACTTTAATTCAAAACATTTTATGTAGAATATCCAATTTCCAGACTTCAGGCCACACTGATTTCAAGATTTAAAATAAACCCAAAGTTTTAGGAACAGATTATTAATGAACACTGAAAGCATTATTTGGCCAATTTTCAATGGTTGTCAAACCATTATTTGGCAATTGCAAAAAAAAAAAATGTAATTTTACAAAGAGATGCAATGCACCTTAAACAAGGCTCAATTTTAGCTCTGTTAATCAATACTCTGGTATATACCGCACACAAAATTTCACCAATGAATTTCCTTGAAAAAAATCTAATCTAAGGAGGTCCTTAGACCTGACGTTCAATGAAAGAACAAAAAGGACATAGGAACATGTTAAATAATACAGAAAGAAAAAAAATCTGGGAAACAAAAAATGTGGGATGCTTTATAAGACAACTAGTTTAATGCTGTAAAAAAGTTAATGTCAGGCTAGGATTGTAGCTCAGTGGAAGAGTGCTTGCTTCACATGTGTGAGGCACTGGGTTCAATTCTCAGTACCACATAAATAAAGATCCATTGACAATGAAAAAATATATACCAAAAAAAGTTAATACCACTTAAAAGAAAAAAAAAGTTGAGAAATTGTTTTATAGTTTCAAAACGTCCTGAAGACATAACAATTAAATACAGTAATGTCAATTAGTATGTTTTAGTCACACTAGCTTCTTTATGGTCTTTTAAATACACTAGGTATGTTTCCATTTCAGGGTCTTTGCCCTTGTTTTCTCTTCCTTCAGATATGAGTTTAATGAGAGCCATCATCTTCTTCAAGTCTTTGCTCAGTGTCACACTCTTGAGAGGTGTTCTTGAATGTACTATGTTAAATCATCCTTTTTGGGCCAATCTCTTACTGATTTTATTTTTCTGCACAGTATTTACTGCCATCTATCATACTACAGTATTTTGCCTAGGTGTTTATTCTTTGGCTTTCTCCTCTTAATTAAAATGAAAATTTTGCGAGGGCAGGGGTTTGTGTCTAGTGCATTCAAGTGTTATATCCTCAACGCTTGGAATGTAAAAGACATTCAAATATTTATTGATCAAATGAATAAGTCACCACGAGAATACTATTTTCAATATGATTCTAAAAATGATGATAGGGATATCTAAAATATTTTATTCATGTTCGTTCTTTAATCATCAACTTTGGTGATTTGTTTCCTTAGCCGCAGACTAAGGAACTAGTAAATGAATTCAGCAAATTAACAGGATACAAAATCAACACTCATAAATCAAAGGCATTTCTGTATATCAGTGACAAATCCTCTCACAGTACACTAAAGAAAGAAATTAAAGAAGACCTTAAAAGATGGAAAGATCTCCCTTGTTCTTGGATAGGCAGAATTAATATTGTTAAAATGACCATACTAACAAAAGCATTATATTTAAAATCCCAATGATATTCCTCATAGAAATAGAAAAAGCAGTCATGAAATTCATCTGGAAAAATAAGAGACCCAGAATAGCTAAAGCAATCCTTAGAAAAAAGAGTGAAGCAAGTGGCATCACTATACCAGAACTTCTGTATTACAGAGCAACAGTAACAAAAACAGCATGGTATTGGCACCAAAATAGACTGGTAGACCAATAGTACAGAATAGAGGACACAGAGACTAACCCACATAATTACAGTTATCTTATATTAGACAAAGGCGCCAAAAACATATACTGGAGAAAAGATTGCCTCTTCAACAAATGGTATGCTGCTAGGAAAACTGGAAATCCATACACAACAAAATAAAATTAAACCCCTCTCTCTCACCATGCAAAAAACTCAATTCAAAGTGGATCAAGGAACTAGTAATTTAATCAGATACCCTGCATCTAAATGAAGAAAAAGTAGGCCCCAATCTCCATCATATTGGATTAGGCCCCTACTTCCTTAAATAAGACTCCTATAGTGAAAGAATTAAAATCAAGAATTAATAAATGGGATGGATTCAAACAAAAATGCAAAAGAAGCAATCAGTGAGGTGAACAGAGAGCCTACAGCTTGGGAGCAAATTTTTACCACTTGCATATCAGATAGAGCACTAACCTCTAGAGTATATAAAGAACTCAAAAAGCGAAACAACAACAACAACTAATAATAATCATCCAATCAATAAACAGGCTGAGGAACTGAACAGACACTTCTCAGAAGGTGATATACAATCAATCAACAAATATATAAAAAAAGTTCAACATCGCTAGCAATTAGAGAAATGAAATCAAAACTAAACTTTAGATTTCATCTTACTCCCGTCAGAATAGCAACTATTAAGAATACAAACAATAGTAAGTGTTGGCAAGGACGTGGGGAAAAAGGCACATTCATACATTGTTGGTGGGGCTGCAAAATGGTGCAGCCAATATGGAAAGCAGTATGGAGATTCCTTGGAAAACTGGGAATGATACCACCTTTAGAGCCAGCTATCCTATTGCTCGGTCTATACCAAAAGGACTTCAAAACAGCATACTACTGGAACACAACCACATCAATATTATTGCAGCACAATTCACAATAACTAAACTCTGGAACCAACCTAGACGCCCCCCTTCAGTAGATGAATGGATAATGAAAATGTGGTATATATACACAATGGAATATTACTCAACAATAAAAAAGAATAAAATCATGGTATTTGCAGGTAAATGGATGGAGTTGGAGAATATAATGCTAAGTGAAGTTAGCCAATGCCCACCCCCCAAAAAAAAGCTAAATGTTTTCTCTGATATAAGGAGGCTGATTCATTGTGAGGTTGGAAGGGGCAGCATGGTAAGATTAGACGAACCCTAGATAGAGGAAAGAGAAAGAAGGGTACAAGGGGGTAAAAAAGATGGTGGAATGAGATGGACATCATTACCCTAAGTACATGCATGAAGACACGAATGGTGTGAATATACTTTGTATAGAATCAGAGATATGAAAAATCGTGCTCTATATGTGTAATATGAACTGTAATACATAACAAATTAAAATAAAAAATTAAAAAAGAAATAAATATATAAAATCAAAGCAACAATGAATGCCAATATCATTCCTTTTAAATGTCTTGCCCCAAACTGTTATCAATTAGTTAAATGAGATACTACCAAACGTTTTTCTTTTACTCTCATCCATGAATCTTGACAGACGTTTCATTTAGAGTGGGAAACAATCTATCATTAGATTTATTGGGGGGGGAGCCAACAACAATAAAAATTGGGATACTGATACCTTTGGGATAAACTAGAGGAGTCCACTGATCATTTTGGTAGTATTGGCAATAAATGAGTTCTTCAATTTGTCAAGGGCATACTCACATATCCTACACAAATGTTATATATATTGCTTTGCATATATCAAGTGACTCATATGAAAAATGGGCATATTAAAAACGTTTTGGAATTATACACATTAACATCTTTGAGGATACCATGTTCCTGAAATCGCAAGAAGAAATTCCAAATTCTAGAGTGCTATTTCCTAAATTATTACAATAAAATAGTCATAGTTTAAGATGTAAAACCACATCTGTTGAATTTACATAAACCAGTTTTCATTTTAATTCTGCCTCAAAAAGTTAGAATGCAAAAGAACCATGTGTTAAGGAAACAAAATAATATTCTATTCACCCTTGGGAATCTAGTGAAAAAATATTTTTACACAACAAAATTTGAAGGGCCTAACAAAATACACTGTCTGAACTTTTGTTTTGAAGTTTTATTGTATATTTACCAATAAAAAGTATCCATAAAGATTAATTCGATCGATTGTGGTAAAACTATATACTTCTAAAATAAGAGGAAGTTTGATTTAATTTGTCCTATACAAACACAGTTATACCAATTAAGAATATTGAAAAGTCAACGCCACAAGATTTTTATAATGTTCAAATCACATAGCTTTCCCATCTTTGACTCTTCAGCACTTACCTACAACACTGTCTAGTATACTTAGGAGAACAACAATGTTTACAGTATGGCTAATTTATTAACATCAAGGCCAATCTCCTGAGTGTGGTACACAAGACTATTAATGATTTGATTCAGCTTCATTTTTGTTTCCCCTCAAGCACTCTAAACTCTCCTCATTAAACTCCTTCCAGGTTTTTCAGGTGAATTTTTATTCATCTTTAAATATCTATATTCAGGGTTGGGGATATAGCTCAGTGGTAGAGTGCTTGTCAGGCATGTGTGAGGCCCTGGATCCAATTCCTGATTCTACAAAATAATAATAATAATAATAATAATAATAATAATAATGATAATGATAATAATAATAATAATAGAAAGAAAGAAAGAAAGAAAGCAAGCAAAATCTAGTTTGTAAAGACCTCACACCCTACATAATTAAATCATCCTTTCGTGTCTCACTGTATTTTGCATGTTTCATAACTATTAAACATGTTAAGGTATTATTGCTGAGTATTCCCTCATTGGGTCTAAGTTTCAGATCATTGTGGTAGACACAAATTATATTTCAAGTATCCCAAGGGAAAGAGTAATGAGTTTAATACTGAAGACGGTAGACAGAAGAAATGGCACTCCTTACTAATATATTCACTTACTGTAAATTACGTATGTAAGTTCAATGATTTTATAGTCTATACTCTGTATCTCCCCACAAAATACATAAGTACTAAACACAGAGAAAAAACCAGAAACTAAACCTTAAATATTTGTAATCAACAAGTGAATAATATGGCATGTGGTTGCACTGATACGACTGCAATATTTTGAAACACATGTAATTATGGCATTTAAATAAAATATTTAAAAAGTATGTAAAATATCCCTTTTGTCTTCATTGACCTTCAAAGATTACTTTTATGTGAATAATATTAATACAATAATAGATACACTTAATTCTATGAATAACAATATATGCTGCAAACTATACCTTATTACAACACATGAAGACTACACATTACCAAGAGTGGAAAGAAAATAAATCCTTTCATCTATTTATTTCAAATTACCAGATACTTTAAAATTAGACATAGATCACAACTAAAAGGGAAAAATGTGAAATAATTACCAGTTACTTACGCATACTTCCCATAAGAAATCTAGCTACTCTTTGAGAAGAATGTAGGCAACAGGGCAAAGAGGGGAGAGAAACTTTATATGTCAAATTAACTTTATCCCAAATTTTCACTATTAGGTGGTTCGAAGGCTGAAAAATGCTTTCTTGATAGAATGTATAAATGAAAAAATTTAAGAGACTATATTTGAGAATGCAAATAATTTGACCTTTCTTCTACACTCTGCAGCATTTCTTTTACATTTTTGAGGTTGTGTGTTATTTAACCACTTTTATACTTATTAACATTTTAACCCTTTGATTAAATAACTGTTCATATAAATAAAAATATGGAAGTTCCATACTTACTTTAAATAAAAAAAAATTTAGGGAAGTACATATGATAACAAATGAGAAGAGAAAAAAGCTGCAAGGTAACTTGTAATCATTATAGAAAATCACCACATAATCTTACAATTTATAAAAAGAATTAAAGGGACTAAATGAATATATTAAATGTGTTACAAATGTTTCCTTATGTACAAGGCATACTTAAATATATGAAAACTATATTAGCTGATCTTGGAAAAATATACCTAAAAGTTTATATATATGAATATAATGCTATTATAATCTGGAAAACAAATATTATATTTTGCCTTAGCTTCCAAGGGCTGATTCCAAGAAGAACCAAATATACTTAGCTATAAACTGAAGAGCCATAGAATAATCTGGGAATTAATTTATTTCTAAATTAGGTTGATATAATTACTTAGCACTTGGGCTATGTGCAAGTTTGTAGGGCTTAAAAGTTTATTAACTATTTGTAATAAAGAATAGGAACATTAGTGTACTTCTCAGGCAATAACATAGATTTTTAGACCACTTCCTATAAAATCTATCTGTATTTGATTAGGTGATCACCTTCACCTGACTTTGCTATAATATATTTATTTCAATAATATTTTAATAATGACTACTCTTTTGAGAACCACTGTTTGAATTTAAAAGTTCGAATTTAACAGTTCAGATATTTTAAAACATTACTATAAAATATGATGTACCAAAAATAACCTCCCATATCCCCTGGGGAATAAATGACCAAAAAAGTATTCTGAAGGGAAAAAAAATCAAATATGGTATATCTAGTACAAGTATTTAAACCCAAGTTCTTGGGAATATACAGAGTAAAAAAAAAGAATAATATTTTCCTAAAATTACTGAAGATAAAATAGATGGCCTTAGAAGATAATCTAATAAATAATTCTGCTCTAAATGAACACATTCCTAGTGTAACCAAACAGTTGTACAACCAAAAAGAAAAAAGATTTAAATGATTTTTTTTAAAAAAGCAATCTTTTGGAAGGTGAGCCTCAGGGTTATACACAATTACATATAAGAGGAAAGGAGGAGTAGGAGAAAAATTATATAAGTGGAAGAAACGATTTATAGTAGAGGGGGTGGAGAGAGGGGAGGGGAGGGGAGGAGAGGGAAGGGGAGAATGGGATAGACAGCAGAATACATCAGTCACTAGAAAGGCAATTTGTAAATCAATGGAAATGTAACTGATGTGACACAGCAATCTGTATACGGGGTAAAAATGGGAGTTCATAACCCACTTGAATCAATCTGTGAAATATGGTATATTAAGAACTATGTAATGTTTTGAACAACCAACAATAAAATAAAAAAAAATAAAATAAAAAGCAATCTTTGAGTAGATCACTATCTCAAATATTGGAAAAAATATTTAGAGAAATGAAATAAATCCTTTTAAAATAATTTTATTTGCTACGTATTGATTATCACTTTTGGTAACAGTTAACTACCTTTTAATATATTCTGAATATATGACCGTATTGGCATATCATGACCTTTATTTCCATGAATTTCTCATCTTCTTCTAGTTGTTTAAACTTAGTACAAAAGTAATGATTTTTTCTTGAGCTGGATGTGGTGCAGGTCTGTAATTCCAGAAATTTATGGGAGGCTGAAGTAGGAGAATCAGAAGTTTGAGGACAGCCTTGGCAATGTAGTAAGACACTCCCTGTCTCAAAATTAAGAAATAAAATGGGCTGGGGATATAGCTCAGTGCTAGAGTGCCCCCATGTTCAATACCAACTACCAAAAATAAATAAACAAAAGTAACAATTTCTTGTTATCACATTCATTTTTACAATATATTCATTTGTTTCCCCCCTAACTGTTCTCACACGTGAAGGGTTTTAATAATTTAATTCTTGGCTTTCTTTTTTTTATTTACCTTAAACCAGTAATTTCAAACTTTGATGTCTTGTTAGAATCCTGATGAACTTTTAAAAATTCTCATGCCCAGATCACGCACTTTACAAATTAATCAGAATATCTGGGGATGTGGCAGAGACAGGTACCAGTACTTTTTAAAGATACCCAGATAACACCAATATGCAACAAAGGTTGGGAACTATTATCTCAAAAACTTGTAATAAACTTTTCATCAAGTGTTAATATTCTTAAGGTCCAAGATACACAATACATTTTAATTTGAGATCTGAATCACCTTTGATACAAGTCTAGTGTAGTACAATCATTCTGGTAGCTGATGAAGCAACTTCCCAATTACACCTTAACTTGATTTTGTTACCTTCTGTTTGGCACATACAAGCTCTTGAAATAACCAGTTTATTTTTTTGATGAAAAGAAGCCCAACAGTAATATATTAAAATCCAGGTTTGTTAGTTTTAGAAAGTTAACTTCATGTAAGTTCAAATGTCTTACAGTCCAACACAATCCAAACAGAATCTGTGGCATGCCCTTCTAATTAAATATTTCCAGGAATATTTGCTACAGTTTGTATTTGCAATGTCTCCTAAATGTTTGTGTTTTAAAGGCTTGTTTTCCAGACTGGTATTGTTGGGAGGATGTAGAATCTTTTAAGAGGTGGGGCCTAGACGGAGCTCTTAGGTCCCTGGAGGCATGCCCCTAAAGGGAAAGTGAGCCTCTTCCTCTTTATTTTGCTCCCAACATGAGATAAACGCTTTTGCCATGCACTGCTGCCATACCACAGCCCCAAACATAACAGGGTCAGCAGATCATGGACTGAAACTTCCAAAACTTTCCTTTTCGTAGGTTTATCTCAGGAATTTGTAAGAAAGAAATCTGACTAGTACCAAGTCAAGAATTAAGTGAAACATATACTCACACTGGCTGACAGAAATCAAAACTGTAAATAACCTTACCTAAGTGGGAAAAAAAAACCCAAAAAACTTCACAATGTCAAAGGCTTTTGGGATTACAAAATCGAGAACAAGGAATTATGGATATACATATGAATGGAGCATAATGTAAAGTTCCTAACATGGTACTAATATAGTTGAAAAGACAGTAGCAGAATGTTTCTGTAAAGAATCACATGTAAAATATTTTTGGTCTGGGGCTGGGGATGTGGCTCAAGCGGTGGCACGCTTGCCTGGCATGCGTGCAGCCCAGGTTGGATCCTCAGCACCACATACAAAGATGTTCTAAAAAATAAATATTAAAGTTCTCTCTCTCTCTCTCTCTCTCTCTCTCTCTCTCTCTCTCCCCCTCACTCTCTCTTTAAAAAAAAAAATATTTTTGGTCTGAGCTTGCTTTAGAGAAGGTGAACAACTGATGAGAAAGACATCCAAGATGTTATGTATGTTTGAGTGTATTTGTTTTATGGTGCGTTTGTACTACTTTATTCAATTGAAAATTAGTAACAATAACAACAACAAAAAAAGGCTAAGCTTACACCCAAGAGGGGGGAAAAAAGCAATTTTTTTCTGTTGAAAGTCAAGAAAAAGAAACATCTGCCAGAAAATAGAAATCATATTTAAATCAAAAGGAAGAATATTAAAACTGCAATTAGCAGTGCCCCAAAGCATAAATATAAAAGTAAAACTGAAAATGTTTCAGCATTTACAATCCATGTAAAAACTGTTTGAGACAATATTTCACTGAAAATAGAAAAGGGGATTATGAAGAAAAAAAACAAAACATGTATTCTAAATGAAAATTAGAATACCCTGAAGTAGAATGTCCAAAACAGAAGTTTTAAGTTTCACATATACACACAAGTAGACATAGGATGGCAGTGAACGTTCTGTTTCAAATAACTGGAAAATTCTGAGTTAAATAAAGTTAAGCCGATTTTTCTTCACTAGGAATCTTAAAAACTAAAATGTGCTTTGATACTAAGAAAGGTATAATATGGAACCCTGTTCAGATTTCGTTGACCTCTGAACCTTTTTTCCTCTAAAGCATTTAATGGGACTAGCATTCCACAGAAGAAAAGTGTTGGAGATGCATTTATAAATTTGGGAATTTGAGAAAGTTTTCAAGAATAAAAGTCAAGAATGAACTTCTACTTCATAATATTAATTTTCTTATCCTTATCAATCATCAGACATTATTTAATGCTACCTCCACACTATGTAATCAAATCCCCAAAGCTATTAATTTTGTAATTAGTAGCATGGATTGATATTTAATATAAATAAGTAATATATATCTTCTCTTACAGTAAACACCAAATCAAAACAAAACTTGAAATAATCAACATGTTAACAATTTAAAAGTATAAGTAGGCAATCTGCATAAATATTGGAATGCTATACCTCATCAAATTCTTCAGTCATTTTTCTGATGATTTCTGCATTCTGCATATTTCGAAACATCTCTATTCTCACAGTACCTGTGAAACAACAGATTTTACAGTTATTCTTTATCTATCTCATGCTAAACATAAAATTTAATCTGATCATTGTTTAAAAAATTAAAAAAAATTATAGTTTTTCTCTTTCCTCCTCAAATTCTTATACCATATATTCTAAAGGAACCTCTTACATAGGAACTTCAAACTTTTTCAGACATTTTTAAAAAATCTGAATAATAATGAACTAGATGATAAGTACAGAGAAAGAGTGTTGGGGAAGGAGAAGACAAAGACAAAAAACATTAAGTTTGTACTAGAAGAGACTAATTAAACATACACTAGTGATATCTAGACATACAGCTAGCTGCCTTTGTCTTAAAAATCTCCAACTATAGAGATCATATTTCTCTTGTGGCTATTTCTGATATTCTTTATCATCAGAATGTTCTTCAGTAAATTAAAATGTCCCTTGATATAATCCATACCTGTTTTCTCTGAACATAAGAAACTCCTAAGTTCTACATAATTATCAAGAAATAAAAATTTACTTTTTCATCTTATTCCTTCATAATACTTCTCTCTTCGTTAGTTGATTTTACCTGAAATATGGTCATGTAAATTTTACCACTGGTACTGATAAGGAAAAAAAAATGTAGTTTAGCTGAAAACTTGCATTAAAAATCAACATAATTTAAAGAAACTGAAATGTAATTCAAAAATCAATCTGGAATACAGAGAATAATTAAACATGACTTTTTTTCTATTCAAGTTTTAAAAAATTGCAAAATTAAGACTCTAAGAATAAATCCAAAAATAAGTATAATCTGACAAACTTCTTGTCAGTAATTATCAACTCCAATTCAAATCACATTTAAGAAAAGAGTGGAGCAACTCCTATAGTGTCCCTCTCACCTTACAAGTGATCTGTCTCTTTTCTCTCCACTTGAATAAATCCTATTGTCTTATGCTTTTAAAAAATGAAAAAGTAAAAAGAGGGAAGAGTCTTTAAAATATACTATATATTTTTAAATATTTATTAATTTATTTTAGTTGTAGTTGGACACAATACCTTTGTTGAATTTATTTATTTTTATGTGGTGCTGAGGATCGAACCCAGAGCCTCACACACGCTAGGCAAGAGCTCTACTGCTTAGCCACAGCCCCAGCCCCCAAAATGTACTATATACTTTTTTTTAAAGAAAGAGCACATAACAATAGAATAGTTTCTAGAAGTCAAAAAAGTGTGCCCTTCATTTAGAGTAATGGGCCAGTAAAAGTTCCAGCTACTCAAGTTAAGGAAAGAGAATCACAAGTTTAAGGCCAGTTTGGTAAGCTTAGTAAGACCCTGTCTCAAAGTATTAAAAAGAAAAAAAGGTGGGGGGAGGGCGGTGCTGGGCTTAGTAGCACATGCCTGCAATCCTAGTTAAAGGGAAGTTTGAGACAGGAGGACAGCAAGTTCAAGGTAAGAATGGGCAACTTAGAGAGAGCCTGTCTTAAACTAAAAGTCTAAAAATAAAAAGGGTCAGGGATATAGCTACATGGTATACTGCCCCTGGGTTCAACCCCTAGTACCATCCGTAAATAAATAAGCAAGTAAATAAATAAATAAATAAAATGAGATTGATACATTTTTCAAAGGTCTAGAGATGTAGTTCAGGTGTAGATTAACCAAGGGTTGAATTCCCAGTACCTCAAAACAAAACAAAACAAAACAACACACAAATGAAATAACTATATTGGCACATTAAATTTAATTTACTAATTGGAAAACTGATACTGTAAAACTGAAATCTGCCTTATCTTTTTAAATAGAATCATATTCAAGCACATTTTAGTTACTTAGTTACTTGGTACATACTTGGTACTTCATTTACAGGATGCTGAATTTATCAATATCAATTTATCAAGTATAAATAATAAATTCCCTATATCCAAGAGGAAGAAGAAAAAAATATTTTAAAAGATTTTGTTCCAAACACACAATTCTTAAAAAAGATGGGAGGGCTGGGGCTGGAGCTCAGTGGTAAAGCACTCGCCTAGCATGTGTGAAGCAATGGGTTTGATCCTCAGCACCACATTAAAATAAAAGATATTATGTCCACCTATCACTAAAAAATAAATATTAAAAAAAAGATGGGAAAGTTTTGTATTGTGACTGTATTTACTTTGTATTATGACTTTATCTTTTTAATGATAAAAATAATCTTGAAGACAGTTTACTCACTAAAATATAAGCTTAATTTTGCAAAGATTTTTAAAAATTAAAGAAGAAATCTGAATAAAATTTCTAATTATCACAAATAAAATCTGTCTCTGGCAGATTAATTAAAAATTAAAACAAACAAATTAAAACACCCAAATTAAAACAAACAAACAAAAAAACAAACAAACAAAAAAACCCCTAATTTAACATCAGTCCATCAAAGTTAAACTTCTTTGGGTTACGAATGATCTTATCAATTTGAAATAGTTCTCACAGATAAATATGTAATACATTTATTGTATTTATTTTATCAACCCCTATTTTGTTATTTATTGTTTCATAGTACCCTGGATAAACTGACATTCAAAAAATTAAACAATTAAAAGAATTAAAATTAGATTTTTAAATGATTAACCATTCATATTTATATACACATAAACTGTATTGACTACAGTGTTACAAAAGCCAATAAGTTATGCAGAACATCATTCATGTTCATAAATTTATATGTTTTGTCATATAAATCTATAACAAAACTGCTGAAAGCAAGAAGGGTTTGTGGAGGCTCCAACATATACCACACACCTGGTTGCGCATACAAAAAAATTGTGGAGAGAATACAATGCTGGCACAGACAACATTCCCTGACCATGCCTGGTAAGAAACACAAAGCACAGCTTGAATACCACTCAATTTGTTTAATGTGAGCTGACAGGAAACAACAGGTTTTAGATGGGACACACATAAGCTGTGGAATGAATCTTCAACCCAAGTACCAGGCTAGAAGGAACTTTTGGCTTCCTCTCCCCCATGTATTTTAACTTCTATTATTAATTTTATTTCTCATTTTTGTTTACAGCTGTTTTCTTCTATGCCTTAATTGGATTTATGTATTTTTCTCCTTTGTTTAAAATTTTTCTTTGTTCTTTCCTCCCTGTCTCTCCTTCTTCACTATTATTGTTTTATTAATTTTACCTCTATCAACTTTTAACATTTTAATCAATTCTATATTATTTTTTACACTTCCCTATTGTTTCTTTTACTTGGTTTTTACTGTGTTTTATGTTGTTGTTACTGTTATTTGTTTTCTTCTAAGTTATTCTGAGAATTCATGTTTGGCAACTCAAGTACCTGGCAGGTATTTTGCCACTAAGCTACACCACCACGCCTGTTGAGAGAAACCACAACCTACTCTAGGGAAAACTTAGTCTCATTCAAACCATGGCAAAAGAATGTATGAGAAAAATATCCTAAGCCAGAATAATCTGGCAGGGTTACAAGAATCTAAAGTCCCTCTCCTGGACATTCAGTATAATAACAGCACCCATAAATAACAACTCTTTTGGATACCACACCTCTTATATAGGGACTTCAAACTTCTTCAGACATTTTTAAAAAATCTGAATATCTAATGAACTAGATGATAAGTATAGAGAAAGAGGACCTTCAAAGGATCTCGCTTCCCTTAAGTCACTCTCATAGAACCTTTTAGACTGCACACTGTGGACAAGACTAGGGGAGTAATCAGAGTGTACATCTCTAATACTCCACTGTCAACATCACACCTGCATGAACTACTAAACGGATCATACTCTCCTGAAACCTATAAAAAAATCAAGCCCGAGTCTCTATCAAGGTACAACTGTGTTAAAATCCACTAAACACAGAGAAATCACAAAGAAATTATACCACCAAGTCCATTTGGAGCTAAGGGCAACATTCCAATACAAACTAATACTCGTCAGCACATCATCAAAAAAAAGTCTGTTTACTAAAAGACCCTCACATCATGATGGAAGAGATATGCTTCCCAACAAATGCAAAAATTTTAACAGAGAAATACAAGAAATAAGAAAACAATAAAACATGGTTCCTCTAAAAGCTCCTGACTATCTAGAAAGTGATTCCAAAGATAACAAAGGGGATGAAAAGCCAAAGAATCAACTTTTAAAAAGAATCAACTAATTCAAAGATGATAAAATAAATAGTTGAATGAATAAAGAAAAACAATGCAGGAAATGAAAAAGCCCTTCAATAAGAGAGAGATTCTGAAAAAGAACCAAACAAATCTTGGAAATGAAAAGCTCAGTAAGTTAAATAAAAATCTCAGTAGATAGCCTCACCAACAGCTTAGCTCAAGTGGAAAAAAATATCACCAAAGCTTGAAGACAAGGTTGATGAAGTATCACATTCCAACAGCAATAAAAAGAAAAAAAATAAATATACAAGACGTTTGGGACATCATTAAAAGATCAAACATATCAGAAGAGACAATGGAGATGAGTTACAATGCAAAGGTACAAAAAACTTATTCAGTAAAATAATAGAAGACAATTCCCTAAATATTGGGAAAGAAATAGATATCCAGCTATAGAAGATTTAGAATCCCAAAGAGACATCGTAAGAAAAAAATAAAACCTCTGTATTACAAATAGTTAATCTGCCAAAAGTACAGAACAAAGAAAGAGTATTAAAAGCTGCAAGAGAAAAATGCTAAGTCATATATAAATTATGGCAGATATAAAAGAGCAACAGATTTCACAGCAGAAATTCTATAGGCCAGGAGGGCATGGAATTATGTATTTCAATCCTGAAAAGAAAATAAATGCAGACGGGACACCTATATCCAGCAAAGTTTTCCTTCAGAATCAAAGGAAAAATAAAAACTTTCCAAGTATAAACTAAAGAAATTAATGATCACTACAGCAGCATTACAGAAGATACTTAAAGGAATCCTAAATCCAGAAAAGAAAGATAAAAGCAATCATGAGAACACAGTGAAGAATTAACCTCACTAGAAGATAAGCAAATAAGAACTACGATAGAATCAAACATTAATGACTAAGATGAATAAGGGAAAAACAAATAAATGTAGAATCTTCAAAGTAATCCAAGGAACAACAACAAAATCACAGGAACTTTCAAAAATAATCTTGAATATCAATGATCTTAACTCTCCAATGAAAAGATGCAGACTGGATGCCTGATTTTTAAAATAGACCCAGTAATATGATGCTTGTAAAAAAAAAAATGTAACCTTACAAGGAAAGACTAACTTCACTGAAAGTGAAAAGATGGAAAATGATGTTCGAAGAAGATGGAATGAAAAAGCAAGAGGAGTACTTATATTCATATCTGATGAAACAGACATACAGCCAAACTTGGTAAAGAGACAAAGAAGGTCATTTCATATTAATAAAGATAATAATCCATGAATTAGGAAGATATAATGGTTGCAAATCTATGTGCAATGAACATAAGAGCATCCTATTTTACATTAAAAAGCCATTACTGCACATAATGGGAGACATAAGTCCCAAGAATACTGGTGGGTGATTTTAATACACTACTCTCACCAAAAGACAGCTAATCAATAAAGACAAAAAAAAAAAAATCAACAAAGAAACATCAGAGTTAAACTGGACTTACAGACATCTATAGAATAATCAACACAATTCCAACAGAATATACATTGTTTTCATCAAAACATGAAAGGTTTCCCCAAAGTAGAACATATTTTAGGCTACAGAACAAGTCTTAACAAATTCGAAGCTGGGAGCAGTGCATAGATGTGTACTACCAGCTACTTGGGAGGCTGTGGCAGGATTGGGAGTTTGAGGACTGCCTGGGCAACACATACAGAAATACAACAAAATACAACAAAAGATCTGGGGACACAGCTAAGGGGTAGAGTGTTCCTGGGTTTGATCCTCAGAATCAGAGGGAAAAATTTTTTTTAAAAAAAATTGAAATATTTTCTTGCACCTTATCAAATCATAATGGAATGAAATTGTTAACAAACAGCAAGAAAAATTATAGAAATTATACAACACAGAGAAAGAGAATAAACTTTGAATGAAGAGTGGTCACAGAAGAAAATAGGAGGGGCATCAATTTCTCATCTGGTGGAAAATTTTAAATTCCTAGAATAAAATGAAAATGAAAACACAACGTTATCAGAATCTATGATTCAGGAAAAGCAGTTAATAGAGGAAAGTCTACAATGCACAGAGAAACCTCTAATATCCTAATGATGCATCTCAAGGTCTCAGAGAAACAAGGTGGGAGGGAAAAACGCTCCAAAATCCATAGAAGGAAAGAAGTGATGAAGATCAGAGCAGAAATAAATTAAATAGAGACCAAGAGAACAATACAAAAGATCAATGAATAAAAAAGAGTTAATTCTATAAAAGATAAAAAAAACTGAAAAATCCTTAGCAAAATAATGAAAGGAAAGAGAGAAAGGACCCAAATAAATAAAATTATTAGTGAAAAAGGAGAAATTACAACAAAGAAGTTGTAAAACAAATTATAGGGCTTCGGATGTGGCTCAAGCGGTAGCGTGCTAGCCTGGCATGCATGCGGCCGGGGTTCGATCCTCAGCAACACATACAAACAAAAATGTTGTGTCCGCCGAAAAATAAAAGATAAATATTAAAAAATTCTCTCTCTCTCTCAAAAACAAACAAACAAACAAAAAAACAAATTACAACACCACTGAAGTCAATACTGATTATTATGAATTATTATTTAAATTATGTTATTAAACTGGAAAATCTAGAAAGACAAATTTCTAAACACACATAACACTCAAAATTGAACCAGGAGAATATTTTAAAAATTAAAAAGATCAGTAACAAGCAATGAGATTGAAGTCTCTCAACAAAGAAAAGCCAAGGACCAGACAGATTTACTGCTGTATTTTATTAGACTTTTAAAGAAGAACTAATACCAACACTGCTCAAATATTATATAAAAAAGGGAAGAAACCCTTCCAAACTCATTCCACAATGCCAAACTTATTCTACAAGGTAGTGTTAACCTGCTACTGAAACCTCATAAGCATACAACTAAAAAAGAAAATTATAAACTAACATCCTTGATGAACACAGATGAAAATGTTAGCTAAAATCACTTGCAAATAGAATTCAGTAACACATTAAAAAGGTCATACACCATGATCAATTTGGCTTTATTTCAGGAATTCAAATATTCAATATATAACATATATATTATATATACATGTATATATAACACATATATTATATATACAATATATATAAATCAACAAACATAATACAGAACATAAAGAGAATAAAATAAACATAAACAGAATCAAGGATAAAATCTGCATAATTGTCTCAATAGATGCAACAAAGACCGTTGATAAAATTCAACATCCCTTCATGACAAAAGGCCCTGAAAAAATTAGGTACAGAAAGATCATACTTTAACATAAAAGGCTATATTGACAAACCCATAACTGACATCATATGAAATGGGGAAAAACTGAAAGCATTTCCTATAAAATCAGGACCAAAAAAAAAAGGGTGTCCACACTCATACTTTAATTCAATATAGTAATTAAGATTTTAGTAAAATAAATCAGATAAAAGACAAAAATAAAAGAAATACAAATAGGAAAAGAGGAAGCCAAATTATGTTTGCATAATATAATTCTAAGAATATCCTAAAAACTAAACCCAAAGACTTTCAATTTATAAAAATATTCAGCAAAGTATTAAGATAGAAAATCAACTTACAGGGGCTGGGATCATGGCTCAATGGTAAAGTGCTTGCCTCACATGTGTGGGGTACTGGGTTCTATTCTCAGCACCATATATAAATAAATGAATAAAATAAATGTCCATCAACAACTAAAAAAAAATTTTTTTAAAAAAGGAAATCAACTTAGAAAAGTCAGTACCTGTTCTATAAACAATAATGAACTCACTGAGGAAAAAAATCAGGAAAGCAATCCCATTTACAATACCCTCACAAAGGAAAAAAAAAATGAGGCTAACCCTAGATGATGAAAATACCTGTGCATAGGGACTGGGAGAATTAAATACTGTTAAAATAGTCATTACTAAATGCAATCTAAAGATTCAATGCAATTTTCACCAAAATGTCAAGAACATTCTTCATAGAACTAGAAAAAAGCAAGCCTAAACTTCATTTGGAAATACAAAAAATGCTGAATAGCCAAAGCAATACATAGCAAAGTGAGCAATGCTGGATGCATCATAATATTAGATTTCAAAATATACTATATAGCCACAGTAACAAAAACAGCGTAATCTTGGAGGAAAAAAAAATGGCATACAAACCCAAAAAACCAAAGGTTAAATGTTTTCTCTGATAAGTAGATGCTGATCAATATAGGGGGAAGTGTGTGGGGAAGTATGAAGAAACTTCAGATTGTGTAGAAGGGAGTTGGGGGAGGGGTTGTGGAGATGAAGGATGGTGGAACTAGATTAACCTACATACGTGTATTAGTACATTACCAGCGTAACTCTGCACCAAGTACAGCCAGAGGAAGGAGACATTGTGCTCCATTTGTGTACAATGTGTTAAAATCCATTCTACTATCATGTACAACTAATTAGAACAAAGTAAAAAAAAATTTAAAAAGATTATACTCTCCCTGAGGATTAAAAAAATAAAACAACTGGGCTGGGGATGTGGCTCAAGCGGTAGTGCGCTCGCCTGGCATGCGTGCGGCCCGGGTTCGATCCTCAGCACCACATACCAACGAAGATGTTGTGTCTGCCGAGAACTAAAAAATAAAGATTAAAAAATTTTCTCTCTCCTCTCTCACTCTCTCTTTAAAAAAAAATAAATAAATAAAAAATAAAACAACTGCTATAAACAAGTGGAACAAAATAAAGGACCTGGAAATAAACCCACATCTCTCCATCCATCTAATTCTTGACATAGTGCCAAAACACATGTTGGAGGGGTAGAAAAAGCCTCTTCAATTAATGGTGTCTGGAAAACTGGTATCTACATGCAGAAGACTAAAATTGGATACTCATCTCTCCCAGTAACAAACTTTTAACACCAAAACCACAAATAACCCAAATCAATAAATGGGCAAGAGAACTGAACAGACACTTCTCAAAATAAGAAATACAAATGGTCAACAAACAAATGACTAGCACCAAAATCAAGTCAAAATGGATCAAAACTTTTAATGTAAGACATGGAAGTCTGAAAGGGGAAATACTTTTAAGATACTGGCCCAGGAAATGACCTCCAATAGTTCGGGAAATAAAAGCAAGAATTGACAAGTGGAATCGCATCAAATTAAAAAGCTCCTGCCTGACGAAGGAAAACAATCAACAGAGTAAAAAGACAACCATACAATGAGAGAAAATCTTTGACAGTTACTCATCTAACAGAGGATTAGTATTCAGAATAAAGAATTCAAAAATAAATTAACAAAAGTAATCTAATCAATAAACCATAAGTGATCTATAGACACTTGCCAAATACAAGTGAACAGTAAATATATGAAAAAATGCTCAGTACTGTTAGTCAACAAGCATATATAAGATAAAACTGCACTGCAATTACATCTCCCCGATCTCCCAGTCCTTGGGTCAGAATGGACATGATAAATAAAGTAACAAATGTTGGTGAGAATGTAAAGAGAATCCTTAGACACTGTTGGTAGGCATGTATGTACAGTCATTATGGAAAACAATATTGATATTCTTCAAAAAATGAAAAGTAGAATTAGCATATAATCCAGCTATAATACTCCTTTGTACATACCTGAAGAAAATAAAATCAGCCTACAGATGATAGCATATATACCCATGGTTATTGTGGCAATATTCATAATAGCCAAGATGTTGAGTCAGCCTAGGTGCTAATCAACAGATGAATGATTTTTTTAAAAAAAATATGGTCTATATACACAATGGAGATTCATTCAGTCAAAAAAGAATGAAATTATATTATTTGCAGGAAAATGTATGAAAGTGGAGAACAATCATGTTAAGCAAAATAAGGCAGACCCAAATAAAAGTACAAGTACTCTTTTATATGAGAAAACTAATTTTTAAAAAAGTAGACCCTGAAGTAGAAAGGAGCTACAGAGAAGGAGAATGAGACAAGGAGGAGGGAAAGAAACAGGAGAGCAAGACAAGGTAGTAGGGCTGGTGGATGATATGATCTAAGCATGATATACACATGTATGAAAAAGTCATATTGAAACCCATTAATTGGCACAATTAATATACATTATTATTTTTCAAAAAAAGAATACATAAAGTAAGTAACTTCAAATATATCTTACAAAAATTTTTAAAATCAAAGTCATGGCAAAAACAATCTGGAACCATATGGAAATGAAGTTGAAGGATCTTGAACCCAAACTAATGAACTCTTTTTAGTTTTCAACTATTTGAATTTGCCTTTCCATGACTGCTTTTCAAAAATAGTGCAAAAAGTTTTCATCAGTCACTTTTGTGAGTAAGCAGAAATCTTATTCTGTAGCCAGTCTAAATCGGAAAAACAAATGGAATTCTTTAATTCAGTATAACAATTAATTAGTATTTCTGCATTAATCTAAAAATACATGTAATAATGTCAGTAGATTTTTATCCTGAGATTGAGTATAATTTAGGTGCACGGCTTATGTAGTGTACCCCTAGAAATGAAAAAAAAACACAGTTTATAAAATGTATTTGCCGCTAATTTTTATTAAGATACAGTGTAGTGGCACATGCCTAAAATCCAAGAAACTCAGAGGTTGAGGCAAGAAGATCTCAATTTGAGGCCAGCCACAGTAAATTAGCCAGACCCTGCCTCAAAATAGAAAATGAAAGGGTTGGGAATGTTGCTTAGTGGAAAAGTGTTTCCAGGTTCACTCTTTAGTACCCCAGTCCCCAAAGAGATACATAGTGAACATTTTGTTGTTTTTCCATTCATTTCTCCCTGGACTTTGAAAAACAAGGCACTAATTTATTTCAGAGTCCCAAAACCTATATAAAAATATATCATTTTCTCAAGAGTTTTTACCTTTCAGAATTATTCAAATATACATTAATATATTTTAAACATTCTGACCATTTTTAATTTAATACCTTTGGTAGTCCACCTCCAAGATGATTTCCTAGCCAATAACCCCCACCTTTTGTTATTTAGGGCCTAATGTACTCCTATTAACAATGGGCTGAATTTAGTAAACCTTATCTAACAAATAGAATAAGGAGGAGGCAGTGACTGTGTGTAACTTGGAAACCAGATCATAGAAGTAGCCTGGTATCACTCCTTTTGTTTTTTTACAGTTCTGGGGGAAGTCACAATATAAATATACTCAGGGCAGTATGCAGAGGCAAATGACACGTAAATAAGTGTAGAGGGTCCTCCTATACTATACAAGAATTAAGTAACAGAAGCCCTGGCCTACAACTTTTTAAGAAAATGGTAGGGCAGATTCCCCCTACCTAAGCTGCTCACAAATTCTGAAATCACAGAAACAGAGATAATAAAGGATTAGTTTTATGTTTTAAATTATTCCACATTTTATTTTACTTTATTTTTTTGGTACTGAGGAATGTTACATCCCCACCCCTTTTTATTTTAAATTTTGACACAGAGTCTCACCAATCAATCCTTTTGTCCCAGCCTCTTGAGTCCTTGGGATTACATGTGTGTGCCACCACATCTGGCTCATTAATGCTATTTTAAAAGTATTGTGGTGTTGTCTGTTAAACAGAACAACTATTAGAGACTTCTCAGAAGTTTCAATATTAATTTCCAGAGAAATCCATATTTTAAAAGAATTATAAATTTTCCTTTAAATACTAAAAGGTAAGGGGTTATAGTAACACCATAATATCAAGGATATTTTCATGAACGGCTCAGGAATTATACTCCTAGGAATTTAGTCTTCAGAAATGCAAACACACTGATGAAAAGAAAAGACTTGTAAATGAAAAGGCACTGCAAATTTATACAAATTAAGTCTTTTCCATCACAGAAAATATATGTATAAAGATCCAATAGAAGAATTAAGTTATGGGGTACTACTACTAAGCAATAAAAAGAAATTAATGCCCAAAGTCATTAATATACACACTTAAAATGTGTAAATTTTAATGTCTTAGTAAACTGTTTTTTTTTAATTCTAAGAAAAAGGACAGTGCTAATTTTATGATTTCAGTAATAAGTATAAATGTCACTGTTAAGATAATTCAATTGTAAATAATGCTTAACTCTTATTTTCATGACTACTATGGCAGTCATCACATATAGTTTTAACTATATTTTGAATAAACTAGTTATATCTGTTCATAAAGGGAGGACTATCTTCCTCCATTAATTTAGTGTAATAAAACAAGAAGGAACAAAATGGTAACTAGTACTGAAAGCACTATGAAAAGACAACCTCAAGCTTAACACCTTTGAAGGTGATTGATTACTCATATACAAATAAACATTACTAATAAAATAAAAACATAACTTTGAAAACAAACAAAAACTGAATACTGAATTTTTTGTTTAAGAGGAAAATCCTTGTGCTGCTACAATGACTACTCCAAAGATAAGTCTATTTACTTACTTTCAAACTATTCATTCTTTTCCAGCTGGATCCTGTGACTCTACTAAAACTGTTTCCTAACACCAGTCATCTCTTAGTTGATATACCAAATAGTCCTGCTTTCATAGTAGTACTCTTTTCTATTTAAAGCATTTGTTCATTATATTGATTTTTATAGCATCATACTCCTCCACTGTATTCTGTGAACATCTGTAAAAGAAATGTATGGCAGAGACCATCACTTATTAATCTTTTCATTCCTTCAGTTATTTGAAAAACAGCTAACATCTTTTACTCTTCCCTCTTACTATTAAGCTCTCTTTGAGAAGGTTCAAAAAAAAAAAAGTGCTGTGATTCAGGACTAGTACTCAAAGAGCTAATCTCACTTGACTAAACATTTTTGGTCTCAAAGGTACACATTTTCTAATAGAAGTTTATCATAAGATTATGGATAAAGACAAAGATGTGAAATTATATACATTCAAAGAAATAAATATTTGAAAATAAGGAGTGGGAAAGAGCATCATCTTCCATTCTCTTAAACACTAACAAGGTATCTATGAGAATGCTGAAAAAATAAATTACCAATATACATAATTTATATAAAAACATAAAAGGCTGTTTGAATAGGCAGTCTTGACAAGATAATATTTCCAATAAGATAGAGAATTGTGAAATTGCCATTTCTAACAAATAATCCCAGAATTAGAAGTAATAATAGAAAGCTACTATCAAATACTTAAGAATTTAAATTTTGTTAAACTGCTGTGTAAAAGCATAACTTGGTAAAACCTCTGTGGTATGCAATTTTAGAAATGTCTATCAAAATTTCAAAATTTACATACTCTTTGATCCTGAGATTATATTTATGGCAAAGCATCCATAAATGTGCAAAATAAAGAATGTAAAAGGTTATTCCTTGACTATTATTTGTAATAGAAAAAAAGGAATAAAAAACTCAAATGTCCATAAATATCGAATTAAATAAAAGAAGTAATAATAGAAAAAATAATGATGGTGGTGGTATCAGCAACTTGGGGCTTACTCACTCCTAAGAAGCACTTCATGTTAACACATTTAACCTTTACAACAATCCTATGAAGAATTGCTATTATTTTTCCAGTTTTACACATCATAAAACTCAGGCATGTAAAAGTTTAGTAACTTGCAAGAGTTGTTTGTCAGTAGCTCATCTGTTGTCTCTGTGCAGGCAGACTGGCTATAACTAACCACTATTCTTTATTGACTGTGAAACACAATGGAATCCAAGGAGCAGTCAAAATACAATCAAGCTTGACTATTCTAGAAAGATCTGTAGGATACAAGTCACACACATTAAAGGAGAGATATTGATACATGTCTGTGCACCATTAAAAAATTTCTGAAAAGATACACAAGTATCTGCCAAAACTGGTTGCTGGAAACAACAAAGTGTAGTTGAGGCTCAGGGATGAAGGACGACATCCCACTGCATATCCTTTGCATTAAAAAAAAAATGAACTATGCGAACATATTACTCAAATAAATTAATGCATAAAGCCATTTCAAAGAAATGTTAAAAACAAATCTGACTATCAGACAGTTCTTAAACCTTGCCTAAGGGTGCTAGGTGCAGTGGTGCATACCTATAATGCCAGCTCAGAAGGCTGAAGCAGGAGGATCAAAAATTTGAAGTCAGTCTCAGCAACTTAGTGAGCACCTAAGCAACTGAGAGAGATCTTGTCTCAAAAAATAAAAAGGCTAGGGATATTGCTTAGTGACAAAGCATCCTTGGATTCAATCCCCACTTTCAAAGGGGAAAAACAAAAACCTTGCCTATGGGGCATTTGTGTAGTCACTATCAACATGCCCTCATTAGTGGGCAGGGGTAAGAATGTTTAAAACAAGTTTGCCAGAAATGCAGAATTGTGTGTTTACTTACATGGTATCACAGGACACAAAAGATAAAATTGAAAGCAATATGAAAATAGGGCTGGAAAACATTGGCTTGCATAATTATCGATTATGGACAATTAAAAGAGACTGCAATTATGGGTATGGTAAACACAACATAGAGCAGAATCCTCAAGAGTGGTTTAGAATCTTTGGAATGACTCAAAGTAGGGTTTAATTCTTTGTTCCACCAGTTACTAAGACATATTACAATGGAAAAGTTTATTGATCTCCAGAATTTACAAATTTCTAATCTTTATTTTTAATTTGTTGCTATTTATTCTAAACAAGAATCTCTGCACTCAGTCATGTGTTCTGTGTGTGGTGCTGGTGGTGGGAGATCCATCCCAGGGCCTCTTGAATGAAAGGCTGGCAATCTACCACTAAGTTACATCCTCAACTTGACATTTTAAGTGGTGATGGTACCACTGCACAGCAGAGGTGCTACTGTAATTCCTAATGCCTAGAATAGTACTTAACATACAGGAGGAATTAAAAAAATATTTGTTAAAGAAACAAGGATAAGACAATTAAATGAGATAATAAATATAAAGTAACTTACATTATGCCTACAGCACATAAGGTTTTCAGTTAGTATTAGGTTCCCCTCCTTTGGTCACTCATTTTTACCTTTGATCTTAGCCAAAAGGTCCAGAAACAAGAGGCTATTTATTTTTTGATAAATTATTCTGTCAATTTTGGAATCAAGCTAAAAGCTCTAGTTTCTAACTAGAGCTCTACTGGAAGCCAAATTTCTATATATGAACTTTCCCAGGTTAATACTGTTTGGAGAATGAGACGTAGTTCTTTCTCTATTTTCCTATTTCTTCATACTTATTTATTTATAAATACTGGAACAGGCAAAGTTATTTCCAACAGTTTTTCTACCATCCAGACCTATAGCTTCCAGAATAGAGACCAGGTCCAACAATAACTACCCTTGTCCAAACACTTATTATCTATCACAGGGATAAGTTAAGTGAATGAAGAAGTAATTTTCACAAAAGCCAAGAAGGAACCAGCAAAATGCACCCCCATGCCCCAACAAAAATGAACTACATGGCGCAGAAAACTGTCTTACCCTATCCTCCTTACTCAATTTTATTCTCCCTTTCCCCTATTCTGCAATGTTAGTCTGAAGTAGAAATAGGTACAGGTAGAAGTAGAAGCTGGCAGAACCTAACTCAGCAGCAAAACTACTTGTTCAAAATATCAAAATATAACAACCTCTTAGGTTTATGGCTTTTATGATATAACACATTTACCAAAACCTGGGTATGGTTGAAATATGCTAACACTGCCTAGCACAAAAAGTCTTCTGAATAGTAGATACATTTCAAATAACCATTCCATGTATGAATCAGCTTTTTATTTTAAAGCTTTAAATACAGAATTTTCATAAGTGAAATCTAATGTGGTATGTTACCAAAGATAACCTAAGAATATGAGAAGACATCTCCTCTTTTTTTCAGCCTCCTTTTTTGTTTCATTTTTACTTTACTTCATCTTGTAAAGAACAGATTATAAATCAAAATAAGATGCAGAAATATTGTACATAAATATGGATGAATTGCCAGAGTAAATCTTGGTTAGAAAATGATAAGTGCCAAGACTACTAAAATTTAGGATTCACGGGCTGGGGATGTGGCTCAAGCGGTAGCGCGCTCGCCTGGCATGCGTGCGACCCGGGTTCGATCCTCAGCACCACATACCAACAAAGATGTTGTGTCTGCCAAGAACTAAAAAATAAATATTAAAAATTAAAAAAAAAATTTAGGATTCACTAAAAGAAACAAATGCTTACAAAAAATGCAGGACTTTAGTGACCTAGTAATTCAGTGTCTATATAAATCTTTCTTAAGATCTGAGAATGAGTACTAGGGGAATATTAGAGAAAAGGAATACACTTTGACTACCTTCCAATGAGCATTTCAATTATAAATATCTTGAGATACATGTAATCTGTCTGGGTAGTACATGAAAAAATTGGGGGATTATCTCACAAATTATTATATAAAGAATATTTTTGAAAACTTGCAAATTCATTAGAATGCCTTAAAAACAGAGAGCGTTGTGATTATATCTACAGTGATAAGCCTGTCTCTAGATGGCAGCCTGCACTTTGTATCAATTCTTGGAAAACGAATAAATATATTCTCCCTTTGTAAAAGATAAGCAAAACATAAAACTAAACACTCAAAAAAGATAAATCACTTATTAGGACATAGTATGTGTTTTCTAGTCTTTCAAGACTGATAGGGTCATTCCGTCCACACCAAGAACAGATAACTTTAGTAAATATAAGGATATCAAATTTTGGAATGTGGTTTACCCACACTAACATAGTTCATGGCCAAAACTAAACATTGTCCTAGATCTATTCCTTTCCAAGATACTCAAAGATTCCCCAAACCTTCAACCTGTATTATTAAATATCCTCATCTTCAAAACTAATGCTATTCATATAGGACAAGAATCAGAAGAAATGATAGTGAGGAAAAGAAAATATTTTTAAAATGTCTGCTACCTCAGCTCTATTACTAATACTATTATGATTAAAGACAGCAGGGCACATTGATTCCTAAGTACCTATTTTAGAGAAAGCTCCAAATTTGGGGACCTTTCTTAAAATTCTTAAAAGAATTTGACAATTCAGAAAGATAATAAATAGGCATAAAAGGAAAGTATTAACCCAAGAATTTTAGTTGTACAAAACTGACAGCAGAAATAAAATGGCCACAGCGTCTAGAGAAGGCTGATATCATTCATAACATGGTATGGAAACATAAAGTCAGGAAAACAAAGAAAAGGCTGAACTTTTCCTTCAAATAAATGAATTCATGAGCAAAATGATATGAGACAAATGGAGAGCCAAGTTTCATTTCTAAGCTGGAATAAAAAAGACACAGACAAAAAACTTGCCTATAATGCTACAGAGAATAAATTAATTAAAAAACAAATGTCTATTTATGAAGTATCCTGTTTATTAAATAATACTGTATATTTGACTTGTTACACAATTTAAGATGTAAATATTTGAGATTAAGGTATTTTGATAGTGCCCCCCTCATACCCAATTGCAAACAGATAACCGAGTACTATTCCTTCAACCTGTGCTTCAAAGCTCTTGTCAACAGGGCTAGAGTTGTAGCTCAGTGGGAGAGTGCTTGCCTAGCAGAAGTGAGGCACTGGGTTCGAACCTCAGCAACACATAAACAAATAAACAAACAAACATACATACATACATATATACATAAATGTATTGTGTTCATCTATATATTAAAAAAAATTTAAAAAGTTCTATGAACAGAGGTCCCAAATTACATCAAGTATACTTCTTAAAAGTTTCTCACACAATTTTTTTCATGTGGCGCTAAAATTTTCTTAACTCATCTTTTACCTAGAATACCTTATTGTACTTTGTCCAACATTTATGTATGTGATTAATGAGAAAGACATTAACTGGATGCATTTGTTAATATTTTAGTCTCAGGGAATTTTCTTTCAACCACCAAATTTTCATAATATATTTTTTAAAAATATATTTCCTATTTTATAATAGTTTTAAGTTGAAAGAAAAGTGACAGAGTACAGAGTTCTCATATACATCAATCACATCCAGGTGCCCTTTCTGCTATTATCTAACATCATTATGGTATATTTGTCAGAAATAATGAGCCAATATTGATAAAGCTAATAACAACTAAAATTTATACTTTATTTGTATTTCCTTGGTTTTTACCTAATTTCAATTTTTCTGTTCTAGGATCCCATCCAAAATATAACAAAAGGTGATACTTTTCAAGTCTACCTATACCGTATAAGCTCCTATACGCTGCGATATTTTCTCAGACTTGAAAACATTTACTTTTATTAAAAAAATCAATTTTTAAGTGTGCAAAACAACAGGGTTAACCATAGGCACAAAATTGTACACCAGATCCTTAAAATTTACTCATTTTGCATTCTTGAACGTTTACATGCATTGTTAAGCAACCAACTACCCATTTTCTCTTTATCTCTGTCCTTGATAATCGTCATTCTGCTCTCTGCTTCTATGAGTTACATAACTCATATAACTGGAATTGTGCAATATTTGTCCTTCTATATTATTTCACTTGGCATAATGTCATCCACTGCCATTCATGCTGTTACATATTGCAGAATTTCCTTCTTTTTTAAGGCTTAGTATTATTCCATTGTTTACATTTATCCATTCATCCTTCAACAGACACTTGCTACTATATATACCCTAGTTATAGTGAATAATATTGCAATGAACCTGGGAATATAGATATCAAGGTACTGATTTCATTTTTAACTTTTAAAGTAATTTCTATTCTATTTTCCATTTTTACTCCCATCAATATGTAGAGTTCTAATATCTCCATATCCTTGCCAATACATGTCTTTTATTTATTTATTTTTTTGATTTTTTGTGGAACTGGGGATGGAACCCAGAAGCCCGCTATCACTAAATTATACCCCAGACTATTTTATTTTTTGAGACAGGATCTCACTAAGTTGCCAAAACTGATCTTAAGTTTGCAATATTCCAGTCTCAGTTTTCCAAGTAGCTGGGATCACAAGTGTGTGGTTGGCTGTCTTTAGTTTTATTTGTTTACTAGTAAGATTCAGCAACAGATGTGAGAATGATATTTTATTGTGGTTTTGATTTACATTCCCTAATCACTAGTGATAACAAGCATCTTTTCATATTCCCATGAAAAGCATTTGTGTGGTCTTTAAAGAAATTATTATTTGAGTCCATTACCCATTTTGTAATTGGGTTATTGGTTTTTCTGTTACTATGATAAAGGAGTCTCTTACATACTTTGGAATATCAGCCCAGAATATGATATATGGTTTCCAAATATTAGCTTCCATCGGATAGGCTCCCTTTTCACTCTGTTGATTGTTGCCTTTTCTATATAAGCTTTTGAGTTTATACTTCACTGCTAAGAATGATGTCATGAAGATTTCCCTGTTTTCCTATAGTTTTAGTCTTGTGTCCTATATGTAAGCATTTAATCTTTTTTTTAGTGAATTTTTATATATGATGTAAGATTAAGGTTCCAATTTCATTTGTTTGCTTATAATTTTCGCAACACCATTTCGTTTCCCCACTGTGCACCCTTGACATTTGTTAAAGATTACATCACCACATATGGGTGGATTTATTTCTGAGCTATTCTGTCCTTTATGCCAATACCATTCTGACTTACTTAATGTGATTTTGTATTTTATTGTTGTTTGGATAGGAGGTGTGAAAACTGAATCCAAAGTTTCATGGCAGGATGTACTCTACCATTAAGTTAAACCTTTAGCTCTTGTAATAATATTATGAAATTGGGAAGGGTGGTGCCTACAGATTTGTTCTTCTTTCTCAAGATTAATTTGACTAATCAACATCTTTTATGATTCCATTACTTGTTTTTTCCATTTCTGTAAAATAAAAAAAATTACATTGGGATTTTGATAGGATTTGCATCAAATCTGTAGATCACTTTGGGAAGCATAGAGATTTCAACAATATTAAGTCTTCTAATCCATAAATATAGAATATATTTATGTTTTCTCCAATACATAAATACAGGATACCTTTACATTTTGTTTGTGTTGTCTTGAATTTCTCTCATTGATGTTTTACAATTTCAGTGAATAAGTCTTTTACTTTCTGGGTTTACTGCTATATACTTTATTCTTTTTCATGCTACTGCAAATGGAACTGCTTTCCTAACTTCCTGTTAGCATATAGAAAGACAACTAATTCCTACATGTTGATTTTGTATCTGGCTACTTTGGCAATCTCATTTATCAACTCTCTAACAGTTTTCTGCACAGTCATTTTAATTTTTTTTATATATTTATGATATTTTTTGGTGGTGCTGGGGATTGAACCAAGGCTGAGCTATATTCCCACCCCATTATAGTTTTCTATACATAAACTCATATGTCATTTTCAATCAGGAACAATTTTACTTCCTCTTTTCTGACATAGATGCCTTTTATTTCTTTTTTCTTGCCTAACTGCTCTGGAAAGGTTTTCCAGTACTATGTAGAATAGAAGTATGGAATGGTGGGCATTCCCAACTTATTCTTGATTTTAAAGAACACACACTTAGTTTTTCATTATTGAGTATAATGTGAGCTGTGAGCTTTTCCTATATGGCTAATTACTTTGAAGTAATTTATTTCTATTCCTGGTTTGTTTTGTTTTCTTTAATGTGAATGCTGTTGAATTTTATCATTTTCCCTTCAAATACTGAGATGATGTAATTTCAATCTTTTTTCGATTACTGGAGTGTGTACCACATAATTTTTATACGCTAAATCATCTTTGTATCTCATGGATAAATTCTACGTGACTGTGATGGTATGACTGCATTAATATGCTGCTAAAGTTGGTCTGTTAGTCTTTTGTTGAGAATTACTTTGCACAGTCATCAGAGATACTGGCCTGTAGTGTTCCCCCCCCCCCCCGCCAATATCTTTGCTGGCTTTGATATCAGGTTAATATTGCCCTCATAAAAATCAGTTTGGAAGTGTTTCAGCTTTTTCAAACCTTTGGAGGAGATTGAGAAAAAGAATTGGTATTAATTATTCTTTAAATACTTGGTGGACTTCATCATTGCAGCCATTTGGTGCTGGACTTTTCTTTCTTTATTACTGAATTAATTCAGGTCTGTTCAGATTTTCTCTTTCTTCATAACTCAGTTTTGTTAGATGGCACAGTTTGAGAAATTTATTCATTATTCTACGATATCCAATTCTTTGGAGAATTGGGTGTATGATTATTTATAGTAGTCTCTTATGATTGTTTCTGTTTCTGGAGTATCCATTTTAATGTCTATTCTTTCATTTATGGTTTTACTTCAGATTTGTTTTTTGATGACACAAAAGTTTTAAAAATAAGAGTTTATGCATTTTACTCAATATCCTCTAATTTGTTTTCTTTGATGTTTTACTCATTGTTAGATAGGGTTTATGTTCTATTTGTTTTGTTGCTGTTGCAGTTTGGTAGAGTGGATGACCAAAAGGAAAAAGTGTGGTGTTTATCATATCAATTCAAAGATCACCATGACTAAACAGTTCTGATTATTAATCTTAATTAATCTTAATCATGCAGGTGAGGTGATGTTTGTCAATTTTCTTTACTATACAGTGACGCTTCTCCCTTTCTTCCTTATTGTATTCCTTAAAAAGATACTATGGACAGCCATACTCAAGGGGTGGGGAGTTATGTTGCATTTCCTCAAAGTTTATATAGATATCTACATTAATTGTAACTGATGCTTTCAAGTAGTCCCAAGAAAATCTAAATCCATGAATGAAATTACAAAAAAGATAAACATGCAAATGACGCCGAAACTATGGAAGTTTCAAAATCATTCATTTCCTTAAAAAACAAAAAATTTTAAAAAGTTCAATGCTATGATTTACTGTTTACACAGACACTCTCTCAATCACCCAAAGGAAGAAACTACTTTAAATGGATAATATATAAGTTCTGATTATGATAACAATATTATTCATATAAATCTTATGCCAAAAAAGCTAAGAGAAAGACATATACGCTCCCCCCAAAAAGACACATTTTGAAAGGCACGTGGAAATTTATGAAGCATTAGGAAACTATTAGGATAAAAATAATTACAGCACAAATTCAAAATATGAAAGAAATATGAAAATCACTTTTTCTCTGATGACTCTTGTTCTGTCTGCATTCTTGATAGGAGTTCTGATGGAAAGAATCAAAGTGAAACAACTCATACAGTGGGACATTAAAGGATTACATCCTCAGGTACAGGCTAAATAACTAGTAAATGTAACATCTCATTTTGGAGAACAGTGTTTTTTGATAACACATAAAAGGAGAAAAACATTTTATCTGAGAATTTATAGTAAAAAACTGATGGTTCAACAAATATCCTAAATTCATATATTCTGATTCAGAAAACCCCAAACTCCATTTAACTACAAATGCCCCTAGTTGGTAGTATTGTGGAGCAATACCCTTCTTATGGAAATATACCTATATCTTAGGTTTCAAATAAATGAGAGGGAAAAACAAAACAAAACAAATGTTGAAATAAAAAGTAATGAAAATATACCAAGAAAATAAACTGTTAACACACAAAACAACAGGCAAAAGCAAGATTGTAGGAACAGGCTCTCGAAGGCTTAAAATATTATAATTATCAGATACAAACTGTAAAAGAATGTTTAAAAGGAAAATACAAGATTGAGTATCTGGGGGCTGAGACTGTGTAGAGCACTTGCCTAGCATGTGTGAGGCACTGGGTTCAATTCTTAGCACCACATGTAAATAAATGAATTAAGAAAAAGGTCCATCAACAATTAAATACATATTTTTTAAAAAAGAAAGGACAAGGATGGGCTGGGGATGTGGCTCAAGCGGTAGCACGCTAGCCTGGCATGCATGCGGCCCGGGTTCGATCCTAAGCACCACATACAAACAAAAATGTTGTGTCCACCGAAAACTAAAAACTAAATATTAAAAATTCTCTCCCTCTCTCTTAAAAAAAAAAAAAAAAAAAGAAAGGACAAGGAAATATCTCCTCTTTAATTTAAAAAAAAATTGAATATCTGCAAAGAGAAATTCCATGGAATTCCAAGGAACCAAACAGCTATAATTTATAGAAACAGACAATATATCAATTGAAATAAGAAAGCTTAAGAGATTGGCAAAGGTGAAAAGAAAATAAGTAAACTGGAGGATGCAGGGTATGGATATTAAGAAAGTAGCACAGAAATTTGAAAATATGCAAAGGTACATAGAAGATTACATGCAAAGTTTAAACAAAATTCCTGAAGAGAACTTAAAATGTGAAAAGGTAATATTTAAATTGAAAATAATCAAGACATTTTGGAACTGCTGAAACACATCGATCCAAAGAAATATATTCAAGAGTTAGAAATCAGCATAGAGAAAGTCAAAAGAGTAGAAACAAAGAGAAAACCCTCAAGTTTAGGAAAAGTAAATATTGAAAAAGCGAAAAAATGTTTATTTTGAATTCTCTTAAACAATACAAGGCACAATGTCCTCAATATGCTGAATGAAAACTACTGCCAATATTATAAGTGTACATATATACACATGTACATTTTAAGAAAAACACATAACAAATAAAATTTCAGAAGAAGTTCTATAGAGCCAGTCACTAGTAGAACCTCAAAAGAATTTCTAAATGGTGTTCTTTGGACAGAAGTGATCTCAGATACATCTATCATATGTATCTACTATAAAACATATCACTACAATTAACAATATTAGATTATATAAAAAATCTGGTAAGATGATAGATCTCATGTTAAGACTTTTTAATCAGAATTTAAAGAACACAATTCAGTTTTATGTACATAAGAAGCATCTAGAAGGGAAGGGTACATGAATAACAAAAGAACAAGAACAGAAAGGTTGGGCCAGAAAGGGAGGAGGCAGGGGGTTAGCAATGATGGTGGAATGTGATGGACATCATTATCCAAAGTACATGTATGAAGACATGAGTTGGTGTGAACATACTTTATATACAAACAGAGATATGAAAAATCGTGGTATATATGTATAATAAGAATTGTGATGCATTCCACTGTCATGTATTTAAAAAGTAAAAGCAATTTAAAAAAAAGGCTGGGCCAGAAAAACAAGAAAAGTATTAGGCCTCATTAAAATTCAAATATAATCAAGGAGAAATGCATAAATCTAAAATCATGATGTCAAGTTTTAATACATGTGCAGTGCCTGTCAGAAGCAGTAAACAATAAATTGGGATAAAAATATTTAAAGAAAAGTAATAAACTTAACAATGAACAACCTACAACTTAAAAAATGCATAATACACAGAGCTTTCATGGGCACATAAACATTTGCAAAAGTTGATGATATCTCTTAAAATAACTCTGTAATTCCAGCAACTCAACTCCGGAGGCTAAGACAGGAGAACCCCAATTTTAATGACAACATTGGCAACATAGTGAGAATTGGCTCAAAATAAAAAAAATTAAAAGGGCAGGAGATGTGGCTTAGTGGTAAAGTGCCCCTGGGTTCAATACCCATAAAGAAAAGAAACTACATAGACCATTTTCTCTAGGGTCAAATTAAAAAAAGGAAGGAAAGAAGAAAGAAGGGAGGGAGGAGAAAAATCAATCCACAACAGAGGTTAACCAGAAAACTTTTATGTTTGGAAATTTTAAAAAATGCTTTTAAATAGTCAAATACAAAATGTAACTGGAAATTAGAAAATATTTTAAATTAAACAGGTGAATAGGGACATGATAAGGAGCTATAAATATATCTAAAATATAAGGGAATATTATAAACAATGCCATAAAACATAGAGGTAAAATGGAGAATTTCCCAGAAAAAAATGTGCCTTGTCAAATAAATAAAACACTTGAACGGTGCCAAATCAGTTAAAGAAAATAAAACAGTAGTTTAAAATCTCGCAACAACAGAAATTTCAGGCCCAAGTGCCATGAATTCTACAAAACATTCTGAAAAGAAATAAGTTGAATCCCATATACACTTCCTAAAGACAGAAAAAAATGATATTTTTACAATTCATTTTGTTAAGATAAGAAAGCCTTGATACTAAAAATGGAAAGAATAAAAAGGGAAAAGTACAGGTAATCTCATTGATAAAATATAGATATATCCAGGATTTGTGGTATATAACCACAATCTCAGGTACTTGGGAAGGTAAGGCAAAAGAATCAGAAGTTTGAGGCCAGCCTGGACAACTCAGGAGACCCTATCTAGATCCAGAATTTTTAAAAGTTTTTAAAAAGAGCCTGGAATGTAGCTCACTGGTAGAGTACTTGCCAAACAAGCATGAGGCCCTGATTTCAATCCCCAGTACCATGAACAAATGAACAAACAAAAAGGATACACATACTAAATCCCCCAAAATATATTAACAAATCAAACTTAGTGATAAATTTAAAAATTTGATGGGGGAATGAGAAGAGAGCTGTAAAACGATAGGGGATTTTATGGTCAGTGAGACTAACCTCTATGATACTGTAACAGTATATAGATTATCATGAATTTGTGAAAACCCAGAATATTACATCACAGAGTAAACTCTAATGTAAACCATGGACTTCAGCTGATTATAATGTATTGATATGATTTCATCAATTACCACAGTAATTGATAGATCTTAAAACAGGAAATGGAGGTAGGAGGAGGATAAATGAGAACTATCTATATTTTCTGCTTATTTTTTATATAAGCCTAAAACTGCTCTAAAAATTAAAGTCTTTTGACAAAAAAAAAGGTTCTATTAATAATGAATGCTTTTAAATGGTCAAAATCCAAAAATAAATTTAATGACAGATGTACAACCCCCCCCCAAAAAACCCTCTAACATAGTGAAAAAAAAAACTTAATGGAGAAATAAAATGACTGTGAATTATAAGATCTGATTTCATAAAAATGTAAATATATCAACCACGGATGTATAAAAGTATCATTAATCTTTGCACTTCCACCTGTGAACTACTTTGACATGAACAATGATGGTACAGGAGACTTTCCACTGTCATTCAGTGGGTAGAGCCTATGATGGAGAAATGCTCCACAAAAAGAATAATCCAGCCCCAAATGTCAATAGTGTCTATCCGAGTTGAGAAACTCTGATACACAAATTCTAACAAGTTTTGTAATTAGTTTTACCAAGTTTATTGGTAGAACTAATTACAAAACACACAATCTCACATGCACACCAAGAATTTTCTAGTCAAGGGATTTTTTTAAAGTAACAAATTAATTATTAGAATACAGAATCCAGAAGACTTTCCTGTAAGCAAATACTTTGCATATGCTAATGGTGCCATTGTACAACTAGTAAAAAACTAGAGGACTTTTCACACTTAAAAAATCTACAACTCCAGATGGAGTAAAAACCTAAATTTCCAAGGTTAAACTGAATATAAATAAACTTTATATAAACTAGAAGTTTTTATTTAAAAACCAGGAGAATATTTTCTTGACTATCATGTAAAGAATTTCTTAAATAAGTTAAATGTGGAGTCCCATACCTATACACTTAGCAACCTGAGAAGCTGAGGCAGGAACATCATAAGTTCAATATAGCCTCGACAACTTAGTGACATTATCATATAAAAAACACTGAAAAAAGAACTAGGGATATAAAAGTGGTAGAATGCCCTTGGACTCAATCTGTAGTACGACAAAAAGATGAAGGGAAAAGGGGGAAAAAAAAAACAACAAGAATTTCCCACATAAAACACAAAATGCACATAAAAGAGAGGACTAACAAATTTCATTACATTTTAAAATTAAGAACTTAGGCTCATTCATTCTTTCAACAAATATTTATAGGTGCTAGAGATATAACAGAGAACAAAACAGATAGAAACCACTTCCCTCAAATAATAATATATCAAATTATGAGAAAGAGGAGAAAAAAAAAAAAAGAACCTACTGCAAGGTGGGAAAGGACAGCATATGCATGTGAGTATATGTGTGTAGATAATATATTTTTTTTTTCAACAAGAGACTAGTATTATCAGAAAAATCTTACAAATCAATTAAAAAAATGACCAACATTGCAAGAGTAAAATAATCAACTGATATATGAAACAGTACACAATCTCAAAAGCAGGAGAGGAAATAAAAATGAAAAACATAACATGAGACTTTGGAAGCTACCTCACAAGACAAATCTAAAAATATTGTCAATACTATGTTTGAGCAAAGATATGAAGCCATCTGATTTCAGTGACATTGACTAGTTAGAGCATTAAAATTAACTACAACCATTTCAACAAAGTATGGCCATTATATTTTCAAGCCCAGAAAGCACTTTGACTCCATGGTATATAAATCACACCATTTTGTACAGGGATACTAACATGTATAAAAGATAGTTTATAGTAATATTATTTATATTACCTACAAGCTAGAAACAATTTAATTTCTTTCAAGGGTAGAAGTATAAATAAACTGGTATGCTTATAAAACTGATATTTTATAGAAGCTCTCAAAATAGGGCAATTTGCCTCTCCAGGGGCATTTAGCAACCTCTACAGACATTTTTGATTGTCAAAACTCAGGGAGAGAAGAAAGAGAGAAATGTGTTATTGGTAACTAAGAGTTACAGATAAAAGATATTGCTAAATGTTCTATGATACACAGGAGAAACCAAAACAACAAACAATTGTCATTATCATATCATTGTACATAAATAACTACAGTACAGGAAACATAAAAGTAACACAAAGAGTAGGTATAGTTAACTATCCAAATAAGGAGAGCAGGCAAAACTATTTTATTTAAGGACATAACCACTAATTATAAAGCTATAAAGAAAAGCCAAGAAATAGTTCTCATAAAATCAAGGTAACACTTATCTCTGTGGGAAATGGAAACAGTTGTGATGGGGAGGGTCATACAACACAGAAGGGAAGGTTCTTGTGAAGTCCTGGCAATATTCTTTTCTTTGACTGGAGTACTGGTAACACTGGAATTCATAATATATTAAATTATATAACCTATACTTACATATTCTATATATCTTCTGTATGTATAAAATGTCACAACTTAAAGAAACTTAAGAAAAATGATAATGTACTTTACATGTTTAGAGATAAGGATTCATTAAATTCAAAATAGAATACTGATTAATACATAATGAACCCATTAAATATACACTTGTTAGTTTTTAAGCCACAGGCACATATATACACACACACACACACAGATAAGGATACCAGTGCCATTTATTTACTTGGAAGGAGACAATAAATCATAGTATTGCAGTAGGGACATAAAATAAGGGGAAAAAAATCAGAATTAGAAGTGTGTTATGTAGCCCATTACTACTCTCATTAACTAGAACCTAATTAAGCTCCTTCTGAAAATATCCTATGTTTAGGAATCTTAGTTTTCATAAGTACTGCCAGAAAACCAATATGGAACCAAAATTGAGGGTGAATCCAAAGATTGGGTGTCCAATAGGTACACACATACATTATTAATTATGGTTATATAAGAGTAACATAATTTTTATTTTATCTCAATTATATACATATCACTTTTCTTAACAGCAGCTATTAAGTTGTGAGGACATAAATAACTAGTTTGGATATAACTATTTTATAAAAGGAACCATTGTATTTCTTTTGGCCTAGAGGTGCCACAAAAAAATTACTGTGACACTAATGGGCTCACAAATTAGGAAAGTTCAGGAAACTGATTAACTGCTCCTAGGTTTAATTCTCTGGCAATCCTGCACTCCTAAGGAGCATTTGGAAGTCAATATAAGTACTACAAAACAGAAATATTAGTTGTTATAACCAAATAAGAAAGGTTGTTTCTAATCATCAATTCTCAAGCATATACTTTATATAAAAAGACATTTGTCAATGAAAAATATAAACACTTTTGAAATGTTATGTATTGGTGTAAACCAGAATGTATGCATGTATTCATCAATATTATGTATTTAATAAAGTATAATACTTTTGAACACGGCTAACTCATTCATTTAGGCAAGCATAATTCTATTAATCTATCCCTATAGTTCTATGATAAGCCCTTTTAGCTTCCTCATAAATTTATTTCTATAAACATTTATAAAGTTATACAACTTAAGACTACAACACAAGGTTAACAGTTTTAAACTTTTCCTTTGTCATCATTCCCTATTCATTAATACTGAATATATCTTTTATTGAGTTAGTTGGCCCATTTTGATGGAGGGCTCCCACAGTAAATAGAATTCTCTCTAAATGGTTCAAATGAAGAGACTTTTGTGAAAAGACTAAAGATAAATGGGCAGTTAGGGAGGCAATCAGTGGTGCTGATGCAATCTAAGATAGCTAAAGTTGGAAACCAATACTGTATCCTAGGGTTCAAGATCCAAGATGAGAAAACAATACTGCCCATGTTATTCAGTCATGGTAAGATGTTCCATTTGCCTTATCATTGGTTGTGGTATCCTTCTAGTCTGTAACTAATGGTAAAAAAAAGCCTCTCGATGCCCTTACTCTCTTCCTATTTCAAGCCAATTTTATTTATTAACATATTAATTGTACAAACTAACAGGTTTCACTGTGATATTTCCATACATGTGTTTATATCATGTGTTGATCATATCCAATCCTCCCTTCTACCCTTTCTCCCAAACTTTTCCCTTTCCTAAATAGTCCCTATTGATAAATAGTCCCCTTGTTAAATAGTCCTTATTCCATCAAGACAATTTTTGTAAACATCGATTAGTCATTTGATCTTATGCAGCTTTAGGGGGAATAACTGATACAATAAAATATGAACCTGCATTTTAGAAATTTAATTTGTAACAAAAAGGTCTGTATGTATGATACAAATCTTACCTCAATATATTAGAAATATAGTTCATTTGTCCTTTGTTGACCTTCACTATACTGTGCCTATTATATAAAAGTTTTCAGTTCTCTTTTTAGTACAGTTTAATTACTGTATGGAATGATATGATTAATTTGTTTCGTTTGCATTCAATTTTAAAACTTACACCTTCATCTTTCTTGATTTCCATTTTATTTCTGTTGAGTGTGTGAAATTTTGAGATAGCATTCAAAGTTAAGGACTATTCAAAAGGCATTTTCAACCAGGCACGGTGGTGCATGCCTATAATTCCTGTGGTTCAGGAGGCTGAGACCCTACGCAACTTAGCAAGACCCTGTCTCAAAATAAAATAATAAAAAGGGCTTGGGATGTGGCTCAGTGGCAAATCACTTCTGGGTTCAGTCTTTAGTACCAAAAAAAAAAAAAGGTATTTTCAAATTAAGTATCCATCCCCACCCCAATTCCCTCTATATTTTTCCAGCTAATTCTCATTCTCACTCTCCCTCCCTTTCTTCCCCCTCCCCCACAATCCCTCCCTATTAGTAACCAATCTCATTGATCTCTGGTTTATTCTTTTTATATGTCTTTTCAGTCATATAAGCATATACATGTGTATATCTAAATTTCTCCCTTCTTAGGAAAAAAAAGGCTGTATACTTCAGATTTTCTTTTGCACTTTGCCCTTAAAAATGTATTAATGCATGTTAGCACAGATATTCCCCATTTTATTTGTTTAAAGTGCCACAAAAGCCCAGTGTGTAGTTATACCACAAAGACCTGCACATAAATGCTTTCTCTTTCAGTAATCACAATAACAAAGATAGTAGAAAGAACCTGAATATCTAAAGACAGATGAATTGGTAAACAATTTGTGAAATTCATATATAACATGGAGTATTAATCAATCATGAAAGAAAAATGAACTACTGATACATGCTACAACTTATCTAATCCTCAAAAATATACGGTAAGTACAAAACATCTTTATGTGTCCTCCCAAAATTCTTAGGCTGAAATCTTAAGTCCCAGTGCACTGGTATTAGGAGACAGGGACGAAGGAAATAATTAGGTTATGAGAGTTAGTGACATTATAAGGTACCCTGCATAGTTCTTTCAACCTCTTTTTATCATGGATACAACATGAAATCAGTAATTTACAGCCTGGAAGGAAAACCAAACAAGGACCAGACCATACTGGCACTCTTATCCTGAACTTCCAAAAATAAATTTTTGCTTTTTATAAGATAACCAATCTTTCATGATGTTACAGCCACCCACACTAAGACAGCTGCATGATATAAACTGTATACTTTCAAATGGCTATTATATAGCCAATCCCAAAAGAACAAATGCCAAATGTTTTCTCTTATATAAGGAGGCTGATTCATAGTGGGGTAGGGAGGGGGAGCATGAGAGAAATAGACAAACTCTAGATAGGGCAAAGGGGTGGGAGGGAAAAGGAGAGGGCAGGGGGTTAGCAAGGTTGGTGGAATGTGATGGACTCATTATCCAAAGTACATGTATGAAGATACAAATTGGTGTCAACATACTTTATATACAACCAGAGACATGAAAAATTGTGCTGTATATGTGTAATAAGAATTGTAATGCATTCCACTGTCATTTATTTTTTTAAAAAATCAATTTTTAAAAATGGCTGTCATATAAATTTCACATCATATTTTAAAAAATCACACTGATACCATTTTTAAATCATTAAGCTGAAAATTTTGAAAAATATAGTACTGTTTAAAATAACAAAAAATAAATATAAAATAACAAAAAATAAATATATATTTTTCCCTAAAAAAGGGGGGGCATGAAAGCTCTATACACTAAAATGTTTTGTGTTATAGGTATGGAGAAGAAATTGTATGCATTTCAACCTATAAGTGTGGAAATTAGAAGGCTAGAAAGAAAAATAGATTGGAGGACATATAATAATTTAGACAGGAGCCATCTACTACACAGAGATAAATGAGAAGACAAAAAGTGTAAAGACTTTTTATTATATAACTTAAAAATTATTTTTAAAGCCATGGGAATACATTGCAGGAGTAAAATTTTAAAGACTACTTACTACTTTTAAAGTTAAAACACAGAACTCTTGGAATGCAAGAGATAATATATGAAAAACATATTATCAGTGGTTGCTCCACCAATTTTACCAGAGTAAAATGAACAAACTTTCTTAGTTTTAAATAGCCTAATCTCTACCTACTCCCTGCCAGTCTCTAAACTCTAAGGTTCAGCCATTGAATTCTGTCCTGGAGTCAATTGTGGCTTCTTGTCTTTTTGTACACTGCTACTTTTTGCTGTTCTCGTCAAATGTCCTTATATTCATTTCAGGGTCTGCTTCCTCTAGGATGTGTTGTTTTGTTGTTTTACCATCTCCCCACATTAATATATACAGGTACAGCCCAGCTGGATCAGAAGCTCCTCCCTATTATTCTCATGATCTTTTGGGTTAGGGATATAGACAATAAATGAAACTGCCTGACTCTTGAGTCTTGATTTTGGCCCTAACTGTATGAATCCAGATAAACTTACCTAACACCTTTAATCTCAGATTCTGATCTATAAAATAAGGATCACAACTACCTGATAAGACTGTTAACACAGATTAAATCAACTAATGTAGTTTAGAAAAGCACAAGGTTTGACATATCTAAACAGTCATTAAATAATATCTGGTTTTTATCATCGTAACACTTCACTGAACTAGTCATATATTTCCTTTATTATTCCTTACAATAAAGACACCTTTAAATATTAGACTCTTTTAATCTAAGCTATAACTATTCTACATGAGAAAAATATCTAGTAACTACCTGTTAAAATGATAAAAATATCACTTTAATTAAATTGTTTTATGGATTTCCAACAAACTGTAAATTTAATACACAAATTATAATAGTTGTTTTCAGCAAAACTTAAGAGTTTCAACTATTTATATATGAGGATCAAAATATCTGCAAATGCACAAAATTGTGAATGTTAGCAACTACCACACTTTCTAACATGAAGCTTATGTACAAAAATGAGTAAAAACAGCAAAATGTTATGATCTAAAAATTCAATTCAAAAAGCTATTGCATAAAATTCATATTTCCTCCCTAAAGTTTCAAAAAAATTCAGAAACGCATTATTTTATAGGAGCAAAATGGAACTAGAACAAAAATGAATATCCTTAAATAATTTACCAATTATTTTCTCTATCAGAAAAAAATTAGTACATAATTCTAGAATTAATTATATTTGAGTAGTGCAGGTGAAGTAAAAAGTCACACTGCTGGGCTGACAGGCTCAATGTACATCGTTTATTTTAATATTCTGTACCTCGACATCCTGAACACTGGATAAAAAAGTTGATTAAATCCAGAAGTGCGATGTCCCTGTCTTGTTTATATGATTCAATCCAGTCGTCCACCACAGACTGTGGAAAAAAAAATATAAAAATGAAAACTTCAAAAAATTTTGATATCATAGCAAATAAATTTTCAAAAAGTTTGTGTTTGTGGGTCTATTTGAATAAGAAAACTACTTACCTGACACTACTTCTCTGTAGCCAAATAAAAGCAAAGATCACTCTTTTTTAAAAAGGTCAATAAAATGTACATTACTAGTTCTCATTCACAATACACCAAACAAACTTGACTTTACCAATCCCTTGAAGTCAAGCAAATATAATTATTCAGAAACTATATTATAAAAACAACCTCAAAATTAAGTCAACTTCACTCCTTACAGATAAATGTTTTCTGAGTATCAGAAAACCTACTAAAGAGTGCAGAACATATGTAACAAAATGAATTTTTTCAGAAATAAAAGAAGGGTTCAATATTTGGAAATCAAATTTATGAAAAAAATTAAATGGTTGCACTTCTTAGATTTCAAAACTGTCTGATAAAATTAAGTCAATCTCAATAAAAAAAATACAAAACCAGAGTAAGATGGAATCTACTCAGAGAAAATAAAGACAAAGACTAAAATACATTTGTTACTGAAATATTTAAGACATTTCAACTAAACAAGCAACAAAGCAAGGATACCCCTTTGTAGCCATTCAACACAGGTTTGAACCTTTTGTTAACGCAAATATTAGTAAAACACTAATAAAAACAAGTCTCTTTTGCTACAAATAAGAAACTTAAGGCTCTGCTACAGTGATTCAACAGATTAATAAAATAGAAAAATTTGATAAGACCATTGATTAAAAAAAAAGGCTTGAGCATTACAATAACTAGACAACATAAAAGGAAGAGAGGTTTGTTCACAACTAAAAATGCCAAAACTAAATTCAAGAGAAGTACAAGCACTAATAAGGAAAATGTTTGAAAAATTTACAGGATATAAAAAATGACATAAATATGTTCTGAATTTAAAAACAATAACACCAAAAAGTTCAGTTTTATCTCAAAACTGTATTGTCTTCTCAGCTTCTGAGGCAAATTAATGAGATTTTAGTTGGCATTCTAGTTAGCAGGACTGTTTGGGATATTCTTTGGTGGGAGTTGAGGATGGGAATCAGAATAAACATATAAAACATAATACATTTTTTTAAATTTTATTTGTGCACTGAAGTATGTTTGTATACAGCAAAATGCATAAATCTTAAGTTACACCTTAATAAACTGACCAATACAGCTATGTAATAAACAAGAAAAAGAAAATATTTCCAGAATTGAAACATGTTCCTTCCTGATACTTTCCTGTAAGTAATCATTTCTAATCCAAAGGGTAATTATTATTCTGACAGTTATTACCAAAAATTAGTTTGATATGTTTCATCTTTTGTGTTTCCTTCCAGCAAAGTTATATTAGTAAGATCCAATTATGTTATTTTTCACATTAGTAATTCCTTTTTTGTACTGCTGAGTAGTGTTTTACTTTATAAATTGATAATAATTTATTATCCATTTTACTGTTAATGGACATAAAGCTGTTTCCAGATTAGGATAATTACAAGCAAACTGTTTTAAATGTACACATCTTTTGATGAACATACACATTCTTTTCTACTTTCTATATAATCAGCAGTAGACTTGTTAGTATACAGAATATACATGTCAAGGGTTAGCAGACTATGACAAGCAATTTCCCAGAAACAAGTATAGTAAATTATACTTCCACCAACAGAATAGGAACAATATAGGAGATTTCCAGATGCTCCATGTCCCAATCAATACTAGGTATTTTTAGTCTTTTTAATTTAGTCCATTCTGGCTGGGTTAACCTTCTTTTATTACCTTTTATTGAAAAGAATCACTTTCATTTCTTCTAAGTAAAAAGAGAAGACATTTTTTGTACATAATCCTACCTTCCTATCTTATCACACAGTGTTTGGGAGGTTTTATTTTAAAAATGAACAGAAACTAAGAAAAATATTATGGTGGTAGGAGAGGGCAAAAATCAAAAAGAACTGTACGGTCTGATCTGTTGAAAGATCAGCTCTGCTGAGAGTTAGGTCTCATCACTAGTTCAGGATAATGGTGAGAACTAGGGAGTAAATGCAGAAACTTTTAAGATTTAGCACCCAAGCAAAAAACTTTGTGAGACCTTGTTAAAAAAATGTGGCACAAGGCTGAGGAAGAATCTGTTTCTGCATTTCTATGTGGGTCCACCATTGTGAAAGCATTCTGAACATGGTGACAGAATTTTTCATTCCCCGGTGTTGATTTATATTCCCACCAGTTATACATGAAGAGCTCAAAACATTCTGAGAAAACCTGTGTGCTGGAAATTGCATTAGAAGTACTAAAATTTACTACAAAGGTACTGAATATAAATCAGAAAATAACAGACAAGTAACATAAAAGAACAAAGTACAGAAGTAGTTTCAGATATACAGAACACATTACACAGAAAGTATTTCAATTTTAGAAGGAAAACATCAATTTATTAATAAATTATATTAACATAATTGATTATTCATCTAGGAGTTTAAAAAAATCATACTTTTTAAAAGCTCTCAGAAGCCAGGCACAGTGGCGCACTTTTGTAATCAACCTATTCAGAAGGCTGAGGCAGAAGGATCGCAAGTCTAAGGTCACGCTGGGCAACTCAGAAAGACCCTGTCTCAGAATAAAATAATAAGGATGGGGGGTGCCCCTTGAGTTCAATTCCCAGCACTGCAAATTAATTAATTAATTTAATTAAATATAAAAGCTACCAGAAAAGTGTGGGGACCAAAGAACATGAGAATATAAAGAAATAAAGAAGCGTTGGTAGACAGAAACTACAGACATATATGTATAAGAAGTATTACTATGGGCATAGGTGGGTAGATAATGCAGCCTGTTACAGAGGACCTTGTGTGGGATAAAAGTTTAAAGAGAGAAAAAGAATAGAAAACCATAAACATGCCTCATAATCAAACTGCTGGAAATCTTCAGGAAAAAGAAAAAAAATTTTAAAGGAGCCAGAGGATATATATGTGGGAACGACTGACAAGAAGGATGGTATATTTCACACCAAAAAATAATGCAAGCTCATGGATAATGGAATGATCTAGTTAAAATACTGAAAGAAAGAAAAAAATATGTCCATATAGAATTTTTTTAATACAGACTCTACCCAAAATAAATCTTCCAAATAAAGGCAAAATAACTTTTAAAACAAAACACTAAACGAAAAATATAAATAAAACCAAGAAAATGGACTAAACATTCTTCTTGAGAAAAGACTTAGACTGGTCAACAAGACCCAACCATTACGCAGACAAGTAAATTGTAGAGAAGGAAAAATGATATTAGCCTCATACATCAGTAATTACTCCTTGGAAGTCACCTATATTAAGATTTTTACCAACTTTCTGCTTCTTTAGGCTGTGTTTACAGCAGCACCACTCCCTTAAAAAATTTCTTCTTTTTTAAGAGTCCGAGAACTATTAGAGTCCAATTATATCTCTTCCCAGGCCCTGAATTTGAGCCCAATATAACATATTCATTTAAGTAGTTTATTAATACTGTCATTATAAAGAACACTGCTATTTAAAAGAGAAAAAAGATCTAACCACGTGATATTTACAAGAGATACTCCTTAAATACAAGAGCACAAGTAGCTTGCAATATTAGTGTAATAATATATACCATGCAAACAGTAATTGTAAGAATATGGCTACACTAAACAGAAATAAAGACAAGGAATATTATCAAACATGAAGAGGAATATTCCATAATAATAAATTCTTTAGGAAGATATAACAATGCTAAATTTGGATACACTAAATAACAAGTCTCAAAACATATACAACAAAAACTGAACTAGAAGAATAGACAAATTCATAATCATACTGAGATTTTTAATACACATCTCTTAGTAGCTGAAGAAAGAAGCAAACAGACCAAAAAAAGTAAGTATATAGTTTTGAATAAGACAAATGTGACCAAATTGACATGAATAAAAAATAATGTCAATGATTACAGAATATACATTCTAACACACATAGAATTCACCAAAACAGGTTATGGATCAAATCTTTTAAGTACTTAAGGGCCTGAAATAACAAAGAACATGTTCTCTGGCCATAACAGATTCAAGTCAGAAGTAGATAACAAAATATCCCCAAATGTTTGGTAATTAGAAAATATTTTAAACTAAAGATAATGAAAACATCTAAGTTTGCAAAATACAGCTAAAGTGGTGCTTATGGAGACGAAACGTAAGACCTTTAAATAGTTACTTATAATTTGACTGCAAATGTGTCTCAGTGGTACAGTCCTTGTCTATCATATACAAGGCTCAATCAATTCCAGTACTACATACATACTTACATATACACACTTATATTTTACAGATTCCACATTTATTTAAAAAGATCTAAATCAATGGTCTAGGGTTTCACCTTGAGAAAAATAATATTCCAATATGGGTTGCCCTTATTTGTGGAGTAGGAAAGGTACACAGGATAATTTCAAAAAACATTTTGGATACGATAGTCCTAGATCTTCAAAGATCTATAACTTTAGAATACCTAAATCATAAATCACAAACACACAATTACTCTGGGACCTTAATATGACAAAGGTTCTATAATCCTAAGTAAGTAGCCTTCAGTATCAATATCCAGTTGACAGAACATAAAAATCATTTTCAAAAAAGCATCTCATAGTAAGTTTTTGTGACTCAGATTTGAAATGTACTTCATTGACAAAACATCAGTAGCCATATTAGATATTTGGATATTAGAGAAGTGAAGAAATTCTCTACTACCAAGAAGAAAAATTAAATTTTGGTATATTTTTGTTATCTCTGCCAAAATCAGTCCAACTTCCAATAATTGTGGCAGCCTTCCTACCACATAGAGACAATTCCTTCCTGCATGGATATTTTTGTTTAGTAAAAAAAGCTAATCAATTTAAATACTTATAAAAGAATGTTTCTTAAAACTAATATATTCATACATTAGGATGAAATGTAAATAGTAATACAAATGAGCTGAATCTACAGTTAGCATTAAGGATAATGAAGGTTATTTGTGACATTAAGTGAAAAGAGAAATGTGTGATACTAATTTTAAAGCAAATTCACATACATACCTCCAGAATAGAAAAATGTATGAAAAATTCAAGTTGTGATACTGATAGTTTTCATATCCTCAATTCAACACAGAGTTTTATTATAAGACTTTACTACAAAGAAAATCTCTGAGAGCTCAGCCACAGATATTCAACAAGAAGACCATTAGAAGACTCAAAATTACAGATTATAAATGACAAATATCATGACATTTGTTATAATCATGATTCTTATATACTAGAACAGTGCAGAAATTAATATTCTGTTTTTCTCCATAAGGAATATGAAGCAGTTCAAAAAATAACATTTTTAAATTAAGAAAGAAAATAAAGAGAAGACAACAACAACAAAAATTAAAGTGAGGAAGAAAAATTACATATATGGTACAGAATAGTCAATGTTAAAAATGAATTTTAAATCTTGCCTTTAATCTCTCCATAAGGCTTAGAGATCAGTTCAATTTGGTTATCTATGCAGTGTACTAAGTTGATATTCTTAAACTGTTAGGTAAATATATTTTTCAGTAGCATTTGACAGAATGTTGGTTAAACACACAAAGGCACAGAGAACTAGTATCTTATATTATAGATTCATTTGCTTTGTAGAAAGACAAGCAGATGGCAAAGAAAATACAGTCACATGTAAACTCTAATCTGGGCCAGGAATGATGGCATACACCTATGGTCCAAACTACTTGGAGGCTGAGGCTCGAGGACTGCCTGAGCCTAGGAGACAGAAGTCACTCTGGGGTACAAATAGACCATGTTTCGAGGCAGGTGCGCAGGAAGGGGGGAAGCAGACCTAACCACAGTAATCCTTTTTTTAAAACATTCTAATTTGTTATATATGAGAGTGGAATGCATTAAAATGCATATTACACACATATAGCACAATTTTTCACATCTCTAATTGTATACAAAGTATATTCAAACCATTCGTATCTTCATATGTATACTTTGGATAATGATGTCAATCTCATTCCACCATCATTTCTAACCCTATGCCCCGTCCCTTCCCTTCCCACCCCTCTGCCCTATCTAGAGTTCATCCCTCCCATGCTCCCCCTCCCCATCCCACTATGAATCAGCCTTGTATCAGAGAAAACATTCCCATTCTCTTCTAAACTGAGAATCATTGTATAATAAATGTATGAAATTTTCCCCCCTGCAAATCACATGCATTTTTTTGTGTGTGTAAATGAGTAAGTTCTACATAGTGAGAATTTTTTTATTACTTCATGAGACTTATCTTATTACTACCTGAGGCTTATCTTGATGTGTAAGTTAAAACTTTTTTTTAACATACATATAACTCTCATTTTACTTATTTATTTTTTTGTGGTGCTGAGGATTGAACCCATGGCTCTGTGCATGTGAGGCAAGCACTCTACCAACTGAGCTATATCCCTAAAACATTCTTTATTTTTATAGCTCTTCAAAGCCTGAGTTTTGGGTTTAGGATGCAACTCAGTGGTAGGAATCTTGCCTAGCATGCTAGAGTCCCTGGATTTGATCCCCAGCACCACAAAGGGTGGGACAGGGGAACACAAGCAAGTCTGAGTTTGTCTGTTTTTACTATTTTACACTTATTTTAAATATATTTTTTATATTTTAATGTAGCTATTCTGATATTTGCTCTTATACACAATGCTATTTCTTTTCATTTGTACTACTCAAGTTTCTGACCAAAGTGATCTTACTGTTGTCCTTTTATATTACTACTTAGTTTTTAAGCTTAGATGAATAGTGTGGTCCTTCATACGATAGGATGTATTTTCATTTTACCTTAGAATCAGTTTATAATATCATTTCATACCAATTTCCAGAAAAATAAATAAAGCCCCATGACCACTATATTTCACACTTTTATTTGATACTAATTTTAGTTTTTCCCATTTCTATTATTTTTATGAAATACCAAGCTATTATCAACAAATTATTTTTTCATTTAACATGGTAACATTAAAGCTAAGTGGTCTAATAGCCATTTACATAAAAATGGCAGAGAAAGGTATTTTAATATTGATGTCAGGTTTTATAGTTTCTCTTCAGTTTGTAAGCCGTCTTTACATTTACAATATTTATCTCACAGGTCTCGTCAGAGGCATTTTGGCAAAATGACAACCTGAATTTCCATTTTTGATGCTCTTCTCATCACATTCCCATTCAGAACAAAGTAACTGCAATGAACAAGGAGGATGCAAGCAAAGATATGGGTTCTACAAGGATCTCTAGAGAAGAGAAATAGCACAAAATGAAGATTTCTTCTCAGCCAAGAATGCTCAGGGAAAGACAAGAATTTCTTGTTGACATTTCTTTAAAAAGTGGCATGTTCAGAGATTGCTGAATCTTCTTTAGAATAGCAGAATTCCTGAGATGTGTGGTACTAAAGCCTACTGCAAATTCTTAGCCCAAAAGAAACCACAGGGTCACAGGATGAATTAATTGCTTCCCACTCCTAAGACTAGGTGGGAAAGCACCAATTAACAGAATTGATTAGAATGATACAGGAATAGAGACTACAGCAACATTCACTACATATGTTTTTGGGTCAGTTAAAAGGCCCTGGTAATTTGACAATATGACTCCTTAAGGAATCAAAACAAAATAATGTGCCTAAAAGACTCAGTAATCAAGAAGTGAAAAAGCAAATCAATTGTATATGAAACCGATGAGGAAATTAAAGCATAGAAACAATGACTGGAAGTTTAAAAAAAAAGAAGTGTAAGAAAAAAAGAATTTCCAATTTAAATATGCCCTGAAATGAAAGAATAATCACCAAGAACAAATGTAATGGCATGAAACTTGTGTGAGTGGGTGGAGGATTGCCAACACATAAAACAAAAATACAAAGAATTCATGAATAAAGGAGTGAAAGACTTGGCAGATGCATTTAGCAGATCTAACTATTTGAGAATTAGAAAAAAAAAAGAACAAAGGAATAAAAATAAATTGATCATTTTAAAAGGAATACCCTGATCAATGAAAGATTTAAATCTGAACATATACAAGATTCATCTAGTTACAGCCAGAATTAATTGGAAAATCATACACTCTAAACATACCCAGGTAAAATTCATTAATTCCAAGGAAAAAGTAAAAACCTTACAACATTGAGGACCAAATAAATCAGATAAAATGTTTATAAACTATTCTTAGGGATCACCCAATCAGCAATCAATACCTTTTAACAAATAGCCAAGAAATGCTAGACATATAAGGAAAGCCTCTGAATTTATTATCAATCTACTGCTTTTCAGTTCCAAAATTATCCTTCAGTATCAGTTCTGTTATAATGGACATTTTCCCTTTACATTAAGAAGTATATAAATTTTATCAGTATAATTTCGGGAGGATAGTAGAAAAGGAAAGAAACTTCTCTTCCTGGTTCTGATATGCTGAGTTTTTTTTGTTTTTGTTTTTTTTTTTTTTTTTTGCTCTTGCTGCATGGTCTATCCAGGAGGAGTATATATAAGGAAATACTACAGTGGTCTACCTCAGTCTTGTGCCATAAGTATACAGTCCTTCACTGACCTTCTGCCTAGCCTGAGACTGATGATTATCCTTTAAAAAAAAAATGTGTGTGTGCAGACAGATAGACAGACAGATTAGTAGATGGACACTATATCTTTATTTTTATTTATTTATTTTTTATAGTGTTGAGGATTGAACTCAGGGCCTCATGCATGCAAGTGCTTTACCACTCTCATGCATGCAAGTGCTTTACCACTGAGCTATAACTTCAGCCCTGATGATTATCTGTTTGATATCCCATGAACATGGTCACTGGTATGTTCCAGGTCTCATGATGGCAGCAAGTATCCCATCTCTCTACAACTATCTACTATTTTTAACAAGTGTACTACCGTAAGTGTTGTTTCCTATGGCCCAGCAAATGCAACCCAGTTTTGCCAAGGCAACCTAGTGCAATCTACTATCCAAGGAAATGCAATTCATCTTTTCCCAACAGAGTTGTAAATTCACCATGAAGGAGCAGAGGCTCCTCCTTTCAAGTTTGACTTTCCTTGAGAAAGGTGCTTCAAGCCTTTTAGAATTATCTTTATTTTTATATATAAAGTTATTCCTCTATAACTTAGTGATTAGTTATAATAAGTTTTACTAACTCAAATGACTGGCTCCTTACTAAATTCAAACTGATAATTATTTCCAGGATATAAAACAGTAGAAATAAGATTTGAGGAGCTGAGTCATACCCTTGGGGTTAAAGACAAGACTATGCTTCTTGCTAGGGAAAACAGAATGCTAGTATAGAAATAGTAACTTCAAAAGTTAACCAAAGCCAGGTGCCATGGCTCATGCCTGTAATCCCAGTAGCTCCAGAGGATGAGACAGGAGGATCTCCTCAGCAGAAATGAGGTGCTAAACAATTCAGTAAGACCTTGTCTCTAAAATACAAAATAGGGCTGAGAATGTGGCTCAGTAGTTCAGTGCTCCTGAATTCAATCCCTCATACCACAAAAAAGTGTTAACCAAGTTGTCATCTGTGGTTGGTTGTAATGAAGTGCCCACTCAAGCACATACCTTGGGAGCTTAGTGGCTAGTGTAGCTGAATATTATGGCAGTAATAACGAGTGTTAGGGCAATAGTATAACATAGATCCCATTAAGTACATTTACAGAGAGCAAATGACAAGCTCAAGTCCCTTAAATCTCAGCCTAAATCACAATCTGAGAATCAAAGAACTTCCATGATTGTCTTAGAAGAATCTTTTCCTCCTTTATATTTATGGGGTTTAAAACTGCTGAAAAATCAAGCTGGGAAAAAAAAATTTTTCCCCCTAGGGCCGAGGACTAAACTCAGGGCTCTGCCACTGAGCTAAATCCCCAACTCCTAAAATTTTTATTGAGTAATTGATTCAGTCTCACCAAACTTCTCCCATCTAGAAAATTACGACCTGAATTGGCAAAGAATGGGATCCTAAAACATGGAACAAAGAATTTTGTTTCATCTCAGATGAAACTAACCTTTGTAAACAACTCTCCCTCATTCCCAAGTAATTTTGAGCCTCCCACACCAATGGAGTAAAGTTCCTTTCCAGTGTCTTGAGAAGATGGGCCTTTCTTGGCTTGAAAATTCTGTTTATATGAGCAGATGTAATCCAGCTCTTGTTGACACTTGATCCATAATTGAGTTCAAATCAGCGTGTTCTAAGAGGAAAAGTATATATTGGTAATCCAGGAAGAAATACTTTACAAACCCAGAAGATAACTGAGGAACACATGTGGGAGTAGATTCTAAACGTATCTGACCACAAAGGGTAGAATATAACAATACATCATGCTAAATTCATTAATATTAATGTGCTTACTAAAAATTCCAGATTTAATGCAGTAGTTCATGTAGCTGGTAAAGGCTATATTATCTAGTTGGTGCACTGGAAGTGGATGTAACAGTTGAGGTGCCAGAGATTCCCTGCACTGACACAGATCAATGATTTAGAGAATTAGGAATGCTGGATTTGATGTATCATGTACAAACTGCATATGTAGGCTCCTACTCCCCTCTATGCTCTATGAGAGGGACCAAAAACAATGAAAACTGTTATTAGTGAAGGAAGGAAATACATATACATTTTTGTAAAGCTCTGTGGTTATTCTTTTTTTTTTTTTTTTAAAGCCAGGTATGACTACATGAGATGTGGTCATTAAGAAGAGTTTCTAGATTTCAATGGAGATAATGGAATTCCAATGGAAAACATTCCAAGTGGCCATACTTAACCATCAAAAACAAAGTGGACATATAATCTCTAAAGGGCAACACACACACACACACACACACACACACAGATAATTATTATGTCATTATACAAAGATCTTCAACAATAGATAATTAACAATGCCCCTAGTAACAAAATAGGCGAGGAGTCTAGAGTACTGTATATACTATATAACAAGAGAAATTCTAGGTCTAGTAGCTACAATCATGACTTAGGAGACAACAGTGAAGAGTTACAACCTCTCATAGTTTTCAGATCTAGGTCAATTCACAGATTCTACTATGACTGAGACCAGGTATCTTGAAGAAGGACCCCAGCACAACAGCTGCAATTACATGCCATATATCTTCCTCTAATCCTTCCCTCAAAGAATATATAGCCATTAATTAGAGGTATTATGCATTGTTAAAAAGCAAACATTAGGACCTTTCATGTATTAAGAGACACTGTCTGAATTGACAGTTTCTGGAGATTCAAAATGCCATTGTGATCAACTAGTTAAACTACGGACTTACAGTAGCTGGATGACTGATGGAATTGTAATTCAAATCCAATGAACTTGAACCCCAAACCATAGACACATTCTGTGGTTATTTCCTCAGTTCTGAATATATAGTTGCAAAAGACATACTTGAAAATGTCAGAATCCCCACATCAGCTTTACTGATCCATGGGAAAAGGGTCATTATGGAAAGAATAGCTAAAGGACATGTAATGAAAATTCCTTTCCCTACCAAGAAAATAAATTAGAAGTAACACTACATCCTTGGGGAAACTTCAAAATCTCATCACAGGCCTTTTACTCCAATTAGGAGAAATCACTCAATACAGGTTTTTTTTTTTTTTTTTTAATCTAGAATGAGTTTAAAAAAAAAAAAACTCACAGTATGGAGGGGGGAGAGAAAGATGCAGAGACAGAGACATGGGTGGGGACACAAAAAGTTGTTTGCTGCATTGCATTCTCTGCATTCTCATTTGGATGCTCAACTGGGAAAGAATCAATTTATAAGTTCGCTAAGGTCAAAGGCAGAATTAATTTCTCAGTTGTTATAGAATCAAAGCCACTGATATTCTGCCCACTCATGGCTAAAGAAGGGCCCCTAAGGGCCAAGAAATTATCCATGGTTCTGTGTCATATACACTTCTCCAATATTTTCACATTATCAAGCCAGCAAGGAGAATCCCTAGAGAAAGTAGGTTAGCAGAAAAATTTTTCACATTATTAATCAGAATTGCCCTATCATCTTTGCTATATTATGTTGGTTGTTTAAAAGCAAGTAACAGGCTTTAACCTACTCAAGAGGACAACACAAAAAGATGAATATCAGTAGATGATGCTCAGAAGGAGGCACACTTGAGTCTGTCCTCCACAATACTCCATAGATATATATTTATTGTCTTTATATTCCACAAAATTTCACATATTTTTAGGACATGTTCCAAATCACTGAATATCCAGTAATTTACTAACGATGGCCACAAACAACTGACTTTGAAGTAGGGGAAAATCTTACCCTCTCTATATTGCATATGTTTTACAAAAGAATTAGATATACTTTTTGTTCACCAAAAATATTATCATGATGTTGTCAAAAGGAGGAGTAAGTTAGGGTATGTATGTACCAGCATACATAAGGTCCTGGGCTCCAAGCACTACCTGCCCCCCACCAAAATGCAGTAAATAATCATGTAATACTGGGGGATGGTTTAAAGAAATAAAAGAATTCCTCTAAGCAGGAGGACTGCAGGTGAAGAGGGCAGGATAGTGGATTGATATTGATCAAAATATTGTTTTATTTTTAAAAATCATATACATGCATTATTTAGATAAGATAAAATTCTGTTTATAAAAAACATGTGGTGTTATAGCTCAGAGATAGAGCACACCTGCCTAACACGCACAAGGCCCTGGGTTCGTTCCTCAGCACCACATAAAAATAAGTAAATAAAATAAAGGCACTGTGTCCAACTATACCTTAAAAAAAATGTGAATCAATAAATACTTGGTAACTTATCAAAAGGCTGAGGAGGTAATATTAACATCAAATTGACATTTAAAATCACTATCACTAATTAGAGGTGAAAGATGACAGAGTAGAGGAAGGGTGTAATATCCAGATATCGTGACTGGGGATTCAAGCAGCACAACATTGCTTCCCAGCAAGGAGGGTGACACAAGGAATTCACCTAATCTTAATATTAGAATCAAAGAAACAGAAATTCAGATGTTCTAAACAAAGGATAGGAAAGAACACATGTGGAATGCAGCCAAAAAGGCATGGCACTGGCCTACTGTGGAGGGGAAGGGCAACACAAGAAGAAAGACTAAATTAGTGAAGAAACAGAATTATTTTTCTTCCTTTTTTTCTCCTTTTTGAATTGAGCATGATTGTCAAAGTACATGTTCCTCTGGGAGTGTATGTTCTAGTTGTGTTGAATGACTCATGGACACACAGATACACACTTTCCTATTTTTTTCTCTTCATTTTTATCACTTTTCCACTTCTTCCTTTATAATTTTTCTACTTTTTTCCCCTCAAAATAGGTTATTCCCACCTTGTTATGATGGTAGAGGAGTAAAGTTTTTTGTTTGTGTGTTTTGGTTTGACTTTTAGTTCTGGTCCTTATTATTCCTTCTCTCCTTTCTTCCCTCTTTAACAGCCAAGTTTGCTTATTCTCTCTTTTTCTTGTTATTTATTTCTTTCAGTTCCCTTTTATTCCTCCTCCTTGACAGCCATCAGTTGATATCTCTTCTCTCCTATTGTACCCCTATTTGACTTTTGAGTATTTTAAACTTTTGTTTACATTGTCCCTATTTTCTTTCTTCTTAATGAATTATAATTATACTGTCTTTAACAATAATTTATATAATTATTACCCCATAATTCATATTGTTCTCAAGTTATTCATACTGGGAGATGCAAGATCTGGTTCATAGTTATTGGTTATTATTGCTGTTATTAAATGCTAACCCTGCCCTTCCTCTTTTTGCAATAATTAAAAGTGTACATGCCACAGTAGACAATGTACACTTATCTTTATGTTGAATATTGATCACTATGATTGTTGCTTTTGCTTGTTTCTCCTACCTTTGAGAAGGGCTAGGAGGTGTCTGGTACACTACAGGTTCACAGAGTAGAGACTCTGAGACTGAAATACACCCACAATTCAGGAACATGACAGCACATCTTCCTCCATACATAAACCAATCCAAATTAAACTTCAACAATATTTTAACACTTAGAATAGGGTAGACAAATATGTCAAATCAAAGACTAAATCCCAGGTACCAACAAATAAAGAGAGCATCAGGCCCCTACCCCTACAACATATAAGAGAAAGACTCCAAAAAGAAGGATGTAAAAAGCCCATAGTATTATAGCAGCTCTAAAAGAATGAATTAATTTAGCAGTTCTACAGCACCAAACTGGAAGATAATGGCAGATGAAACAAACAACTGAATTACACTGAGCTTATGTGTTGAAGCTTAGAGATACCAAGAAAATCTACAACTACACTCCATAGGATATCTACTGGAGAGGAAGAAGAATTCATCTCAATAGATGTGCAAATACAAGACCTCTGCAAACATGAGTAAACAGGAAAAAAGTCTTCCCCCAAAACTTACAACCGTTCAACAAAGGATACACAACCAGAGAAGGGGATAAAATTCCAAAGAAAAGCTTTTAAAAATTGATTATTAAAGTGATAAATGAGTAAAAGAAGATGTGGGAAACTAATTAAGAAATGAAATTAAGAGAGCAATTACAAGAATTGAATGACCACTTAAAGAAATATAGAGTTTGAAGACACACCAATCAGAACTTCTGAAAATGAAAGACAAAATGAAATTTTAAAAAATCACTTGAAAATTATCACCAACAAAGTGGACTATGGAGAAAACAGAACCTTGAGACTTGACAGTGAGTTTAAGCTGGAACATTTAAGAGACACATATCTAAGGTAAGGAAAGTAACGTGATGAAAATATAAACAACTTGGGAACAAGATTTTAAAAAAACTTCACAGTCATAATGAAGTCATTGGAATAGAAAGAGCAGAGATAAACAGGTTTAATGGCATTAAGAACCTTTGCAATGAAATAATACCCCAAAACTTTCTAAACCTTAGAAATGAGATGCACATTCACATATTGTGGCATATAGAACATTAAATAGCCAAGATAAAAAATTAATCTTTCGAAGCCATGTCATAATCAAAATGCCTAATACAGATAATAATAGAAGACTATTAAAACACAAAAAAGAAAATCATCAGATGACACAAGTAGAACAGTAAGAGTTGCTTCAGATTTCTCAACTGAGATTCCAAAAAACAAGATAGTGTGGAATGAGATACTGAGAAAACAACTGCCAACAAAGGTTATAAGATTATCTAACAAAGCTATCATTTAAAATCAAAGATAAAAACTTTTCATGATAAGGATAAAATTTAAAAATTCATGACCATTAAACATACACTACAGAAATTATTTAAAGAAATACTACACAAAGAGAAATCATAAACAAGCCCCAGAACTTTCAAATGTATAGTTCTCCAGAAGAGCAATTAAGCAAATTAAATTCAATAATGAATTAAAACTATAAAACAAAATAAAAAGATTGGAAATAATAAATATCTTACCATAGTAACTCTGATGTAAACAGTCTAAACTCTATAATTAAAAAGCACTGACTTATTGAATAATAATAATAAAAAAAATCACACTCAGTGCTGGGGACATGGCTCAGTGGTAGAGTGCTTGCCTTGCATGCACAAGGCCCTGGATTCCATCCCCAGTACTACAAGGAGAAAACAACAAAAATGAAAACAAACAAACAAAAAAACTCACATCAAACATATGCAATTTCTAAGGCACTCATCTTATTATCGGCAAAGATATCCACCAACTGCAAGCTAAAGGACAGAAAAAAATATTCTCTACAAATGGAGCTTTAAAAAAACAAAACAAGGGGCTGGGGATGTGGCTCAAGCGGTAGCGCGCTCACCTGGCATGCATGAGGCCCAGGTTCGATCCTCAGCACCACATACAAACAAAGGTGTTGTATCCACCGAAAACTAAAAAATAAATAAATATTAAAAATTCTCCCTCTCCCTCTCTCTCAAAAAAAAAAAAAAAAAAAAAAAAAAGGAGACGCTATATCTGACAAAAAAAAATTTTAGGCAAAACTTAATCACAAGAAAATCAAGCACATACTGTTAAAGGGAAAAATCCAACAAGAAAATATAACAATTACAAATATTTCTACCTCAAATGTAAATACACCTTACTACTTGAAATAAATACTTCATGATTTTACAGAGTATGATTAATACTTGCTGATTCCAACCCACCCCTCCAAAAACAGATTTTTCCAGACATATAATCAATAAATACATTTCTGACATAAATAATATGATAAGCCAAATGGAACTAATAATCATCTGTAGAATATTTCAACCAACATCAGCTGACTACAATTTCTTCTTAGCAACTTATGGAATCTTTCCCAAAAGAGATCTTATTTTAAGGGCACAAAGCAAGTCTTAGCACATACCCCCCACCAAAAAAAAAAAAATCAATTTATCTCATGACTTATAATATCATAATAAATGGAAGTCAGAAAACATATAGATACCACATAAATACATGGAGATTGAACAATACTCTCTTAAATAAAGAACGAATCATTGAAAAAATGAGACAAGGAAAATACTAGAATCAAATTAGAACAGCAATACAACACACCCAAATCTCTGGGATACCATAAAGGCAGGATTAAGAAGGAAGCTTATAGTATTCATTGCCAACATTTTAACAATTTTAAAGCCAGTAGAAGAAAATAATTTAGATCAGAGCTAATATTAATGAAATTAAGAATAAAAAAATTCAACAAATCAATGAAACCAAGAGCAGATTCTTTCAAAAGATAAGCAAGATTGAGAAACCCCTAGTCAAACTATCAAAAAGAGAGAAGACCCAAATCAACAAAATTAGAGATGGCAAAGGAGATATCAACAGAGACACTTTTGATGTCCACATGATCATTAGACTATTTTGAAAATTCATATTCTAATAAACAGGAAAACCAAGAAGATATTAATGAATTTCTAGATATATCATCTGCCAAAATTAAACCATGAGGAAATAGAAAATCTAAACAGATCAATGGCAAGCAATGAGACTGAAGCATTAATTAAAAGCCTTCTAAGAAGCCAGACGCAGTGGCACACGTCTATAATCCCAGCGACCTGGGAGGCTGAGACAGGAGAATTGTGAGTTCAAAGTCAGCCTCAGCAATGGCAAGGTACTAAGCAACTCAGTGAGATTCTGTCTCTAAAAAAAAAAAACTATACAAAAAAGGGCTGGGGATGTGGCTTAGTGGTTGAGTACCCCTGAGTTAATCCATAATACCAAATAAAAAGAAAAAAAGGGGGGCCTTCCAAGGATGACAACCCCAAGACCAGATGGATTCTTGGCAGTTTTACCAGGCCTTTAAGAAGCATTAACACCAGGGCTGGAATTGTGGCTCAGTGGCAGAGAGCTTGCCTAGCATGTATCAATAAAAAAATAAAAAGGGCCACTAACAACTTAAAAAAAATCAAAAACACATACACCTCCTTCAAAATTTACTACAAAGAAGTGTACATACCCCCCCCCAAAAAAAAAGAACCATTAACACCAATCTTCTCAAATTATTCTGAGAAACAGAAAGGTAGGAATCAATCTGTAACTCATTTATGAAACCAGTGTTACTCTGATACAAAGACCAAAAAACAACAACAACAAAAACACATCAAGGAAAGAAAAGTACAGACCAATATACTAAATCAACATATACGCAAAAATCCTTAATAAAATGTTGGCAAACCACATTCAAAAACACATTAACAAGAGTAGACAATATGAATAGCTGGATTAATCTCAGGGATGCAAGGTTGGTTTAATATACACAAGTAAAAAATATAATTCATACCATAAGTAGAATTAAGAATACATTCTCTCAAAAGATACAAAAAAAAAATAAAGGATCTGAAAATATTCAGCACTCATTCATGTTAGAAACACAGGAGAAATCAGGGATAGAAAAAACATACCTCAACATGATGAAGGCTATATGCAACAAACCCAAAGTCAACCTCATACTAAATAGAGAAAAACTGAAAGCATTTCTTCTAAAATCAGACACAATGAAAGGTTATTTACTCTGATCACTGCTATTCATTACAGTTGTTGAAATACCAGCCAGAGCAACCAGGCAACATTAGAAAATTAAAGAAAAATAGGAAAAGTAGTAGTCAAATTATCTCTGCTGACTGATGACCTGATTCTATACAAAGAGGACGCAAAAATCTCCAGCAGAAGACTTGTAGATCTGATAAAAAAAAACACTCAAAAGAAGTAGCATACAAGATGACACACAAAAATCAGTAGCTTTCCTATATTCCCATAATAAATCTGCCAAAAAAGAAATCAAAAAATCATTTCATTCAATTGAAAAATAAACAAGAATAAATCTAACTCAGGAGATGATAGAACTCTAACAATAAAAATTATAAAACACCAAAGAATGAAAATGAATAAGGCTTTACAAGATGGAAACAACTATGTTGCAATTACTATATCAGAAGTAAAATAAATATCACTGATTATGTATTAATTCTCCTAGGAATGATTAATACTATTAAAATGACCATATTTTCAAAAGCAATCTACAGATTCAATAACATTAAAATGCCAATAACACTGTTTAAATGTAAGAAAACAGTACTAAAATTCATTTGAAAGAGTAAAAGACCCAGAATAGCCAAAGCAATCCTAAGAATGAGGTTGGAGGCATCATAATATTTGCTTCTCAAGTTATACTATTATACTATAGAGCCATAGTAACAAATACAACATGATACTGGCATCAAGGGAGACATGAAGACTAATGGAATAGAAGAAACAAAGACAAATCCACAGAGAATCACTGGATACTTGACAAGATGCCAAAATTATACATTAAAGAAAAGATAGGAGCCGAGCACTCTCTAGCTGGGGTTTCCAGGAGGGCAAACAGGCCATCACTGGGGTTGGGGTCAAAGGTGCAGCCCAAACACCCATGGAGGAGTTTGTATGTGGCTGAAAGAAGAGTTTTTGGAAAACACTGACTTCATTTGATTCCCTCGCTGCCTCTGCCATATCCCATTAAAAAATTCCTACTTTATGAGTATAATTCTGATGCAGGTGATCTAAGTGAAAGCCACCACTGATTCTTGCATCTTATTAACTATCCTGTGCTGCCAACTGTAGGTGAAGAGACGGCCTGTTCTCATGGATTGTATTTCCCCTGGTGCTGAGCCCAATGAACAGTCCTTCGGTCACTGTCAACCGGCAAGCTCACACAAAACTTAATTTTGTTCTTCTGTTTGGGATTTTCCAGTTGCATATTAGTGAATGGGCCATGAAGTATGCACAGGTGTGGGTGAGACTGGAGACCCACTGATGTCCCCAGTAGGGAAGATTTCTAGCACTTTCCAGGTCAGTGTGTGCATTTATTTTTCTACTTTGCAATTTAACTATTAAAACCTAATATCTAAATGAAAATGGAGTTTTGGTTAAAAAAAAAAAATCAAGTAGGAAACGGAAACATAGTTCGGGAACTTGATAGTTTGTTTTTCCTGCTCCTGGGGCTGGTCTGTGCATTCAACATACACCCTGACTTCCTACCACTCTTGTGTTGTTTTTGTGATTTGTCCCCATTCAAGGACAGTTTCCTAGCTACACAGGCTGTGTTATCGGGGTGTGGTGATCACAGGGCAGGCTTGTTCTCCTACTTTCCATACCTTGCCTAGTGCTAAGGGTGTCGGGAGTTTTCTGCCATTTCACTTCAGGGAGTACACAGACTGTGACTCATTTAAGGAGGCCCACATGGAACCAGTCAGAAAATGACTGCCTACATTCAGATGAGGACCATCCCAATAGCATTCCCTGCCAGTTATAAGAAACACCTGAGGCACTATCTTCAGTCCCTGTACCACTCAGGAGGTCTTTTGAGTGGTTGGTTCCAGGCTTTCAATTGTGTCCAGTAGATAACACATCTGTGATTGATTGACTGCCCTTCACGTTTTAGAACCAGGTGTCTTAGAAGCTGTGCCTAGTGTCTAAGGAAGGGGAAAGTAGTAAAGCCAGAAGTCTTTCCCCACATGCCCAGAACTGGTGTTACTGGGGAGATGATCTGTCACTGTAGGTGTCTTTGGCTGTGTGGGTGGGACTTGCTTCCTCACTCAAGGCTGTGCAGACAGGAGGGAAGGTCACTGGCAGGTAGGACAGGAGATGTGGCCTCCGAGCATTTCTACCACTTTCCTTGTGAAATGTCATTTAGCCAGTTGAAGCCTCTGAGGACTACTGTTTGGTGATTCTAAATTTCAGAAGTTTTTAGATTTCTCCCATATAAAAATCTAACTTGTAAGAATTAAACTGATGATATCTTAAGAAAGAAAAAAGAAAAGATAGTCTTTTAAACAAATAGTAATGGGAAAACTGGATATCCATATACAGAAGAATGAAACTAGATTACTGTTTCTCACCCTGTACAAAAGTCAACTTCAAGTGGATCAAAAGCCCAGGAATTAAGCCAGAAACATAAAACTGGAGGGAACAGGCTCAACACTATAACACACTGGTGCAGGCACCAACTTACTTAACAAGAACCCTATGGCTCAAAAAAACAAGAACCAATAAGTGGGACAGCAGGAAACTTAAAAGCTTAGGCATAGCAAAGAAAACAATTATGACTGTGAAGAAAGAGCATACAGAACGGGAGAGGATCTCTGCCAGCTGCGCCTCCAACAGGGTATTAACATCCAGAATATATAAAGAACTCAAAACCTTAACATCAATAAAAGAAATAACTGGTTCTATAAAGGGGCAGAAGACATTTCTCAAAAGAAGAAATACAAATGGCCAACAAATACACAAAAGTTTCAATATCCCTAACAATCAGAGAAATTCAAATCGAATCTACACTGATGATCATACCAGTTAGAATAGCAATTATCAAGAATACAAATAAATGCTGGTGGGGATGTGGGGACTGTAAATTAGTACAACCTCTCTGAAAAGCAGTATGGAGTTACTCAAAAGACTAGGAATAGAACCACCATATGACCCAGCTATCCCACTCCTTGGTATTTATCCTAAAGAACTAGATCATCATACTATAGTGACACAGGCTCATCAATGTTTATAGCAGTGTAATCCACAATAACCAAGTTACTGAACAAGCTCAAGTGCTTGTCAAAAGATGAATGGATGGAGAAAATGTGGTATATTTGTATATATAAAACAATACAGTTCTACTCAACCATAAAGAAATAAAATTATGTCATTTGATAAATGGACAGAACTAGAGAACATCATGATAAGTGACATAAGCTAGACTCAGAAAATCAAGACTGAATATTTTCTCTCATATGCAAAAGTTAGACGAAGATAAGTTTAAAGGAGGTGAGGGAGTTCCCATGAAAACAGAAGGGAGATCAGGGGAGTAAGGGAAGTGGTTAAAGAAGGAGAATAGGGGAGGAAATGAAGAATGAAAATGACCAAATTATGTTATGCACACACATGAATATAACACAGTGAGTTCATCTTTGTGTGAATAAATAAAGCACCAATTAAGAAACCAGTAAATGAACAGAAGAAAACCAGTAGAGTACAGAAAGGGAGTGAGGAGAGGGAGAGAGGGAGGGTGATAAAGAGAAAGTACTGGGGACTGAAATGGAGATAATAATATTCCATACATGTATGCTCATATCCAAACAAATTCCAATATTAGCATAACTATAATGCATTAATAAAAACATTTTTAAAAGAATAAAATTCTATCTGGGTTGAGAAAAGTATATAGAGGCTAAACTGAAAATCAATAAATACTGTTCTTTAAATTATACATCCACACAAGGAAATTATTTGTTATGTGTTCTTAGCAAATTCATTTAGTTCTGATAATATGTATTTTACTGTCAAAGGTGGTAGACATAAAAAGTACTTGACATAGTTCCTGAAACAAAAACATTTTAAAAAATTTTAAGAGGGGAGAGAAAAAGAAGGATATAAACTACAATAAGTGTATATATCATACTAGAATGGGATGTTCATGTATTTAACTTGACTGGGACAGGATCACCATATTTTAAGCAGAGTAGAGGGAGTTTGCCTCACAATGAATAGATGCTTTTAAATAAGAATTAACTTTAACCACCTGTTTTTCAGAGACCTACCAATGGGAGATGATAATGGAAAAAGGAATACAAAAGGTCATCTGGTAGTTGCTAGTGGTATAATGTCAGACTTCAAGTTTGGATTATATAAATCAGTGATTCCAATATGTTTATATTCAATATTCCAATATGTTTATATTTCACAAACCAGCAATCTCAAAAAGTAATTTGAAAGATGAGTAAACAGTTGCCAATAATAGTAAATATAAACAAAAAGTAAAACGAATTTTATTACTGAATTTTATTTTTACATGTACTTGAGAATTTGCTGAACAATTCTCAATAGCTGTGCTTCTTCATATGGCCTCACTGATTATAAAATATAATGGTATCATTGGGCAAGGTGGCACAAGCCTTCAACCTGAGGCATTCTGGTATTATTAAAGATACATCCTGATCCATCATTTTTACTTTTGTAGATCCAAAAATCATCAAAATTTTTACATCTACATGGTACACATCTAGGAACTATTACATCTTTGAAATCATAAATTTCCACACTACCTGGTATAATCTCATGCCTTTGTCCAGTTATCCCATAACACTTTATATCTACAGCCTCAAGAACTTTGGTTCTGTAAAGTCTTTCTGTATCTTGTTTTATCTCCTTACCTACTTAGTGGGTGTCATTACAATTTATTATACAAACTAGGACACCTTTACAGGATAAAAAAGGATGCTATCAATAATTAAGTCAGGGGGCTGGGGATGTGGCTCAAGCGCTAGTGCGCTCGCCTGGCATGCCGTGCGACCCGGATTCGATCCTCAGCACCACATACCAACAAAGATGTTGTGTCCGCCGAGAACTAAAAAATAAAATATTAAAAATTCATTCTCTCTCTCTCTCTCCCCCCCCACTCTCTCTTTAAAAAAATAAAAATAAAAAAATAATTAAGTCAGGTAAAGTATGTACTAAATCCCATAGTACATCCTTTAAAACTCCTGCCAGTACTCTCAACTGCCTTGCATTGCAGTTGGCTTCAAAGACAAATGGAAGGCTATCTACAATTTCTTCTCAAGTTGCATAAAAGCTGGATAAATTTAACTTATCCTAGTTATTTTTTTCTCCTTCATGTTAATACAACATTGAACAATTCTTTCTGGAATTATAAAGAGTTTAAATACCAGAAATATTTTATAAATCAAATAATTCTAAAAGAATTATTTCTAATAATTTTTATATTCTAAAAGAATTTTAAAATAGCAACTTTTAAAAAAATCCTATCAGTATCTAAAAAGTGAATAATAATTTGCTATTGTATATAGTATTGAAAAACAGTGTGAAACAGCTGGCTCTGCATGACCAGAAAGTGATACTGCAGCAGACAAACCTAAGATATATGGGTAGGCATGATAACATAAACAATGAAAGACCAGTGTAGTAAAAATATATCTATCTTGCTATTAATGGATAAGATGCTGTCATAAAGGGGTAAAAACTCTTTAAAAGCATAGAATAGTTCTCTTTAATGTTTTCTAAGACCAAAATATCTAAATTATACAATATGACTTAAGAAAATATAATTTAAGGAAATATTATTTAAGGAAAATAATACAGGGAATAATATCCAATATACCCAAGTTAATCTTAAGTCATAAACTTAATATCAGCAAGTAAATGTTAAGCTATAAATATTGCAGGTGAGTGATTTCCTATTACATCACACAAAGTAACCCTGCAATTATCTCTAGTTCTAATATTTGTAGTTTTAATAATTCCAGTTAAAATACAGATAAAAAAGTAAATTAATAATGCTGAGATTTGATTAAGATGAACAGGAAAAAGGACTTAAGTATAATCAAGTTCCATGTTGTAAGATGATAGATCTCACAGAGAAAAACTAGCAAAGACTATCAAGGCAGGCATGCCTGAGAGATGGATGAAGGCTGAAGTTTTAATATGGAATAAGAGGCATTTAATTTTCTTGAATATGTTTTTTCAGATGGTACTTCCTGTTTTCAGTTAGGAGACATTCACATCCTAGTTTAATGATGCTTCAAACAGCATGACATTAATAAATACTTTCTTAGAATATGTGTGCTAGATTTGACTTTGTCTTGTTTCAAGCAATTTGGGACTCTCAATAACATATTCATAAAAAAAAAAAAATCTGCCAGTAGTTCTCCAAGAACTACAACTACTGAAAGGAGTTTCTCGCACCAATCACAATCCATTCTTCTTGCTGAACAATAAAATACACTAGGATGAGCTTTCTCTCTACTTATATCTTTAAAGTTTTTTTTTTTTTGTAACATTGTCTTGATCTAAGTTTCCATCAAATGGAATTGAAACAGAGGAACCATAGTCTTCTAAGAAGTAGGTACCATTTCTTCACTGTCTTTCACCTTCCACCAAATGAATGTTAACAACATGTGAGCTCTATAGGTAAGAGCAACAATAACTGGAGGAGCTTAGATACTTAAATCGTCATAAGAAGAAAAGATGCCTTCCACTAACTCTGGTATTGGATGTTCACATGAATGAGAAATCATTTGATTTAATTATTTTTAATAGCACATAGTTTTACTATACATGTAGCTACTAGAATTATTTGAGACATGTTAAAATATTCAAATTTCAAAGACACTTCCTAATAATGTAAAAAGCATAAAAACTCACACTTAATATTAATCTACCACTTGATGATTTTCAAATAGCCATGAAATGAAATAAATAGCTTGTAACTTCTGCCTAAAAACATTCTGTATATACTATACATTTCACTCTATGAAAGTAAAGGGAAGTAAAAACTAAAGTGCTAAAAAAAACTTTTTTTTGGGGGGTCTACATTTAGTCACATGTTATTTGGTCAAAGCAAGAGAAAAAGATTAGTCAAATCCAAGGGAAAAAAAAATAAATGGGTCAAATAGTTTTCTGTTAACATTTTTTTCTCATAAACTATTTTTAACACACTGTTCAACAAATAGCAAAGAAAATAATTTCCTTTGCCTACTCATTTGTCTACCAGGGTTAATACAATCAAGAGATATACATAATTATCCATATATCTTTGAGAAACAGAAAAAATAAGCTGTATAACTAAAAACCAAATAACTGGGAGAAATGCAGTTTATATTTAGAACTTACTTTCTTTTATTCTCAAATAATCTAGGAGTTGGCTTTAAGTGATAGTGACACGGTACAAACTTACTGTAAAATATCCTGAACCAATTCCAAATATCAGTTTAAGACATGCAAGAGATGACTATGGAATCTAAATGAAAGAAATTTAAAGGTAACCAAGCTGAACTTCTAAGGAGAAATAACAAATAACAATATTTGCTAAACAAAAATAAGATCATTTGGGGGAAGCCAGGGGCTATAATATCAGAACATTTCTGAAAATGGCATTAACTCCAAGAAATATGCTTCGATTTGATCATACAAAATACAGATGTCATTTATCCAATTAGTATTTGGGAAGTTCCAATTATTCCATTTGATGCAACCCCTTATCAAGATTCCCCAAAGTTTTGTTAGCTTTTGTTTCTTTTTGCATAATCTGACCCTAATTCAAATTTCATCCTTCTCTTTATACTTTTCTCATGTTTAAATTTCAATAGACTTATTACATTGAGTCACAAAATTTAACAAAGACAAAATATGTACAAGCATTTTTACACAATAAATATCGCTAGTCATCAATAGCATTGAGGGTGAACTGGAGTCTCTCCTCAAAAAACCAACAAGGCCTGGGGCTGGGACTCAGTGGTGGAGCACTTGCCTTGCAAGTGTGAGGCACTGGGTTTGATCCTCAGCACCACGTAAAAATAAAACAAAAACAAAAACAAAAGAAAACAAAATGTGTGTAGGCAGAACAAATAATATTTCCCTTTAAGTGAGAAGCCATTGGTGGTTTCATACACAATAAAAATGGGAGTCGTTACGAAAGTCCAAATAAAGCCAAATTTCTTAAGATGACCACAATAGAGTAGATAATACAGGATGAAGAGACCTTTCACTTGTAACTAGACAAAGCTAATAAAGATAACTTAAACCTAGGAAAGAGAAACACTGTTTCTCATGCATCACTTTGAAGTGACCATCAATATGCAATGTCAACATATATTTACTTATCTTACATATTCAAAGACATCATTAAATGGAGACCTCTTGAACCTGGCTTCACTTAATTCCAGAGTCAGGTTTCTTGGCTATGGACCAAAAAGAAGAACTATTAGAAACCACTCTTCCAGAAAGATTGGGAAATGACTACAAACAGAAATTACCCTGGATCCAAACTACTGAACTGGAAGGATAGAAGGGAAGAATAGAAATTTGGGTTGACAGTTAAAGTAGTACTTGCCTTGAATCAATAATCAAGTATCACCCTGAACTGATCCTGAACACTTGTTTACCCTCCCTACTATAGGCCAATGCCTGGTTATTATATTATCAACTCCCTTAATCCTTGATCTCTGCCTTTTGGTACCCTCCCAATTTCTTCCTAATGGTGAGCACAATGCCAGCAACAATGACCGTAAGGACCACCAGAATGACAACACTGAAGTTAACTAACAAATATTTCATAATGTTTTGGAATGGAGGATAGTTGTGGATTTCTGATTCACTTGAGATTACCAGCAGGGGGCTTCCATACAACTGCATATTGAGACTTCTATCAGTCTGGAAGAGTGATCCCACCTAGCTTTCCTTTCAATATCAGCAGAGTTAGCAATGCCCACCTCACCAAGGGCCTTTTGAGAGAAATTCTGCTACCATTCGATATAGATAGTGGGGCGCTCATAGTATACTACTATGTACTTGGAATATAGCCAGTATCCACCACAAAACAGCCACTGACCATTCAACATCCCTGAAATGTTTAAAGAAACAACATCAGGACAGTAACGTTTTGTGGTAAAGGCATTATGTCATAGGGTCAGGTCTTTCTTTTCCATTGTGAATGCCATTAGGTTCACCCACCAATGAAATGATACCTGTTTGTGCTAGTGGGTTTTCAAATACCCTTTCTGCTGTAGTTGGAGTTATTCAGGAAATCCATATCCACAAAGGTATGTTCTCTAGGGTTCATCATACTCTTCCCACACATACATTTGTTTCTAGCAGGAAATAAGGGATCCAGAATGGAGTAGTTCACCTCAAAAGTCCAGTGAGGGGCTAGGACCACTAGCACTTCCCCCCAACACTTCACCACAGCTGTAGCATAAACACTTGTTCATGATACAGTCAAGGTGTAATATGACTGTTTTTCACCAATAGTAGGAACACTGGGCCCTAATTCAGGCCAAAGCAAAGAGAATTAGAGAAGGCAGGAGGATATTCGGAGGGCTTTAAATAAGGACCCAGAATTTACTGCTTTTAAATGTCTTGCCTTAGTTTCTTCCTTCTGTAAACATAAAGTCCATTTTTTAAAAACATCAAAATGTTTTTCAAAACATTTAAACATTAAATATTTAGCTGCTAAAATTATGATTATGTATGTCAATGATTATAAAGGTATTAACAATTTCAATAATTTGACAATCTACCTGTCCGCATGGAAAAGATCACTTGTGACCTTTTGGTAAAAAAAATATATATTTATTTTTTAGTTGTAGTTGAACACAATACATTTATTTTTATTTATTTATTTTTATGTGGTGCTGAGGATCGAACTCAGGGCCTCGCACATGCAAGGCAAGCACTCTACCGCTGAGCCACAACCCAAGCCCCACTTGTGATCTTTTACATATTCGAGAAATAAGCTTCTATCTTATTTAAACAACTGCTGTTTTCAATTTTCCACATTTATGCTCAAATTGAATCTAAATGTTTACATTTTATGATTTTAAATCTCATACCTAATATTTTAACACTAACAGCTATAAACATTCTTTTATTATACTCTTACATTTATTAATTCTATTCAAGTACTTATATTTTCTTAGTTCTATAAGTTTTACTCCTCATCTTCATTGCAGTATTTCCATTCTTCAAAGTCTTTTGCTCATCTTTGCTATAAAGTTTCATTTCAGTCAAGAGTATATTTGTTCTCTCAAAATTCTCAGTAGCTTCTTTTATAATTATAGTTCTTCAGCTACTGAAATACTTCTTGAAATTTTTAGGCCTTTCCATCAATTAACATTAAAAAGGTATTATAAACACTTTTATCTACTCTAATAATGGTTCAGAAGTACAAACATCTCCAGTAAGTTACTATATAATTGTCAGCTCAAACAGAACAGGTGAGATTTAAATACACCCACCGCTGCTTTTGATTTTCTTTAGTGTAGTCACCTAGTAAATTCAAGCCCCGTTAAGTAATGGGGCAAATTCCTTTCTATTTGCTATGTAGAGATTTGTTATCTAACACACTTCTAAGTTGGGGACTAGAAATTAGTGTCACTATAAAAGTCCATACTTTTCTTTGACACTAGAACAAAACTACCTCCTTCTGGGAGAGAATGAATGGCTTACTCACAGACCACCCTCTTAAGACATCTCTTTTTTTTTTTCCAATCATACTTAAATGGACAAAATCAGCTTTACCTTCAAAGTTGGTTGTCAAGCGCAAACAGAAGACCAAACAGTCTCACTCATTATGTAAACTTCATTTTTCAGTTAACACCAATTCCTTATTCACACAAGCTGATAGCATCAGTACAGTAAGATCAAAGGGAGTTAGCTTAGCTTTAATCAATAATTTAACCAATAATTTGTAAGTATAAATTAATAGACCATTTGATCACTATGGATTTTTTTATTCTTCCTACAAAAACTGGCAAGGAAAAGATCACTGACCCATGAAGGGTCAGGCAAGTTTATTTCATATTCTATCTGTTGTGCCTAATTCAACCCCTAGAAGAAGAAGCTCTCAACAGATATGTGTTGAACAAATGAACTTTTTTAAGTTGATATCTGGGGTACAAACTGCAAATACTAACAGATTACAGAATTAACAATCAAGTGCTTCCCAATTCATAACTAATAATCAAAAAATTCCAATTAAATAAATAGCTTGAATGTTCCAAAATTGAACATATATTTACTGTCTTTAGTTTCAAAGCCAAAATTTTCAGGCCAAACAATCTCATGCCAAGCTTCAAATGCCTACACTCATGCAAACTTTCTTTCAGTGAATATACTAAAAACTAGGGATCACCTCAGATGCCTTCCTCTTTCTTACCTTTCAGAATCTTTCCATCGCTTTAATATTTATAAAATCTGTCATTTCCTCTCCATTATCACTGACATTGTAAAATTAAGCCTTCATTACTTACCAATTGGAACTATTAAAAAAGCTTTTATAATTGGGTGTCTTTGATAGCAAGCTTACTCTCCCTGAAAATCATCGTTTTCTATTGGGAGGTGGTTTTGTTACTCCCTTAACTTTTTATTATGCTGGGGCCCCTTCGGCTGTGGCTCTCAACATACATACAGATATTAATTCATACATATATACGTACATACATATTCTGACAAAACTTCCACAATCCTGTCCTCTAGGCAGACCTATGTGAATTTTTAGTATTTTCAACTCAAGTAGTTTTTATCTTTCTTATTAAAGTATTAATAGTACCTTTCAATGTTTTCCATAAGGTATGTTCCATGAGGGCAGAACTTTCTTTTTAAACTTCTGCATATATAAGAACTATCTGGCACAATCTTTGAATATAGGGCATGCATAATAATTATCTTAAGTCTGATTCATTATGATTAATTCTGATAGGGAGAAAGGACTAAAAAACAGAGTGATCATAAATAGTTGTAGGAATTTCCCAATTACAGCACCACTTCACTTCCAACTGCTATAGAAAATTAAAATATCTGAATATGGCATGTTTTATTTACTATTTTTCTTGATAACAGACATTTATACTTTTAATTTTTGGCCACTACAAAGAAGCAATAAACATTCCTCATACAGACCTCTTTTATAAACATGTAAAAAAAATTTTCTCTACAAAGGCTGTGGATATGGCTTAGTGGTAAAGCACTTGCTTAGCATATATGAGGCCCTGGGTTTTATCCCCAGCACCACAAAAACTGTTTGTTTGTTTTTTAAAGTAGTCTCTTTTTTTAAACTGATTTTCTTTAAAGGGCAGGCAGAAAGGAGAGGACGAAATGGGGTAAGAAATGGGAAAAGGGAACAGAAAGAGATGGGGAGGTAAACCTACTACAGTGTAGAAACTCATTAAATTTTTACTGAATGAATGAAAACTGAATAATAGATTAGTCAACTTACCTTGATATTAATAAAATTTTCTCCAAAGTAGTTAAATAGATTTGGACTTCTACTAGGTGCTATTTCACATCTTACTGCCTGTAGGTGTTGGCAGACCTTTTTTATATGACTCAATATGATCGATGAGTATGAGACACTATTTTATACCATTCTACCCAGAATTTTTTAAAAAAAAAATTGTAGGTGCTTTTAAAATTTTATTTCTAACTTGAACTAAATAAGATGCTGTTTCTGATTACTTGCTCTAATTGGTTATTATTACTACACAGAAGTACACCCATTTTTTAATGTTAATTTTCTATCCAGAAACTTTGCTCATTATATCTAGAGTTTCTCTTGAAATTTCAATATAGACAATAATTGTTTCCTTTACAAATAAGGATATGTTTACATCTTTGTTTCAATTGTTATCACTCTTTTTCATTATTATATCTATCATTTTTAATTGTTATAATTATTATTTTAATTTTTTGTAATTATAGACAGCATGCCTTTATTTTATTTGTTTATTTTTATGTGGTGCTAAGGATCAAACCCAGTGCCTCACATGTGCTAGGCAAGCGCTCTGCCACTGACATACAGTCCCAGCCCACTTAATTATTATTGTTTTAATTTATTGGCTTGGGGTTCCAGTAGAGTAGAGTACTGGTAATGCTAGGTCCTGGAAATACATCTATATTTCACTGTTAAAAATGACATGATGTGCACTGTACATTTTGGAGAAATAATTTACACTAGGATATGAAGTACTGTCGTATTCCCAACTCATCAAAAGGTTTCTTTATCATGAATGTCAGATCTACTTTAGATCTACTTTATCAAATGATTTTTCTAAACACTCTACAACAATTCAGATAAGTATAGGTTTTTTACTCCTGTAATATGATTATTTGGTACATTATAGTACAAAAGATTTTCTAATATTAAACCATTCTTGCAGCACCCCTCCCCCAGCACTGTATACTCAATCCAAGAGTGCTTTACCACCTGCATCCCTTCTTATTTTTTTATTTTTTTCAGAAAGGGTCATATTCAGGCTGGCCTCAAACTTGTGATCCTCCCGTCTTGACCTCCTGAGTGTTGGGATTACAGGCATGCATCACTACACCTGGCTCACCTTTGAATTCTTAAAATAAAATAAAACCTCAACATCTTAAAATTTTATTAGATTCATATATTTGGATTCAGTTGACCTTCTCTACCATTTTCTCTTTAACTTCTACTTGTATTTTCATTATTGTTTTCTTCCAAATTACTTTAGGTTTTTCATTTTTCTTTTGTTAGTTTCCTTCTACTGCTGTCACGTAACATTAATACACTTAAGAGGACACATCTACTCAAGTAGTACTTTAGCTGGTCCCATCATTTACATTAACATTACTTTCACTAACACTGACATTTCACAACTATATATTTCCTTCTCAAGTTATTTTAAAAGTACCTTTTTATACTTCCAAGTATAATATAATTGGAATTTATTCTATTGTATATTTCAACATTAATTGCACTGTAGTCAAGAGAACATGAGACAAATCCTTAACCAAATCTTTCAAGATTTCCTCAATATTCTCTGTTCATAATATACTCTTACAGCTGTGTAATTATTTACTTTTTAAATTTTTAAATATTTTTTAGTTGTCAATGGACATTTATTTCATTTATTTGTATGTGGTGCTAAGAATTGAACCCAGTGCCTCACACATATTAGACAAGCTCTCTACCACTGAGCCACCACCCCAGCCCCATTTTCACTTTTTTAGCTCAAGACTCCTTAGAACAAACATTAGATGTAGGGAAATTTGTCTAGAAATTTTGCCTTTTTGTTTTGTTTTGTTTAAGTTGTAGATGGACACAATATCTTTGTTTTATTAGTGCCTCACGTGTGCTAGTACGCTGAGCCACAGCTCCAGCCCTATCTAGACATTTTTCTAAAACTACTTCTTCAAAAATGGTTGTCTCTTTAATTCCCTCTGATCTCTTCCTCTACCCTATTTTGAAACCATCTAATCCATACCAAAGTCTCTAAACAGCTCTTAGATATTTTCTAACATTTTTCTTACTCTGGGTACTTTCTAAATGAATGCTTAATGAAAGTTAATTAATGAGTTCTCCTTTTGAAGGCATCTAATGTAGTATTTTTCTTTAATAAAATTAACTTCTTGAATTTTATGATTCAAAAATTTATTTTCAACTTTCAAGACTGATCAGTTTTCAAATCTGTCCCTTCTTGTTTCATTTATGCCCTATTTTTTAATTAGAATTGCTTCTTTCATTCTGCTAGTATTTTATTTTATTATTCATTGCCCTTCATCTAATTTGTTGTTGTTATTGTTGTAGGTGGACACAATACCTTTATTTTATTTTTTTAAATATGGTGCTAAGGATCAAACCCAGGGCCTCACGCATGCGAGGCAAGTGTACCACTGAGCCATAACCCCAGCCCACATCTAATGTTTTTATTACCTGTTCCTACTGAGCTTTCCATTGCAGATTCAGATTAAACAATATGGGCTTAGATCTTCCTTTCTTAAAATAACAATGGAAATTTTTACCCTGACACCACATTACCAGACATTTCAATCAAGGGTTTGTTACGAGGACTATGTCTTCTCTCTTCCTTCATCCTTTGATTTCTTAAAACTGGGAATTTAATATAAATTATAATCCAAACTAAGACCCTTTTGAATATTTAAGGATTCTATATTAATAAGTAACTAAATGGGTGGGAGCTGGGGCTGTAGCTCAGTGGTAAAGTGCTTACCTAGCATGTGTGAGGCACTAGGTTTGATCCTCAGCACCACATGAAAAAAATTAACAAGTGAAATGAAGGCATTCTGTCCATCTACATCTATTAAAAAAAAAAATTAAATAAATAAATAACCGCATGGGCAATAAGTATAAAAAGAGTCTCAAGGACAACTTGAAATATATAGTAACCATAAATATAAGCCTTTGCATTAGTTATCAGTGGCTTTCTTTAGCTTCCTTTTCAGGGATGGAAACTAATATTAGGCTACGGCTTCATAAAATAAGTTGGAGTCTATTCCACTATTCTTCATAATGCAATTTTAACAAACAAGTACCAAATTCTTGGCTGTAAGAATGTGCTTCTCTATTCTAAGTAAAATCCTGAACATCATTTTGTAGTTTTCTTCTATATAAACCACAGAAATACTTGCTTTATTTCTGAATACACTGATATCTGTTTGTCTTCTCTTTTATTATTTAACTAAAATATCATTTTATCTTGTCAGGATGTAATAAACTGTGAAATTGCTGTGCCACTGTCAATGGAACACACTTGTATGTTTTTTAAATGTGCATTCCCTTTGTGCTCAGCAACAAGTTTATTATAAAATTATTAAGTGAAAAACGATATTATATAAGTTTTTAGATTAATGTGAATATGCCTAGTAAGGAAAAATATAATATTAATAATAAAACACAAAAAAATTTTAAAAAAAAGGTTTAGAGCAGACTTCAAAAGATGAATAAAAAAAAACTTGAAAAAGTAGGTTAAAACCAAATTATGGAAGCCTCTAGAGTCCTAATTATTAATTCTTATCTGTCAGAAAATATGGCGCAAAGATTTTAAGTAAAAGAATTACAGTATCAAACAGTTTTCTTAGGGAAAAGTAATCAGGATGAAGAATAGAACATGTGGATAAAAGAAAAAATAATTTATATTGGTCAGTATTTTGTTTCATATACAGATGATAAAATTTTATTCATATTAGAAGTTGATGTTACCCCTTTTTAAATAAACCCTGCTTTATATACTTATAAAAATGTTAGCATTCAATTTAAATAGAATATGCATTAAAATTATCATTACAATATGTAACTATCTGGTACAATAAAGCTTCACATAAAAATGAAAATAAATATTAAAATGAAATTATTAAAATTGTAGATAAAAACCCTTTATCTTTCTGTTACTTGTGTTTCTACATAAAGGTGAGAAGCAATAAAGTTAATCTCAAAAATTAATATTTCTGTAGCTTACCAATTTTTCTATTAAAGTATAATGATAAAATTTTCAAGCTTAATGGCTAAAGATCACTTTATCTCTTTTTAAATTATACATATATAATTCAGATTGTCACCCTTTGTTTTAAATAACTGGGAATTCAGTATTTACCATTTAGAAGGAAAATTCAGTATTTACCATTTAGAATCATGCCACTACTTCATGATCTTCCATCAGCATATAAATTCCAAGACTCTTGTACACACCAATTTGACAACATACATAAAAAACAATAAACACTAAGCTCCTTTATGGACTGAAAATGAAATACAGATTAAAAATTTTTTTTTACTAATGAAAACCTGTGTTAGTGCCACAAGTAATTATTGTTACATAAATTACCTAAATGACTGTCACACTTACTGGGAAAATGAAATAAAACAGTCAATTATCAGATAGATTTAACATAACATCAATCTTTGGTGACCAAAAAATGCAAATTAAAATAGTGAAATACCAACTTTCATATTATTAGGTAATTTTAAAATACAAAATATGCAATTGCTAGCACTAGTATAAATGTGAGCATTCTGCTACACTTCTAGTGAAAGGTAAACTAGATTAAATCCTTGGAGAGGAATAGGGTATTTTTGTATTATACTGTTTAAAAATAAAACAAAGAAAGAAAGAAACCCGTTAGCTGAGCATGGTGGTGCATGCTTATCAGGAGACTGAGGCTAGAGGATCTCACCTTCTAGGCCAGCCTCAGCAACTTGGTAAGACCCTGTCTCAAAATTAAAATGAAAAGGGACAGAGACATAGCTCAGTGGTAAAGCACTTGCCTAGCATGTGCAAGGCTCTGTGTTCGAGCCCTATTACTTCTACAAGACAAAACAAAATAAACTCACTACACTTTAACCAAATAATTTCACTTCTATTATTTTAAAATGAAAAGATACATACAATATGTATGAATAATAATATGTATGAATACATGAATAATGACTAATAATTTTGATAATAGTGAAGAATATAATACATACTCAAGGAATATATAATGATATACTCAAGGAATCGTCAAAACAATTATGGTTTATGATTATAATGAATTACTAAGAAGCTAATAAAATAATGCTCTTACAAAATACTTAAGATATCTCTTGAGTAAATGAGAAGAGATAAAAGAGAGTAAAAAAGGTTATAAAAGATCACCCTTTCTTTTGTCAATTACTCTGCAATAAAATCACATCTAAAAACTGTAACAAGGCAATAAAAATCCTCTTTTGTATCTCCTATTAATACTGGTCAACTTATTGAACACAATCTAAGGAATATGTTACTATTCAACAAACTGTCTTTCCCGATGCTCTTTACAAACCAAACCAAATCAAAAACCTTATAGAATAAAATCTATGGTTTCATGATAATCAAGAATATAGGGGCTGAAGATATAGTTCAGTGGAAGAGTGTCCTGAGCAAGTATATGACCCTGGGTACAGTCTGTAGTATCCCCAGGGGAAAAAAAAAATAAAAGTATATAAAGTGTCAATATGTACACTAAGACATTCCACATAGGTTATTTACTATCTCTTTTTATGCATGAAACAAAAAGAAAACAAAAAACAAAAACACTTTAAATTTACCTGCATTGCACTTTTCCCCAGTTTCACCACTTCAAATAATGTGACAGGCTCCCCTTCACCATTCTGTTGAGGATGCCCATTAGCTCTTCCACGGCCTGTTCCTCTCACTCCAGCTTCAATTCTGCTCTTCTCTCCTGGAGATTTTCGAGGTTTCTTATTTGTAGACTAAATTAAAAGATTTTTAAAATGACATTAAATGCAGGCTTACTTTTCACTTTATAATAGAAAAATTAAACATACTGTCAATCACTGGTGGTTTAAAAAGTGCAAAATAAGATAATTCCCTATCAAAAAAAAGCTTTACATATTGCTTTCAACAACAAAAATATAGTGTAAACAATCAAACCTAAGTTTATACATATGAGGTATGAAAACAAAGTTTAAAAACTAATTAGATATGATATAAAACAATAATATTTTAACCATGCTATATTTTAACCATGCCTACTCTTGACATGTCCTTCATTATGCCATCCTCTGCCTCAGAAATCTTGTTCAATAAAATACTTCTGGGAAATACCATTTATTCAACTCTTCCCTATTGTGAAGTACTCAAATATTTCTTAGTCATACAATGAATATAGAATGAACATATTTGCAACTATTTTAGGTACTGGGAATACAATAATAAAAAAATAGAAATGTTCTTGCCTTGATGAAGTTTACATTTTTTTAATTAACATACCATCCCCTTCCCCCAATTATTTCTTAAGTTAATACTAGTTACACCCTATCTATGTCTCATCTTTAGAGTCAAGGGTAATTTGGAAAAACAGTTTGTGGTCATTTCATCCAGTTCTATAAATTCTATTCATTTCTATCTATATTAATTGCATGGTTGGTGCTTCACCAAATACATCAACGACATCAACATTGCTAAATGCAATAGAGATTCTTAAAACTCTCTTTAACAGTCGACATGATTTTCTTCCTTATCTTTCAGATACCTTTTCCTTCCCTGTACCATATTTTTTACCTGTTAGTGTTACCTAGAGGTCTTTCCCATGCATCTTTTCTTCTCAATCAAAATATTTTCTTTTGAGTAACTTAATTCATTCTTACTATAGCCGTGTTCCAATTATCTAATGTCCCTTTTCTCCAAATCCACTCTTATTTGTCTTGTTTTGTAATTCTGGATTTGGACCCTGGAAACATTACTTGTATACCATCTACTGCAGTATCAGGCTTTAAAAATAGAGGGCACTGGAGGAACACTACAAAAGATAAGATGGAGGGCTTCTATTCATGGTTACAGTACCTGCTCCCTGTATTTGGTTATTACTGTGTACCTCAGTAGTACTCTCTTCACTTCTCTTAACAGTTTATGGCCCTAAAACCAATATTGTGGGTGGGTGAATACATATTAGGTCATTTGATTATTGTTTAAATAATTTTATTCCAAGGTCAGTTTTAGATTTACAAAAAAAATTATGAAAATAACACAGGAAATTACCATATATCTGACATCTAGTTACCCCTATTATTAACAACTTGTATTTGTATAGTATGTCTGGTACAAATAATAAATCAATATTGATATGCTAATAAAAATGTATACTCTTTATTCAGGTTTTCTTATTTTTTGTCTAATGACCATTTTCTACCCTAGAAGCCCATCCAAGACACCATATTATATTCAGTCATCATGTCTTTACTCGAGCTTCTCTTTTCTGGGAAAGTTTCTTAGCTTCTCTTGTTTTTTGATGACTTCAGCAGTTCTAAGGAATACCAATCAGGTATTTTCCAAAAGATCCTTCACTTGGACTTGTCAAGCATTTTTAATCATTACTAGACTAGGATTATGGCCTTGGGGGAAGAAGACAGAAAAAGTAAGGCATCATTTTTATCATCTCATATTAAGGATGCATTAACATTAAATAACATACATTATTAACATGACATATCATTGTTGATGCTGAAGTTAATCAGTTGTCTGTTGTAGCCTTAGTTAGGTTTCTCCACTATAAAGTAACTTTTCCTCCCTTTATCTTACTGTACCCTTTGGAATAAAATTACTACACATAGTTCACAGTTAAGGGGTAAGAAATTAAGCTGTACTTCCTTGAAAGTCAGTTTACATAAAATTATTTTACGTTCTTCCACATATGTTTTCACCCATTTATTTGATCATTTATTTATTTGCTCATTTAAATCAATATGGACTCATCAACATTTACTTTCTACTTTGGGATATAGTCTCATATCATTTTACTTTTTTTATTTTTTAGTTTTAGGTGGACACAATATCTTTTATTTTATTTTTATGTAGTGCTGAGAATCTAACCCAGTGCCTCAAGCACGCTAGGTGAGCGTGCTACCACTTGAGCCACATCCCTAGCCCCATTTTACTTTGTTTTTAAAGTTTTTTCAAGCTTGGTCATTTCAGTTGAGTGTCCATTTGATATTTCCCTATCACTCTGTGTGTGTGTGGGGGGGGGAGGGGCGGGTATTTTGTTTTTTAATCTTTGAATACTTAAAGCACCTAAAAGTTGCTGGACTCTCACCTTGTATATTTCTTAGCTCAATCCTAAAATTAACCAATACTACAAAAAGACATGGTTCCTTTTACTAGAGAATGATATTAGAGATGAAAATCTGCAACACTAGGTTTGGCCTTTTGCTACTGAGGTATCTTTGCTTCTAGGCCCTGAGATGGACAGAACAAGGAAATACATGTCCAGCATATTACAGATAACAAAATTCATTCACTGTATTATAAAGCTACACAGGGTCTGACAAATGCATAGTGTTCTGTATTCATAATTATGGTATCACAATGGAGAGTTCTACCACCTTAAAAACCCCATATAGCTAGGCAGGGTATAATCCTATATTCCCCTGTAATCACAAATTTGAGGCCTGCCTAGGCAAGACCCTGCCTCAAATAAAACTTAAACTTTACCCATTGAACCCATCCCCTTGCCACCACTAAATTTTTTAAAGAATCTTTGTTATAGTTTTTACTTTTTCCAGATATTCATAAAAAAGAAATCAAACAGTATGTAGCCTTTACAAACTGGCATCTTTCATTTTAACAATATGTATTTTAAGAATTATCCATGTCTTTTAATGGCTGAATAAGTGATTTTCTTTTTATTGCTCAACAATATTCAATTGTATGGACACATTACATTTTGTTATCCATTTAAATAATGATGAACATCTTGATCACTACTGATTAACAATTATGAATGAAGCTGCTATAAACATTCACAAGTCTTTGTGTGGACATAATTTTATATTGTGTGTATGTACATAATTTCACAATCAATTGTTAACACATTAAAGAGTACAACTGTTGGAATGTTCAGAAAGACTGTTTAGTTTCTTCTGAAACTATCTTCCAAAGTGGCAGTATCATTTTACATTTCCACTATTAATGAATGTGCCTTCTCTGTTGCTTCAAATCCTTGTCAGGAAACTCATAGTGTCAGCTTTTTGGATTTCAGCAATTCTAATAGGTATATAGTGGTATCTCTCACTGCTGTCTTAATTTGCCATTCCCAAATGTCTTTATATGTCCTCCTAGAGTCATTTAAACACACAGAAATAAATGTGTGTACATCAATGTTATCTATTTACTTTTGTTTGTGCAGAGTACTGCAACATTCTATTTTCACTATTAATATATATTGTACTCAATTTATGGAAGTACTTCGAGTCTTGATTCTTTCTTGAATGCTGCTATATTCTAGTATACTAACTTATCTATCCATTAACCTATTGATAGACATTTTGGGGGAATGGGGGGTTACCAGGGATTGAACTCAGGGGCACTCAGCCACTGAGCCATATACCCAGCCCTACTTTGTATTTTATTTAGAGACAGGGTCTCACGGAGTTGCTTAGAGCCTCCCTTTTGCTGAGGCTGGCTTTGAACACACCATCTTCCTGTCTCAACCTCCAGACCTGCTGGGATTACAAGCATATGCCACCATCCCCGGCTTGATAGACATCTATTTTGCTTCCGTTGTTTTACTATTACAAATAATACTACAACAAATAAACCTATGCAAGTGTAAGAATGTTTACATATACCATACTTCAATATACACAGTGTATATGCAATACAAAGAAAACCTCATGGGGAAAAAGGGTTAAAACAATCATAGATCTCATCTATTGGCTTGTTAGTGTTAGTTATAAAGGGAATAAGGAATATAAGAAATTTTAAAACAACTTCTTCTAATTAGGGCCTATCTATATTTTATCTATATTATCACAAAAACAATTTTCCTACTACATAAAAGAAACTTTACTACACAGTAAAAGAAACAGAAAGACCCCCCAAAAAAAGGTGTTATTCAGAAAGACTGTCCCTAATATATGAACAGTAAAGGATAGAGATAATCAAAAATCAAAAGAGGACATGCAATCAATTAGCTTATATTTTAGAAGTATGATTTTGCAGTTCTGAAAACTCTGAGGAGTTTTTCTCAAGCTGAGAAAGCTATTTATTCCATGCAAATCAAATTTCTTTCAAGCTTAGAGAGAAAGACATTTTTAAAATAAGAATTTTAAAGGTGAAGCTGTAGCTCAGTAGCAGGGTGCCTGCCTACCATGCGTGGGCCCCAGTTTGATCCCTACACTGCCAAAAACAAAAACAAAACTTTGGCTCAGGTGAAGAATGCTTAGCATGTAAAAGGTCCTGATTTTGATCCCCAACTCTTAAAAAAAAATTAAAAACCGTGAATTAATGAATCTATCTTAATAATCTTAGTAACCTAGATAGTAACCAGTTTCTAGAGTTCTATTCTACCATTATCAGCCCTATCCTTGAATCTAGACCATTAGGTGGGAACCCCAAAACAGGCTGTCATACCAACTACATGCTAGCTCTAGCATAGATGTAGCGCAACACAGACCCCTAAAAATTAACTAATCCTACAAGACATAGTTTCCCTCATGGAACATGAACAATGTAACTCCCTCTCCCCCCAAATATTATAACTTAGGAAATTATTCCATTAACAAGTAGATATCTGCCTCAACTTTGTGGGATGTCTAATTTCTATGTATTGTCTCATACATTTCACTTATTCTACCTTATGAAATTCATGTTTAAGAGAAAGTGCTAATTATATATTACTCCCAAATATGCATAGCCTGAATTTAATCAGGAAGAAACAAATGAATTGAAGAGCATTATAAAATGCCTTTGCTTATATTTTTCAAAAATATCAAGATGATAAAAATCAGAGATCGAACAAGGAACTACTGAAGATAGCAGACATTAAACATAATAAATCTTTAATGTATTTGGTTAGGTCCTGGACTAGAAAAATAGATGTAAAGACATTCTGAAACAACTACAAAGCTATGTATATAGCTATTAATTAGATAATAATATTCTGTAAATATTAAATTTCCTGGTTTTGATAATTATATAATACTTACATAAGAGAATTTCCTTTCCTTATTCTTAGAAAATACACCATGAACTATAGGGATTATGGATCATGATATCTGCAACTTATTTCAAATAGATCAGAAACCATTTGATCCTTATCACACACTACATTCAAAATAAACTCAAAAGAGATCTAGACCTACATGTAATAGCAGAAAAAACACGGGAAACTGAGCTTAGCAACAATTTCTTAAATACAAGAGCCACAATCTATAAAGGAAAATAATCAACAACTTTAGTCTTAATCAAAATTAAAGACTTTAAACACAGAAAAGCAATTGCTTCAGAATCATTTTTTAAAAGAATCATCTTTCCCCCACTGAATTAAGACTCTTTATCATAAATCAGCTGACATATGTGTCTCTGTACTCTCTCACACAGATCTGTCATTGTGCCAATACCAATTTACCTTCATTACTGTAGCTTTACAGTAAGATTTAAAATCTAGTAGTGAAAGTCTTCCAGCTTTGCACTTCTTCCTTATTGCTTTACCTCTTTTTAGAGACACTGCATTTTTGTGGACATTTCAGAATGATCAATTTTCCAAAAAAAAACAATGGTGAAATCGATTTGGATTACAAATATATAGAGAAACCTTCTCAGAGCAGTTTGAGAAAAAAACTGACAATGTAAAAACAGCTAAAAAAATTACCAAAAGGTACTTGATAACATTTAACATCAGAAAAATACCAATACAAACAAAAATGAGACACCACACTATGCCCATCAGAAAGGTTAAAATAGTGCTACATGGATTCCAATGTTTATGACAGCACAATTCCCAATAGTCAGGTTATGGAACCAGGTGTTCAACAGAAGATAAAGAAAATGTAACATACATACACAATATAGTTCTACTCAATCATAAAGAAGAATGAAATTATGTCATTTGATGGTAAACCAGAGAACATGCTAAGCAAAATAAGCCAGACTCACAGTCAAAGGTCACATATTTTCTCTTTTTTGAAGAGAAAAAAGCTAAAGGGGGAAAAAAAAAGAATGAAAGCAGGAAATTTTATGAAAATGGTGGAGTAAAAGTAGTGGGTAAAGGAAAAGGAAGGAAGGAGGGAAAGGTGAAGAACTGGGGAATAAAGTCTAACAAATTATGCTATCTGCTTATATATGAACATATCACACTAAGTCTTACTTTATGTACAATTATAATGTAGCAATGGAAAATATATAAATAAGTAGAAGGAAGACCAGAACAACAGAGGAAGAGGGATGGAAAGGATAGAGGGAGAGTAGAGGGAAGTACCAGGAGATGAACTGGAACAAAATATGTCATATGTACATATGAATATGTCTCAATAAACCTCACTATTGTGTATAATTATAAGGTACTTGAAACCTAATGATGATGATGATGATGATGATGATGATAATAATAATAATAATAATAAACAAAGGCTAAAATAGAAATGACTGATGAAATCAACTGTTGGTTAAAAAAAAGGAACAAATGGACTTCCTCTATATTGCTGGCAGGATACAAATATAATCATTTTGGCGAAATGTTTGGAAGTGCTCAATTAACTTACACATACACATATCCTTTGAATCATTAATTCTATTCCTCAGGATATATATGAACAAAATGCATACTAATATACATGTAAAGAATTGTACAAAAGGGGCTGGGATTGTGGCTCAGCGGTAGAGCACTCGCCTAGCACGGGCGGGACCTGGGTTCGATCCTCAGCACCACATAAAAATAAAGGCATTGTGTTGTATCCATCTACACCTAAAAAATAAATATTTTTTTTAAAAAAAGAATTGTACAAAAATGTTTATAGTATCTTTTTTGCATAATAACCAAAAACTGAAAAAATAATGTCCATAATAGTAGAAAAACTAAATAAAAAGGAGTATTTTATACAATGGAACACTGGGAAGCATTTAAAAAGATCAAATAACTAAGAACACAAAGTTTCCTGTACAAACTAATGAATCAAAGTGGTCTAAATAAAATATCATAAATATATTTGCATAAAGTTCAAAAGCATGGAGAACTAGTCCTAGAAAAGGCAGAATAGCAGGTACTAGAAAAAATAGACTGAAAAGGGCATATGGATGCTTTTTCTAGAGCACTAGAAGTGGTCCACAATTGAACCTTGGTATCAGTGAGGGATTTTAGTATCAGTTTATATTCAATTCCTTTATAGGGGGTAGTATTTGTATATATACTTTAAATGATCTCAAGATTAATTATAACGCCGAATACAATGTAAGTAGTTTCTATACTATATATTTTCCAAATACTTTCAATCAGCAATTGGTCAAATCTTTAGACAGAGTCCTCAGATACAGAGTGCCAACAACTGAATATATTGATTGCAATTATGTGAATTGTATAGAGTAAAAGTACCAGCACTTAATGCACATTTAAATTTCATATACTTTATGTAAAAATACAAACTCAAAAAAACTCCTACAGATCCAAGTCCTCTAACACCTCCAATCATCATCAAAAAGAATACCCTGTAGCAGGCTGCAGTGGTACACACCAGTAACTCCACCAACTTAGGAGGTTGAGAAGAATTCCAACTTCAAGACCAGCCTCAGCAATTGAGTGAGACCCTGTCTCAAAATTTCAAAATAATAATAATAATAATAATAATAATAATAATAATAATAATAATAAAAAAGAATAAATGAGCTGGGGATGCAGCTCGGTGGTAAAGTGTCCTTGGTTCAATCTCCTGCAAACCCCACCCCCCAATAAAAGCCTTGGCATATCTGTGGATTAAAAGGATGATTTGAAACAAAGGCATTTTCTGATTTAGTTGGTTGTACTAAGATTGTGTTGCAGAGTGTCTTTAGGGTGGGTATCACATCTACATCTGGGGGGGGGAGGGGGAGGGGAGGGGAAAGGGAAAGGGGAGAGAGAGGAGGATCTATGTGTATACCTTCAGCAAAAAATGCAGCAGACCTTACTTAAGAAATAGTTCAATTACTAAGTTTAAATATTTCACCCAATACACTGAATTGTTTGTACTTCCTGTTTCATTTGTTCATTTTATTTATTCAGCACATATGTATTTAGAAGGAGAAAGAAAGGATTAAACACTCAGCAAAGCTAGGCATGGTGGCACATGCCTATAATCTGAAATAATTGAGAGGATGAGGCAGGAGGATCACAAATTCAAGGGCAACCATATCGAGAACCTGCCTCAAAATAAAATTTAAAAAGAAAAATTTTGTGATAATAAATGTGATTCAGCAACTTCCTAGTGAGTCTAGGCAAGTGATTTAATTCTCCTGTACCTATTTTCTTCATCTGATTTATGGGAAAAGTAGTATCTATATACTGATAGGAGACTTGTAAAAATTATATGAATAGTGATTGACACACAATACATGCTCAGAACAAGTTGGTTATTGGGATTTTTACAGAATAGTTAAACAGTGTTTTAAGAATGTGGGAATACTTTAAAACTAAATATATTGGTCCTCATGAACTTTACATCTCAGTAAAAAGGGGCAGGCTACCTAATTTTGGACAGGTTGATGGAGCAGTTTTCACATAAAATATCTGATGATGATAGTTTATCACCTTAAAGCTTTCAAAGATACCAGGTGCAGTAGTTCATGCCTGCAATCCCAGCTACTCAGGAGGGTGAGGCAGGATAATTACCAGTTTTAGGCCAGCCTTAGCAACTTAACGGGACCAGTCTTAAAAACTAAATTAAATTACATAAATACATAGGGGTAGGATGTAACTCACTGGTAAAGGGTCCCTGGGTTCAATCACCACCATGAGGGATAATTTACTTTCAAAGTTTTCATGATTTCACTGTTGCTTTCAGACCACAAAGCAATGTGTTACACAGACTATTAAACAAATCACACCATAATCTTGTTTTTAATTTCTAAATAAAAGCAAATTTATATAAAAGCTCCCAAGAATACTAGAAGAACTGTTGTATATCCTTCACTGAGATACCACAGTTATCATGTTGCCCTACCTCTTATACAATTTTTTTTCTGAACCACTGAAAGATGTAGATAATGATAAACACCCTAAAGACACTCTGCAACACAATCTTAGTACAACCAACTAAATCAGAAAATGCCTTTATTTCAAATCATCCATTTAATCCACAGATGCCAAGGAAATTTATCACAATGTCTTTTACAAAAAAAAAAAAAGATCCACACTAAGATCACACATACTTAGATGTCACCTCTCTTTATTTTTTCTCAATATGGAATAATACATCTATCTTCTTTAACTAATGACCTTGATATTTTTTGAATGGTGGCCAATTATTTTGTGGACTGTTCCTCATTTTAGTCTGAGTTTCTCCAAGATTAGATTTCACTTATGTATTTTCAGCAAGAATATCAGAGAAATAGCAGTCCATTCTTCTATGTGCATCCTTTATCAGAAAAGACATGAGGCAATCAGCCTAATCACCATCTTTTTTGGGAGATACTGGAGGTTGAACCCAGAGGCACTTAACCCTTGAGCCACAGACCCAGTCCTTTTTACTTTTTATTTCAAGACAGGTTCTTACTAAGTTGCTAAGGCTGGTTTGAACTTATGATTCTTTTTACCTCAGCCACTGGAGCTGCTGGGATTATAGGCATGCACCATCATCCAAGTTAATTTTAACATCTTGGTTAAAGAAGCATAGGCCTGATTTCTCTGACATGAAGTTACTCTTTCTCACTTTGTAATTTTACAAGTATTTTGTGAGATAAGAATAAAACTTGTAAATATATACCATCAGATCATTCATCTACTTGTTTTTGGATCCATCTGGTGTTTCCTGAATAACCTATTATTATGATGGCTAACAAATGGAGATTTTCTCATTCCATCCATCTTTCTACTTTTATTACTTGGCATTCCTCTTACGTATTTCAATGTGGACCAGGAGTTCTTACTTTATTCAATGGATTACAGTTTATTTTTATTCTCAATTTTCCCCAGAAGAGTCTTCTTCAAACTGGCTTCTATGTTACTTCTATTAAGCCTCATAATTCGTTGAGCACATTCTTTATTTCTGTTACTCTTTCAGTAGTGTCTCTCTCATACACACACACCAACACACACTTGCACAAGCATGCACGCAAATATATTGCCTCTGTATCCATCTACATATATAGAAAACCTTAAGTCCACTGCTGATGCCAATATAAATCCAATACCAAGTTCGTTCTAGCTTTTTCCAGATTTGAATCCCCCTTTCCAACACTGAATACTTCCATTAATGGAATAGCTTCCATTAATCCATTAATCTCAACATACTTATGGGCTCAATAATTTCATATATGATCAATTTTCTGATCCTCAAGGGACATCTCTCACTATGTAGTCAACCAGGCCAGAAACCTTTAATAAACAGTTTTAAAATGGAAGATAAAGGAAAACAACAATCTTTCGTCAATAATTTTTTTCTTAAAAAATGTTTTTCTTAAAGATAAGTACAAATAGAAAAGCAGACAAATTAAAAATGTCCACATGATGTTATCTTTAATCATTTAAAGGATTCCATAAAAGGATTTTAAAAGACAAGAGTCCATAAAACAAGACAGCACTTTTCTTGATATTTCAAATTTTAAAGCCAGTTCTAAGAAAGTTACTGTCTAGAAACACTTCTGTGACTATTCCAATCCCCAGTGTTACCTTACTCACTCATTCCACAAAATATAATTTACTAGAAAATATTTTATCATTCATTGAACACTTTTATTTCTTTATTCATCACATATGTATCAGACACATAAAAAAGTTAATCTTTCTACCTGGCACCACAAGGCTTTCAAAGAACTTGTAGTACTTAAGATGTATGGTTCAGCATCCTAATACAATTTTGTAAATTAGTGGTGAAAAAGAAACAGTTGTGCTTATTGTATACTATAAACAATAGAGTAAGTAAAATGTCTTCAGCCCACAGGGCTAGTAATACAGAAATTAGACTTCACTGTTGCAGCTAATTTCAAAGGATACGATGAGGAAAAAAATGGTAATGACACTCCTAATGAAAATAAAATTGAAATATCTGAAACAAATCCTTCCCTGCAACATATTAAGTAACAAATTTCACAGAAAATATTATGTTTGCTTAGAAAGTCACAAGGCTAAACAACCTTCCATGCATCTTTAGGCAGTACAGAACAGTGAAGGAAGAAATAGAAGACAACTCTAGAAAATGGAAATATCTCCCATGTTCATGGGTGGGCAGAATTGATATTGCTAAAATGGCCATAACACCAAATACCACAGACTGAATGCTATTCCACCATGAAAGTATCAATGACATTCTTCACAGCTAGAAAACAATAGTCCTCGAATTCCTTTGAAAAGAATAAACTGGGCGCAGTGATGCATGCCTGTAATCCCAGCAGTTCAGGAGACTTAGGCAGAACACTGTGAATTCAAAGCCAGCCTCCAGAACTTAGTGAGGCCCTAAGCAACTTAAGACTCTTTCTCAAAATATAAAAAAGGTTAGAGATGGGGCTCAGTATTTGAATGTCCCTGGGTTTAATCCCTAGTACCCCCCCCAAAAAAAAAGACCCAGAAGAGCCAAAGCAATCCCAAACAAGACTGATGCTGGTGCATCAAAATATTTGCTTCTCAAATTATACTACAGCATAGTAACAAAAACAGCAATGGTGCTGGCATCAAAAAAGACATGAAGACCAACAGGATAGAAGACAGACTCAAAGACAAATCCACAGAGTCATCAGATACTCGACAAGGTGCCAAAAATATATGGTAAAGATAGTCTTTTAAACAAACAATGCTGGGAAAATTAGCTATCCATATATAGAAGAACAAAACTAGATTACTGTTTCTCACCCTGCACAAAAGTCAACTCCAAGTAGATCAAAGGCCCAGGAATTAAGCCAGAAACATGAAACTGGAGGGAACAGGCTCAACACTACACCACATCAGAGCAGGCACTGACTTCCTTAACAAGAACCCTACAGCTCAAAAAAACCAAGAACCAATAAATGGGACAGCAGGAAACTTAAAAGCTTGAGCACAGCAAAGAAAACAATGACTGTGAAGAAAAAGCTTCACAGAATGGGAGAGGATGTCTGCCAGCTGCTTATTCAAAAGGGGATTAACATCCAGAATAAGAACTCAAAACACTTAACAACAGTAAAACAAATAACCTTATCTGACTTTATTCATAAACTACAAATGAGTATTTTAAAAACCCTTTTATCCAAATAAGGTAAATTAATATATTTGGAACAGTTTACTAGAAAATGGTTATATACATATAATTAAAAGATTAAGATATGCAGATAAACAGGTACAGAAAAAAAATAATCTGGGGCTGGGGCTGAGGCTGGGCTCAGCAGTAGTGCACTTGCCTGGCATGTTGACGCACTGGGTTCGATTCTCAGCACCACATATAAAGGTCTACAACAACTAAAAAATTTTTAAAAATCTTTAAGAAAATACCTTTCATGAAACTTTGGTTTAAGATAAGTGCTGAAAGGAGTTAAGAAGGCAAAGATTATTTTTGGTATTGGTAACCAGGGAAAGTTTCACACACACATACACACACACACACACACACACAAAAGACCTACAAGTTGAGACTTACTTGTTTCATAAAATAGTAATATTAGTATTATAAGATAAGCACAGACAGAACTTAGAAAAAATGAACTCAAGAAAGTAAAAAAATATCATGAACAAGTGTTGGAAGTAGGAAAGCAAAAGCCATAGATAAAAGGACAAGAGAGAAGAATCCTATTGGTTATGAATCAAGAAATACAGCAAAACATTACAGTGTAAGGTAGTTAAAATTAAAAAGCACTGCTTGCCATTTGAACAGGTAAAAACAGACCAACAAGACAGCATTAAAAAACAAAATACACTGAATTAGAAGAAAAAATAATAGTAGACAGGTAACAATGCAAATTCTAATAAAATGAGACCTAAATACAGGAACTTGGGAAATAAAAATATGGGCGATAGGTAAGTAAATGAGATATGGCATTTCATTAGATTTAAGAAAGTAACTCAGGGAGGGTGAGAAAATTGAATAGTGACTCAGGTTTTAATTCTGTGTTCCTGGGAGAACTGTGGTGGTCCTTAACAAACAAACAAGTAAGTGGGTGGATGGAAGTCTAGCACTAATTAACTAGTCAGAAGGAAAAGTGAAAAATTAAGAAAAAGTCAATAAAGCTAGCTTGACAGAAGAAAAAGAGACACAAGTTCAACTGACAAATATAAATTCAAATGTACACAGACTTAAAGCTGTAAAAATTATTCTGTAGACTTTTTTGTTTCTTTGAAAAATAAAAATGCAAAGTATAGTGCAGGAAATGTTAAATTTCACGAAACATAAATAACAAATATTTTTAAAAGTATTGAAAGCTTTACCACTTAAAAATTAGCAAAGATTTACAATCACTGTAAAGGTAAAATGGGGAGTGCCATATATATTGCTCTGTGATGGTAAATAATACACATCAAAATCTTTAAAAAGGGCTAGGAATGTAGATCCTTGGTAAAGCATTTGCCTAGCATGCAGGTGGCCATGAGTTCAAGCCTCAGCACCACAAAAAGAGAAAAAGAAAAAAGATTAGGAAAATAGTGGATACCTTTCTGACTACTCAACTCCACTGTTAGGAATTTTAAACAAAACCAACGGCTTTACAGCTAAATTGATTTGTAAAATAGTTTATGTTAGCATGGTTTAGAATAGTGAACAATAAGGACTTGATTAATTATGGTACTTCTCTCTAGCCATTAAAACTAATTTAAATATGAAATTTACAATATTCTAAATGAAAGCCTTAATTTATGATACAATTATTATAAATAATTATATAATTATTATAAAAATCATCTGTTAACCTATATCGTACTCATTGTTTATATTTGTCTATTTATACATATAGAAGGAGAATTTTTTTTTAAACTGCATCTTTTTATTTACCTCTCCTACTCAGACTATGCCAATCTGAAAGTTGAATAAAGTTGAAGATACAAAAGTACTGGTCCTCATGTAATTAGGACAAAGGGAACAAAATCCTTAAAAAAACACAAGAGCAGGGACATTAAGATGAGTTAGTTATAGAAGTACTGACATATATGAAAACTAAAAGCAACACGAAACCACTGAATCCAAAGTTAGAAAAAATTTAATGTTTTTCTTTTCTTTTAGGCATCATTAGGGCAAGTGTTATGTCAATACCGTTTTCCTCATTTTCATAACTGTACTATCATGATTATGTAGAATGTTTTTGATTTCTACAAAATTCATACTAAAGTATTAAAAGTAAAATAGCACTATGTCTTTAAAACAGTTCAAAAATAATAAGGACATAACATTTCATATACACTATATAGATATATTTACGCAGATGTGTGTACACAGAGGGAAAGAGTTGTACACAAGTACATGCACAAAAAAACCAAAAATATGATAAAGAAAATGGAAAAAAAAAAGTTAACTTTTGGACAATCTGTACAGAGTGTCTGGAAATTCTTAGAATGTGTAAAATTATTTTAAAATAAAAGCCTTTTAAAACACTAGGGGAAGAAAAAAGTGCTGATTTAATCATTTACTCAATAAATATTTACTAAGCACTTAATAAAGGTCAGACACTAGTAAATAAATCACACAGAAAAAAAAAAATCAGTGCCATGGTGCAGGCTTGCCTTCTAGTTGAAGGAGACAGACAATAAGCAAATTAAGTAAGATGTACACAGTTGATCCTCCCTATCCAATACTGGATTCAACCAATCAATAACTGAAAATATGTTGTGGCTGATATATAGGATGTAGTTAGGTCTTCAATGGTTACATCTTTTCTGAACATGTACAGACTTTTCCCCTTGAACATTATTCTCTGAACAAAAGAGTGTAATAACCCTTTAAATAGCATTTATTGAATTAGGTATTATAAATTAATCTATAGATGATATCAAGCACAAGAAAATCTATATGTCGTTTACATGTAATACTACACAGTTTGGGTTTCTGAAGTAAACTTCACATATTTACTACACAGTTTTACATAAAAGACCTGAACATCTTGGAGTTTGGTATCGGACCTGGAACAATCTTCCAAAGATACTCAGGGATGACTGTACTGTGTTGGATGGCAATTAAGTCCCATGGAAATAGGGAGTAAAACAGGTGTGCACAAATATAAACATGCAAAATCAGAAAAGGTAGCCAGGTTGGGATGAGAATTTGTAATGGTAAATACTATCATTAAGAGAGGGCTTATTGAAAAAAAACGACCTCTGAGCAAGAACTGAAAGAAGGAAAGAGAGAAAGCTATATTGGGGAAAGTGGGGAGAGGGGCACACAAAAATTTACACTTTGAAACAGGACCTTAAGACAAGGAACAAGTCTGATAGGTTTGAGCAAAAGCACATGTTAGCTTAAACTATTTTAATAGTTTGAATTTAAAAAATGGTAGATAATATTTGCAATTAGACTAAAGAGGATTTCCTAACAGACTGAATACAGGTTAAGAAAGAATCAAGGATAACTCCAAAGTTGATCTGAGCAATTACAAGGAAAAGCCTGCCATTACTGATGAGGTGGGCAGAAGATAGGAAACTCAGAGTTTATAGGTTTTTAAACACTTTAGGCCCACTAAATATCTAAATGAAGAGCTCAAAAGGTATCTGAATACAAGTCATAATCTCTGAAATAAAGACATAAATCTGAGATGTAAGGTTAGTCATGAGATTGGATGTGATCACCAAAGAAGTGTTGTGTGTAGACATATCTAAGATGTTTTATCACTACAATCACAATGGTATAAGCATGATACTGCATAGTGTTAAGATATCTTTCAAAGCACTCCTCATATTCTAGAATTTCACATTAACTGTGAAGGTCTGTGGAAATTCTGCATCAACTAAAGTCTATTGTGCCATTTTTCCAACAGTATGTGCTCATTTCCTGTCTCTGAAAATTTTGGTAATACTTATATTTCATATGAAAAAATATGAAATTATTTTCATATTGTGAAAAAATATGATTTTTCACTTATTGTGGTGATCCATGATTAGGGATCTTTGCTTTACTCTTACAAAGTAAATACAATAAGGTGAGTTTAATCAATAAATGGTATTGTGTTCTAGCTGCTCCAATAACTGGTGGTCCTGGAGCATGTCTTCCTCTCCTCAAGTCTCCCTATTCCCTGTTACCCAGAACATCTAGACAAGATAACTGATAATTGCTATACCAAACAAGAGGCTTCCGATGTAGATGAAATACCTTACAATAGAAGAAGGTGCTAGAGAAGGATGTGTAAATGCCTGCATTCAAGGCTTCAAAGAACAGGTTGACTTGCTGTGGACTAAGCCAAATGGTGACTTTAAGCTAAAATCAACATTCAATTACTATTCTGAAAATCCTAGGGTCCTTAAGAATTATACTAAATGTGCAATGTTTTATAAATGCAACAATAAAACCTGAATGACGAGACATCTATTTACAATATCCCACTGTTCAGGCCTACTGCTTTTTGGGCATGGGGTGGGAGTGTTCTTTGCTAATTAGTACTTTCAATTGACAATGCACCTGGTCATCTGATGGAAATTTACAATGAGATTAATGTTGTTTTCTTTCCTGCTAATAACATCCATTCTGCAGCCAGTGGTTCAAAGAGTATTTGTGACTTCCAAATCTTATATTTGAAAAATACTAAATAAAAATACTACCGCTGCCACACAGAATGATTCCTCTGATGAATCTGGGGAAAATCAATGGAAAATCTTCTGGAAAGGATTTACCATCATACATTCTATTATGAACAGATGTGATTCATGGGAGGAGGCCAAATACCAGCATTAATAGGAGTTTAAAATAAGTTGATTCCAACCCTCATAGATGATTTTCAGGGCCGAGGACTTCTGCAGAGGAAGACTCTGCACATGTGCTAGAAATAATAAGAACAACTAGGGATAAGCCTGGGGATGTGAATAAATTGGTGTAATCTCATGATAAAACTTTAGTAGCTGAGAAGTTGCTACTGAAAGATGAGTGAAGAAAGATTTTCTAGAGATCGAAATGGCTTCTGAGAAAATGCTGTGAACAATGCTTAAATGACAAAAAAAGGGCTGAGTACTACATAACTTTAGTTGATAAAGCAAAGGCAGGGCTTGAAAGAACTGACTGCAATTTTGACAGAATGAATAAGATACTAACACAAAGAGCAATGAACGATACAGAGAAATTGTCCATTAACAGAAGAGTCAACTGCAGTGACAAACTTCGTTATTATCTTATATTAAGAAATTTACAGAGCCACATTCAACAGCAATCACAAGCCTGGCTCAACAACCACCACCCTAATCACTCAGCAACTATCAATAGGCAGGTAAGATCTTCCACCAAAAAAGCAAAATGACTCACTCAGGGGTCAAATGACTTAGCATTTTTTCCCAAAATGTATTTTAACTAAGGTATACATTTTTAGATACAATGCTATGGCACGCTTAACACACAACAATACAGTATAAACATAATTTTTACTTGTCCTGGGAAATAAAAAATTGGTATGACTCACTTTATTGTGGTGTTCTACAACCAAATCTGCAATGTCTCTGAGGTAAGCCTGTAATTATTTGCATAAAGAGATGCAATAACAACAAATACTATGTTAACAAGGAAAGCAAAACTGTTCCTATTAGTATGCCCTTAAGACTGTTTATACTTAACCGAATGAATAAAAACAGAATAAGTCCCCTTAAAAAGTAATCCATTAACAAACATAGATAAACCCTTTTGAAAAAGCAATAAATATGAGGTGGGGTTGTGGCTCAGCAGTATACTGCTTGCCTAGCACATATGGGGCACTGGGTTTGATCCTCCCCACCACATAAAAATAAAATAAAGGTATTATATACAACTTAAAAAAAAACACAATATTTTTTAAAAAGCAAAAAAAAAAGATAAATACCCAAACACATAAAACTTAACAAACTTGGACTAGATACAACAATTCCCCTAATTTAATCATTATACATTGTGTACACAATGCATAATGTACCTCATAAATGCATACAATTAGATCAAACATGGTGAGAGATCAAGTCTCTGACCTCTTCAGCTGTACTGGCATAGGGAGGCGTAAACTGTCTAAATGCTGTTTGCTCAGGATCACTAGGCAATGCTGAGCTGACATGGATCTGGGGCGAACAGTCTGGGCCTCTCAGAACACACAGAGCCCTGATCGGCTGAATTCAAGCTCTCGTTCACCTGCTTCTCGCAGACAAACTGCTGTGACTCAGCACTAACCGAACCCGCCGAAACAACTGGTCGGCCCTTCTGAACCTACAGAGGTTAATGCCAACCGAGCCTCATAGGCAGTGGCCACAGGATTGAAACGGGGCTTGGGAGAACCAGTCAGAACCCACCTGTTGCACTGGTCACGTGGCAAAGGGAACAAACTGTAGGCATTTGCATGGGATACCACCATGGCAGAGAACTGACATCACCAGAATGCAGCAGAGGAGATAACTTCATTGAAACCTGCGGGTACAGGTGTGTAATTCCCTAGCCTTCCATCTCCACACAGCGGGGGAACCTTAAGGGCCCCTCCCAGCTCTCCGTGAGCGCGATAGCCAGACCGAGGGAATCAGGAGTGGCGCGGGACCCGCGGCATGAAACTCCCGGCTACCGCTCCCACCAGTGCTGACACCTAAGGTCTCTTGCACCAGCTACCGGGGGCGTGGCTACCAGAGAACAAGCAAAATTCGCTGAGGGTTCTCAGCCCCAACCTCTACAAACTTAGGGTCTGAGGGAATGGCAAACAGGGAGAATGTGCCCAGTCGTTCATGAAAATAAGGCTCCCGGGAGCAGCAGACCTGGCATGTAGCCAGTATTGTGGTGAGCATCACTGGTGAGCGGGGCCTGGATTGAGGAAAAGTGGGGAAGTGACTAGACACAAGAGAAGGCCCTGGGCACTCAGGATTGGAGACCCACCCAGTCTGAAAGGAGGAGCTGCTGCACAGTGATTGGTTCCCGAGTATTGAGAGGAGAAGCTTGGCCCGGTGGGCATGGCTCCACCTACTAGAAGAGAAGTTAATCATACTCTAAGATTGCATTTATTGATTTTTTTTTAAATTTGGGTTTTTTTTTAATTTTCATTTTTTTGTTGTTTTTTAAATTTTTTATTTTTTTTAATTTTAATTTTTTTATTATTTTTTTTAAATTTTTTTCCTTTTTTTTATTTTCTATTTTTTTCTTTTGTCTTTTCATTTCTTTTCAATTTTCTTATTCGCCCTTCCTTGAATTCTACCTGCTTACTCTCATTCTCTTTAGTGACTTCTTCCCTTCCCTTCTAATACCTTTCCTCCCAAGCATCAAATAAATTTATAGGAGTAAACAGTAACTCAGCAGTCAAACAGAACAAGAAGTAACATGAGTAGCATGAAAAATCAAGGAAGAAAAGGAGTACAAACAATGCAGGACAGCCTAAATATTCAGGAGGACCTAGAGGCATCAGAAAAAATGGTCAAATAAAAAACTCAAGGAATACCTTAGACAGATGGAAAGGAACCTTAAAGAGGCTATGAGACAGCAAATTCAAACAGTGAAAGAACACACTGAAAATGAATTACATAAACAGATAAAAGAAGAAATTAAGCATCTTTATCAGGAAATAGAGATTATAAAAAAATCAAACAATAATTCTAGAAATAAAGGAAACTATAAAACAAAATAAAAACTCAAATGAGAGTATCACTAACAGAGTGGAGCAAGTAGAAGCCAGAACGTCAGATAATGAAGACAAAATATATCATCTTGAAAAGAGTCTAGCCAACTCAGAAAGGCTGGTAAAAAATCACGAGAAAAACATCCAAGAGATATGGGATAACATAAAAAAACCAAACTTAAGAGTCATCGGGATAGAGGAAGGTATAGAGGTTCAAACCAAGGGACTGAGCAACCTGCTGGATGAAATAATTATAGAAAACTTTCCAGAAATAAAAAAGGAAAATGATATACAAATTGTAGATGCACACAGGACACCGAGCATACAAAATCACAGTAGACCAACGCCAAGACACATGGTTATGATGATATCCAATATACAGAACAAAGAGAAAATATTAAAAGCTACAAGAGAAAGGAGGCAGATTACATTCAGGGGTAAAACAATAAGGTTAACAACGGTTTTTCATCACAGACGCTGAAAGCAAGAAGATTCTGGAACAACGTATTTCAAACACTGAAAGACAATGGATGCCAACAAATTTTGTATCCAGCAAAATTAAGCTTCAGGTACGACAACGAAATAAAAATCTTTCATGACAAACAAACGTTAAAAGAATTTGCAGCCAGAAAACCAGCATTGCAAAGCATCTTGAGCAAAACACTACACGAGGAAGAAATGAAAAACAATAACCAAAACCAACAGTGGGAAGTGCCTCGGTAATGACAGAGGGCGGGGGGGGGAGCTTATCATGGAGAAACAAACTAAATTTTAAAAAAAAGATAAATAATCAAACATGGCTGGCAGTACAAACCATATATCAATAGTAACTCTGAATGTTAATGTCTTAAACTCTCCAATAAAGCGACATAGGCTGGTAACATGGATTAAAAAAAACAAATCCAACAATATGCTGCCTCCAAAAGACACATATGATTGGAAAAGACATACACAGGCTGAAGGTGAAAGGTTGGGAAAAAATATACCACGCACAAGGTCCTCGTAAGCAAGCAGGGGTGGCAATCCTCATATCGAATAAAATCGACTTCAAGACTAAGTTAAAGGGCTGGGGATGTGCCTCAAGCAGTAGTGCGTTCGCAAGGCATGCATGTGGCCCGGGTTCGATCCTCAGCACCACATACAAACAAAGATGTTGTGTCCGCCGAGAACTAAAATATAATAAATATTAAAAAATTCTCTCTCTCTCTCTCTCTTTAAAAAAAAAAGACTAAGTTAATCAAAAGGGATAAGGAAGGACATTATATACTGTTAAAAGGAACCATTCACCAACAAGACATAACAATTATCAATATTTATGCACCAAATAATGATGCTGTGACATTCATAAAACAAATTCTACTCAAGTTCAAGAATCAAATAGACCACAACACAATAATTATGGGTGACTTCAACACAACTCTCTCACCATTGGACAGATCCTCCAAACAAAAGTTGAATAAAGAAACTATAGAACTCAATATCACAATCAATAACCTAGACTTAACTGACATATATAGAATATATCAACCATCATCAACTGGATATACTTTTTTTCTCAGCAGCACATGGATCCTTCTCAAAAATAGACCATATATTCTGCAATAGGGCAACCCTCAGTAAATATAAAGGGGTGGAGATAATACCATGAATTTTATCTGATTATAATGGAATGAAACTGGAAATCAATGATTAAAGAAGGAAGGAAAAATCCTACATCACATGGAAAATGAACAATATGTTACTGAATGATCAATGGGTTACAGAAGACATAAAGGAGGAAATCAAAAAATTCTTAGAGATAAATGAAAATATAGACACAACATATCGAAATCTATGGGACACAATGAAAGCAGTTTTAAGAGGGAAATTCATCGCCTGGAGGTCATTCCTCAAAAAAAGAAAAAATCAACAAATAAATGAGCTCACACTTCATCTCAAAACCCTAGAAAAGGAAGAGCAAACCAACAGCAAATGTAGCAGAAGGCAAGAAATAATTAAAATCAGAGCGGAAATCAACGAAATGGAAACAAAAGAAACTATTGAAAAAATTGACAAAACTAAAAGTTGGTTCTTCGAAAAAATAAATAAAATCGTTAGCTATGCTAACGAAGAGAAGAAGAGAGAGAACTCAAATTACTAACATACGGGATGAAAAAGGCAACATCACAACAGATACTACAGAAATACAGAAGATAATTAGGAATTATTTTGAAGTCCTATATTCCAATAAAATAGAAGATAGCGAAGACATCGATAAATTTCTTAAGTTATATGATTTGCCCAGACTGAGTCAGGAGGATACACACAATTTGAACAGACCAATATCAATGGATGAAATAGAAGAAGCCATCAAAAGACTACCAACCAAGAAAAGCCCAGGACCGGATGGGTATACAGCGGAGTTTTACAAAACCTTTAAAGAAGAATTAATACCAATACTTTTCAAGTTATTTCAGGAAATAGAAAAAGAGGGAGCTCTTCCAAATTCATTCTATGAGGCCAACATCACCCTGATTCCAAAACCAGACAAAGACACCTCAAAGAAAGAAAACTACAGACCAATACCTCTAATGAACCTAGATGCAAAAGTCCTCAATAAAATTCTGGCGAATTGGATACAAAAACACATCATAAAAATTGTGTACCATGATCAAGTAGGATTCATCCCTGGGATGCAAGGATTGTTCAATATACGAAAATCAATAAATGTTATTCACCACATCAATAGACTTAAAGATAACAACCATATGATCATCTTGATAGATGCAGAAAAAGCATTCGACAAAGTACAGCATACCTTTATGTTCAAAACACTAGAAAAACTAGGGATAACAGGAACTTACCTCAACATTGTAAAAGCTATCTATGCTAAGCCACAGGCTAGCATCATTCTGAATGGAGAAAAATGGAAGGCATTCCCTCTAAAATCTGTAACAAGACAGGGATGCCCTCTCTCACCACTTCTATTCAATATAGTTCTCGAAGCACTGGTCAGAGCAATTAGACAGACGAAAGACATTAAAGGCATAAAAATAGAAAAAGAAGATCTTAAATTATCACTATTTGCAGGTGCCATGATTCTATACCTAGAAGACCCAAAAGGGTCTACAAAAACACTACTAGAACTAATAAATGAATTCAGCAAAGTGGCAAGATATAAAATCAATACGCATAGATCAAAGGCATTTCTGTACATCAGCGACAAAATTTCTGAAACGGAAATGAGGGAAAACACCCCATTCAAAATATCCTCAAAAAAAAATAAAATACTTGGGAATCAACCTAACAAAAGAGGTGAAAGATTTATACAATGAAAACTACAGAACCCTAAAGAGAGAAATAGAAGAAGATCTTAGAAGATGGAAAAATATACCCTGTTCATGGATAGGCAGAACTAACATCATCAAAATAGCGATATTACCAAAAGCTCTCTATAGGTTTAATGCAATGCCAATCAAAATCCCAACAGCATTTCTTGTAGAAATAGATAAAGCAATCATGAAATTCATATGGAAAAATAAAAGACCCAGAATAGCAAAAGCAACTCTAAGCAGGAAGTGTGAATCGGGCGGTATAGCGACACCAGATTTCAAACTATATTACAGAGCAATAGTAACAAAAACAGCATGGTACTGGTACCAAAACAGGTGGGTGGACCAATGGTACAGAATAGAGGACACAGAGACTAATCCACAAAGATACAAATATATTTGATAAAGGGGCTAAAAGCATGCAATGGAGGAAGGATAGCATCTTCAACAAATGGTGTTGGGAAAACTGGAAATACATATGCAACAAAATGAAACTGAATCCCCTCCTCTCGCCATGCACAAAAGTTAACTCAAAATGGATCAAGGAGCTTCATATCAAATCAGAGACTCTGCGTCTCTTAGAAGAAAAAGTTGGCTCCGATCTACATATTGTGGGGTCGGGCTCCAAATTCCTTAATAGGACACCCATAGCATAAGAGTTAATAACAAGAATCAACAAATGGGACTTACTTAAACTAAAAAGTTTTTTCACAGCAAGAGAAATAATAAGAGAGGTAAATAGGAAGCCTACATCATGGGAATAAATTTTTACTCCTCACACTTCAGATAGAGCCCTAATATCCAGAGTATACAAAGAACTCAAAAAATTAAACAATAAGATAACAAATAACCCAATCAACAAATGGGCCAAGGACCTGAACAGACAATTCTCAGAGGAGGACATACAATCAATCAACAAGTATGTGAAAAAATGCTCACCATCTCTAGCAGTCAGAGAAATGCAAATCAAAACCACCCTAAGATACCATCTCATTCCAGTAAGATTGGCAGCCATTATGAAGTCAAACAACAACAAGTGCTGGCGAGGATGTGGGGAAAAGGGTACTCTTGTACATTGCTGGTGGGACTGCAAATTGGTGTGGCCAATTTGGAAAGCAGTATGGAGATTCCTGGGAAAGCTGGGAATGGAACCACCATTTGACCCTGCTATTGCTCTTCTCGGACTATTCCCTGAATACCTTAAAAGAGCATACTACAAGGATACTGCCACATCCATGTTCATAGCAGCACAATTCACAATAGCTAGACTGTGGAACCAACCCAGATGCCCTTCAATAGATGCATGGATAAAAAAAAAAAAAAATGTGGCATATATACACTATGGAGTATTACGCAGCACTAAAAAATGACAAAATCATGGAATTTGCAGGGAAATGGATGGCACTAGAGCAGATTATGCTAAGTGAAGCTAGCCAATCCCTAAAAATCAAATGCCAAATGTCTTCTTTGATATAATGAGAGCAACTAAGAACACAGCAGGGAGGAAGAGCAAGAGGAAATGATTAACATTAAACAGAGCCATGACGGGGGACGGAAAGGGAGAGAAAAGGGAAATTGCATGGAAATGGAAGCAGACCCTCATGGATATACAAAATTACATATAAGAGGTTGTGAGGGGAATGGGAAAAAAAAAACAAGGAGATAAATGAATTATCGTAGATGGGGTAGAGAGAAAAGATGGGAGGGGAGGGGAGGGGGGATAGTAGAGGATAGGAAAGGAAGCAGAATACAATAGTTACTAATATGGCATTGTGTAAAAATGTGGATGTGTAATCAATGTGATTCTACAATCTGTATTTGGGGTAAAAAATGGGAGTTCATAACCCACTTGAATCTAATGTATGAAATATGATATGTCAAGAGCTTCGTAATGTTTTGAACAACCAATTAAAAAAATAAAAATAAGGAAAAATAAATGCATACAATTATGGGCCAATTAAAATTTTTTAAAGGAAGTAAAGAAGCAGAAATAAGAATAAATTAAAGAATGTAACAAAACATAGCTAAACAAAGTTATATATAATCGCTTGCCTAGCACGTGTAAGGCACTGGTTTCGATCTCTAGCACCACATAAAAATAAATTAAAAAAAGACATGCTCTCTATTTACAACTACAAAAAATTAGTTATATATTATTCAAATTTGCATTTATCCAAAAAGGAAGTAGTTGACATAAAATGCCCAATCAGTCTTCAGAACAAGTACCTGGTACATAAGTCAAATATGATCATTCTGACAATCATTTATTTCAATATTAACAGACTGGTATTCTGACTTCCTTAAGAAAAAGAATATGGGAATTGGGATATTCATTTAAATCCTAATTCTGCTACTCACTGTCTGTTTTCTGCTGTGTAAAATGCACGAAGAGCTATTTCATAGAAGTGGTGCGAGGATTAAATGACATAAAAATCACCACTTAATGCAAAGCCCAATTTAAAAGCTCAGGAGGGGACTGGGTATTGTGTCTCAGAGGTAGAAGGCTCACCTGGCATATGTGGGGTTTGATCCTCAGCATCACATAAAAATAAAATAAAGTTATTGTGTCCAAATACAACTAAAACAAACAAAAAAAAATTTTTTTAAGAAACACCTCAGGAGGTAGTATTCTACTGTGTTGTGTTGTCTCCCTGATCATGAAATGGAGTGGACAGCCCTGTGAACTACTGAGTATGAATATAATGACCAAAGTATAAATAACACAAGTCTAAAATGTTATTTTACTGTGATATTTTTTCCAATTCCAAGTTCATCCTGTCGATGTACTATTTACCTATTAGATTATATAGCTGCAATTTCACTAAATAAAGTTAGAAGTTAAAACCAAGTGTAACAAGTGTGTACGCAAATGGAAGAAGTTTGCCTTCCATCTTGGAAAAAGAAAAAAAGTTTGACCTGGAAAAATAAGTAACTAAGAATTCTGGCAAACAGAAAAGTAATTATATAAAAAAATCTTATTAACTCACTATCAAAGACTTCTATATTTATATCTATTTATCTATCTACAATAACTGGTTAAACAACATAACCATAAACTACAACAGGTGGGTAGAATTTAGATCACGTTTCTAACCAACAAAGTATATAAGTGTTTTTTTGGTTATATTAATAAAACACTGTTATCTTGGGGTGTGATACTAATATTGCAGTGAAAACAAAGTAAGCTCTCACTTTTTTTAAGTGACTATAGTATTACAATCAATATTTTTTGTTTTCATGTATTCCTGGATCATCTCTCTGACCTCAAGGCAGGCCACAGAAAGTAGAAACTCTCTTCCCTATAGCAGGTCCTACAAACTCTGCTTCCCTTGCTTTCTTGTCTTGGAGCTGCCCCCACCCCCACCCCCACAATCTAAATTATCCTTGCCTGGTACTAGGTCATGAGACACTCACCTCATTCCAGAGGCCTCCTGCCCCATACCCTGGAGAGAGGTCAAAAAGGTACTGAAGCAGACAGGCCTTGCTGGGTTTCCCTATCCAGTGAACTAGCATTAGATATGCAATAAAGTTTCCATAAAACCCCCAAAGACCAGAGTTCAGAGAGATTCTGGCCCTCTGGAAATGTGGAGGTTCCCAGAAGGTGGCACACCCTCAACAAGTATTAAAGCTCAGTGCCCCTTCTCTCATATCTCTACCTATGCTTCTCTGTATCTTCATTTTCCTAATGTCCTTTATAATAAACTGGTAAAGCTAACTATTTCCCTGAGTTTTGTGAGCTGCTCAAGCAAATTAATCAAAGGAAAGGGCTGTAGGAAACCCAATTTATAGACAGTTGGGTTAGAAGCACAGGCAAAACAACCTGGGCCTTATAACTACTGGTAGTGGGAGTTTGGGGACCGAGCCCTCAACCTATGGTATCTGATACTATCTTCAGCTAGATGATGGACTGGGATTGTGAATCAGTGGTAGAACCCATGCCAGATAGATGGTGTCAGAATAAATTGGATTACAAGATAACCAGCTGATGTCTGCTTCTACAAAATACTTGCTTGCTTACTTACTGGTAAGGAAAAAAAACAAACATTTACAGATGAAATAATGTCTAGGATTGCCTTAAAAATAACATGAGAAGGAAAGAAAGCAAAGAGGTGGAGAGATGAAACAAGAGAACTGCTGAATGGGAGGGAAAAGAAGGGAGAAGGGGATGGTGAAGGGAAGCATGGATGGTGAAAGGAGACCCTCATCATTATATAAAACACATGTATGAAGATGTGAAAATGCATTCTGCTGTCATATATAAATTAAAAAATTACATTAAAAAAAAGAACTGCTGAAGATGGACAATGGGTATATAGCAGGCGGGTAGGAAGGGTCATGATACTACTTGTTGAAGATGGAAACTGGGTAAATGTGTGTGGCGGTATTCATGATACTACTATGTCTCCTATAAACGTAGGCTAAAATTATTCATAAGAACATTCATCAGAGGGAGGAAAACAACTACTAGTAGCAAAAATTGCCATACATGAGTACAGAATGCTACAAGCCTTAATCTCTTGACATATTTTTACTATTATCTCTGAAAAGTTTATGCATGTTTAATTAACTGAAAGTCTTAGAACATGTACAGGTATCCTCAGAGGAAGGATATCTAAATATCTTCTAAAATTCTCAATCATCTAACAATGAGACTATATTCTCAGTCTAATCCCAGATCTCTAAACTAGTACTCTCAAACTGAACACTTAAGAGCACATCAAAATAGAGAATCAAAAAAGAAGTAATCAAGAATTTCAAGTGAAAAGCAGGAGTCTTAAATAACTATACCCTATGCAAATGTTAGAACTACTTCTATGCCTTCAAATGATGCGCCAAATATGGAAGGCAAAAAAAGATACAATAATTTCCTTTTTCTTATCACTGCAAAGCTAGTTTACAAAGAAAAGTTTCCAAAAATTTCTAAGCCTTCACTAGAATTTTTACAAATAATAATAAAAGAGTGTTTAACAGCACTAGTACTACAAGTAACAAATAGCTATTATAAAACCCATTTATATCATGACTATTAAAGAAATAAAGAAGACAAGTAAATACATACTGGAGGCCGGCCAGGACGACCCCTTTTTCTTTTTCCTTTGACCTCTGTTTCTTCAAGTTCGCTGCCAGCATCAGAATGAGCAGTAGTTTCATTAGTTGAATCCCTAGAAAACATTATTTTAGTAAACAAATTAATTAATAAATACAATGCAGCGCTATTCTACTACTTATCTCCTGCTGTATCACTAAATACAGGTGGTTAATATTTCTACTTTCAGAAAAACTCTTCACTAAACCAAAATTTTTATCCTTCCTCCTTAATATCACATTAACATTGAATGAAATGAACTCCCAAATAAAGAGGAAAATTAAAAGGAGGAAATGACTGTGGAAAGGGCAGCTTATATATAAAATATAAATGCAAAATACAACTGCAAAATACTAATTCTTCAGTATAAAAAGATGGAGGGTTAGGAGGAATTCTTTAAAATCCTTAAAGTCAGAGAAATCCTAGTAAATGGTGGAATGAGTTAGACATCATAACTCTAAGTACATGTATGAAGACACAAATGTTACAAAAATACTTGTGTATAATCAGTGACTTGAAAAATTGTGCTTTATATGTGTAATGTGAAATGAATTGCATCCTGCCATTGTATATGACAAATTAGAATAAAGAATTTAATTTAAAAATGTTTAAAGGGACTCTTAAAAAGTAAGTTATTATAAATGTTATAAATATTATTAAAATAAAGGATTCATAGTATACAGTCTACAAATAATATTAAAATATACACTACTCTTTACTACAAATTCCACATAGCCACTTGATTCTCACAAAATGATTTTGATAAGTATAACTCTTTCATCCTTATCTAAAATTATGGTTGTAACTGATGAATAAACAACAGTTTCTGACATGAAAAAAAATAGTATTTTTTGTTATTCACTTTAATGAACAGAATGTAAAAGTGAAATGAAAAAGATATCAGTTGGAATTTCACTCATTAGTCAATACTACAAGCAACTTTTTTGCTGAATCAGAAGAATTCTCAATACTAGAAGAATATTGTGGGGCTGGGGATGTGGCTCAAGCGGTAGCACTCTTGCCTGGCATGCGTGCGGCCTGGGTTTGATCCTCAGCACCACATACAAAGATGTTGTGTCCGCCAGGGGAAAAAAAAATTAAAATTCTTTCTCTCTCTGTCTCTCTCTCTCTTTAAAAAAAAAAAAAGAATATTGTGCTATTCACAATGTAAGGCTATATCTAACACACCTCTAAGTTTAGAGCACATTCTTAACAACTTCCCTCTCATTTTCTAAACTCCGTACACAATAAACTAAACAGTAAATCAAATCATGATTTGTGGTATTTCCTCATTTTCATGGTGTAAATACTGGGAATATTTACATAGCCATAGCCAATTTCAAACTATCAAAGTGGCATAAAGAGTTGAGAAATGATGAAATGCAGTACATCATTAAATCATATTCCACCATACGTATACAACAGGTCTTAAGTTACAACCTCAATAGTGATATATACAAAATAATTAGAAAATTATGAATTTTGAGTATATATTTTTATTTTTAGTATGATTTAATTTTAGGCTTACGTCACTTAATGTTTTATAATGGCTATGGTTGTATTTAACTGGCTTTCAAAACTTCCTGAAAGTTTTGGCTTTCACAAGCCAATACAGGTTGGCTCCAACATGGCACTGAAAAAGAATAGATCATATGAACAAGAATCTCTTCACTAAATTCTACATTACTAACTCTATTAAGGAACTACATAAAATTACAAAAAGCAGGAAGGATACACAATAGTAATAGCAATAGTAAACCTAATTCAAAATCTACTATTTTCAATCTGCTTCACTAATGTTCTTCTTAATCTCTCCTTGTTTTGATTCCTTAAAGCTTAATTCTCAGTGTCTGCTCTTTTCTCCTTTGTAGATATATCTCTTCCACTTAATGTATAACTTCTATAAAAATTACTTGGATATCTTATCAGTAGATCTGACCACATTTCAGATCTCTGATTCAAGATTATTAACTTGTATATGTGCTTCTTTGAAAGCTACCTCACATCCACCAAATACATCTAAAATTAGTCCAAAGTGGGAAATGGGAAGAGGGAGGGAAGGGGGGTGAGAATGAGAAGAGGAAAAGGGTGGAAAAAGAATGGATGACAATTATCAATGTATAATATATGCATGTATGGAAATATCACAGTGAAATCCATTAATTTGTATAATTTATGTGTGCGTGGTTTTTTTTTTGTACTGGGGCTTGAACTCAGGGACCCATGACCACTGAGCCACATCCCCAGCGCTATTTTGTATTTTATTTAGAAACAGGATCTCACTAAGTTGTTTAGCACTTTGCTGTTGCTTAGGCTGGCTTTGAACTCATGATCCTCTTATCTCAGAGCCTCCCAAGCTGCTGGAATTACATGTGTGCATCAGTGTACCCAGCATTAATTGTAATTTTTAAAAATGAAAAAAACTTAAGGGCAATTCTGATTAAGTTCTGGCTCTCTCTGCTAATGGAAACATCATTATTTAACTGCTTTTTAAAGTTTAGTGCATGGGTGTGTTTTAAATTACTATACAAACTTGTATCACCACTATTATTCTCTTATTCAAATTCATGATGGTATCACTTTTCCTCTTGTGCCTCCTGCTAACAAGTCCTCCCCAATCATCCTTCTCAGTATAATAATCATCACTCATTCTTTCCATTATTATTAATTACCACGATCACCACTCCCCAAAATGATCTCAATTAATCTCCCTGTTTTTATCATCCCCTCTGTCCAAGCCATTCTACACATTACTACCAAAACATTCTCATATCATGTTAATCCCTGCTTGCAAATCTTCTATTTAAAACTATAAATAATATTATAAATAATATCTTCGACTTAGCAAACTTAAAAGGACTTCACAGTTAATATTTTAGACTTGTGGGTCTTCAGATCTCTACAGTTAATACTCTGATGCCACAGCATAAATGTAATCATATACAATATATAAATGAATGAACATAACTATTTTCCAATATTATACCCATATATTATCTTTACTTTACAAATGGTGGAAATTGAAGTTTTTATTCCTCTACAATGAAGACAGGTACTATGGTTTGAAAACATGTCCCCTAAAAGGCTCATGTGTTAAAGACTTGGTCACCAACCCTTGGCAAAACAGGGAAGTGATAAAACCTTTAGGAAGCAGTGAAGGCATGCCCTTGAAGGGGATGCTGGGGCTCCAGCCACTGCCTTTCTCTCTTTGCTTTCTGGTTGCCATGAGATGAGCAGTTTGCTCAACCACATACTCTCCACCATGATCCTCACCAACTCAACAGGGACAACTGATTATGGACTAGAACCTCTGACACTATAAGCCAAAATGAACCTATCTTCCTTATAAGTTGATTGTCTCAGGTATTTTGTCACCACCAACTCAACAGGGACAACTGATTATGGACTAGAACCTCTGAAACTATAAGCCAAAATGAATCTATCTTCCTTATAAGTTGATTGTCTCAGGTATTTTGTCACCAAGACAAAAGGCTGTGATAGAATATATAACACATCAACAAAATCCCCAGAAAATCATGTTTATTAGTTTTCAACTTTATCTCTAGTTGACAAATCTAAACCAGAGTTCATTTACCCATTCCCTCTAAATACACAGACATTACAGATTTACATTTTTCTGAAAATATTTCAGTTACAAAGCATAATAACACTAAACATCCATACATCATCTTTAAATACTAACACAGTCTAAATATAACCTGTTTCATATAAGAGTTATTAACATGAGGGCCTGTCTAATATTAGTGTGTGCCAGGAGCAAATCATACCAAAAAAAATGAGACACAAAAATGCACAGTTTAGGAGATGCATCAGAAACAATGAGAGAGGGAATGTTATTTTAAGCATGGTGAAAGAAAAAAAACATATGGAAATGTAGAAGCAAAGAAGGACACCTACCTAAAACTTGAGGGTTCAAAGGAGCTTTGTTAGAGGCATAACACTTTGCTAGAGACACACATAGGTGGATACCTGAGTCCTTACCTGAGTTAGACAGGATAGAATAGAAGTGCATAAACACAAAAGGCAAAAGCAAACAAACAAACAAAAAACCATGGGGACTGCAAAAAAAATCAGTGTTATATTCAAATCAAGGTACAGACGCGTGAAGTAAGTAGGTAGAAAAGACTTCTATTTTCTATATTAGAGAGAAAGAACAAAGGAAGGTATTAACCATCTTTTAGGCCAGTTAAGGAATTTAGAAAGCTTTATTTCTTGGAACTGAGGGGGAAAAAGATATCCAGGAGAGTAATCAGAAGGCTGTCCTTTGGAAAAGAGGTATATAGATTAACAGGACCAGTAATAAGATAAATGTTTAAATTCATCACTTTCATTATAGCTAAACCATCATTATCATATAGGGCCAAAGTATATTGATCCTTATATTTATAGCTATGAAATGAACAGTATCTGCTATTACTGTTAATATATTTCCCAGAGATTCCAAAAGAAATTCCAGTTCTAAATTTGTCCTCCAAATCTAAGGAGATGCCACCAAAAATATCAAATAGTACTCCCTTACATTACTTCAGGTAATCAGAATAGCTCAACAATTTCAATCTCAGGGGATAGAAAAGAGCCTTTTAAAAAATTTAAAGGAGAGCAGGGAGAGGGTACAAAAAGTATGATATAGGGTTAAAGTTAATACACTTTTCCTTGTAAATGGCCAGATTGAATATTTTTTGGCTTCTGAGATAATATTCATCATCATAATTTAAAGTATAAAGCAGCCATAACATGTATGTGAAGAACACTATATAAAGCAAAACCAGTGTTAGTCTGGATCCAATAACAATTTACAAAAATAGGCAGCATTTGGCTCTTGGGTCATAATTTGCTGAGCCCAGATATAGGACATGAACATCTTTTCTGTTCAATATCAGAGAACATGCTGACATTCTCTTAGCAAGGACATGAATGCATATGGTAATTATATACATGAATACTTAAACTTTCAAACATACTGTCTCAATATCAAAGAACATATTTACTGTGTCTCATCAAAGAGAACCCTATAATATAGAATCTGTATCCATCTTTCTTTTTAAAACAGGAAAGAAAATTCTAATACTTACTGTAACACTGGTAACTCTGAAGTAATCATTGCTAGAGCAGTTGTTCCACAATGCAGCAAAAGAATCAAGTTCTGTATAATTCAAAATTTTAAAACAACCACAAAGGTAACCCTGTTAATTGGAAAAAAAATAAGAATTATTTAAAAATAAAGTGATATGCCAGATAAATAGACTACAATCAATCAGTACCTCTAGCAATCTCACTACTTAATATTTACCCAAATAAGTTGAATCCACACAGAAACCTGCACAAGGATGTTTACCATATCTTTATTCATACTTGCCAAAACTTGGAAACAACCAAGATATTCTCTACTAGTGAATAGAAAAACACACGGTGGTACAGACAATAGAATATTGCTCGGTATTTAAAAGAAAAAAACAATCAAGCCATGAAAAGAAGAGAAATCTTAAATAAATATTACTAAGTGAAAGAACTCAATCTGAAACGAGTGCATACTGCATGACTTGAATTATACAGTACTCTTGAAGAAACAAATCTATGGAGACAATAGATCAGTGGTTGCAGGATGGTGCAGGCCGGAATGAAAATGAATAGGCAGAGCACAGGGGGTTTTAAGAGCAGTAGAACTTTTATGAATGATACTGTAATGATGGATATGTAATACAGCTGTAAAAAACCTGTAGAATATGTCACTGAGTGAATTCTAATTCAAAATCTACAGACTCTGGATGGTAATACTTTGTCAATGTAGGTTGTATCTAACAAAGGTACCACTTTGGTAACTATGCGGACAGTAGGAGAGATTGAGCTGGAGTCAGTGGGTATAAGAGAAATCAGTCAGACTTTTGCTCAATTTTAGTATAAATCTTAAAACTGCTCTAAAAAATACTCACTAAAAAAAGTAAATAATGTATCAGCAGATTAAGGTATCCAACAGATGCTAGCTAATTTATGTCCTGATATCTTAATATTTCTTGTTCCTTAGTCAATGTTTGACCTCACGTAGATTTAAGTGTAAGAGTTCATGTAGATATGCAAATACAGACACAATGCCCCCATTTATTAAAACAAGGAATATCTTTGTTAGTCATGTACCATGCTGCAAAGGATGAAGGTAGGGTAATGACTCGGAATACAACTGCTAACCTAATCATCTCATAGTATAATACTCTGCCTCATACATGGTTATTAACTGAATCAAAAGCAAGGATTTAAAGGGCACAGATTATTTCCAATTACATGGAGTTTTATTTGTAAATCACTAGGTCCTATTTCTTTAATCACAGGAATTCACTATCAATGTAATTATATTAACTATATAATACAATGTTATTAATTTGAGCCTCATTTTTTATTCCTGAAGATTCTCTTAGCAGTGTATGCATCACACAAACACACAGGCAGGTGATGGGGGTGTTAGGGCACCACAAAATTTGCTAAGCAAATCAATGGTTACAATGACAATAAGATTATTTAAGAAGCTGCTTTTCAACAGTTTCTATTAAATTGTATTCTAACTACACAGTAATATAGTTGTTAACTATTTTTGCTAGAATTATGATTATCACCTATGTTAATGATATCAAATTACGGATATTAAGAGAAAAAATATCCAATATAACATACATAAATATATAATTGAATTATCTTTAATAAAAACATGGAAGTAGTAGTATTCAACCAAGAAAACAACATTTCAATCTCTCTTCTCAGTGAAACTTAATCTGTGAATGAAGACAGATTTTGTAGCTCTTTCAGGAAGATTGCCAAAACAGATTTAGATCTTCCAAGTTACATAGCAATTTACACTAAAAGATGACCTAAATCACCAAGCAACATAAAGATACTAGAAAAGACCAGGTGCAGTGGATCACACCTGTAATCTCAGCAGCTCAGGAGGCTGAGGCAGGAGGATCTCAAGTTCAAAGCCACCCTCAGCAAAAGCAAGGCTCTAAGCAATTCAGTGAGACCCTACCTCTGAACAAAATATAAAAGAGGGCTGGAGATGTGGCTCAGGTGTCATGTGTCCCTGAGTTCAATCCCCAATACCAAAAAAAAAAAAAAAAAAAAAAAAAACAAGAAAAGAGAGTGGTAAATCTTTTGATAATATTAATCTAGAAACTCTCAGATATTAAGCATACAAAAGGATACTTTTAACCACAATTTAATCATGTGCTCAGTGGGACAGGGATAAAGTTCATTTGTAACAACAGGTTAGATCACTATTCTACTCTCTCACCTAAATATTTATCCTAATATGCTATTCTTACAATCTCTTGGTAACACGAACCTAAAAATCAAAAGGAAACAGAGCAGAGTTATTAAGAGTTTGAATTCTGGAGCCAAACTGCCTAGGTACTTATAACAAGTATGCTACTTTCTAGCTCTGCAACCCACTATGCCTCAGCATTCTCATCTGGAATAATAAAAGAAGCCATACTTCATATAGTAGCCATGGAGAGTGACTGTAGGAATACCTCGAACTCTTTAATGAGTATTAATTATTAGGCACAGGAAGAAGGGGCAGATAGACAAAGCATAAAAGAATGTAAGCTCCTTAAGGGCAGGAATTGTTCTTTTTACTTATTGCTGTATTTATAATGTCTAAAACCTAGTAAACATGTTTAATTAAAAATGTGTACGTTAGTCATCAGAGAAATACAAATCAAACTACAAGGAAATATTGCCCCACTCCAGTCAGAATGGTTATTATTTTAAAAAGGTAAAAGAAAGAAGTAGTAAGATAAAAGATAAGTATTAGGGAAGACGCGGAGAAAGGGAATGCTTAGACATTGCTGGTAAGAATAGAAATACTACAGCCATTATGGAAACAATGTGGATGTTTCCCAAAAAAATTAAAAACAAAACTGTCACACAATCCCAAGAAAATAAAATCAGTATGACATCTGCACTCTTTTTAATTAACCTAACTGCCCTTAAACATGAACTGATAAAGAGAATGCAGTATACATACACAATGAACAGTAAGCTGACTCTACTCCACAATTTCATATTGTATATTGCAAAATACCTATAAAAAAGAATCTTGAATGTTCTCACCACAAACAAGTGATGTTTAAAGTGATACATAGGATAAGTACCCTGAATTGAGCATAACACTTTGTATGTATACATGTACCAAAATATTACAAGGTACCCCATAAATGGGTGGGGGTGGTGTTAAGGAGAGTACACAAAAATAAGGATAAGAACTCCTGGGGCTGGGATTGTGGCTCAGCGGTAGAGCGCTCACCTAGCACGGGCGGGACCCGGGTTTGATCCTCAGCACCGTATAAAAATAAAAGCATTGTGTTGTGTCCAGCTACACCAAAAAATAAATATTAAAAAAAAACTCCTATAATTTGGAAAGTAACAAAAGTTATCGGACTTTTCTTTTAAACAAAAACAGTTGAGGAATACATTCCTAGTAACCAATCCACTAAACCCATGACTCTCAAAGTGAAGGTAAGGGTTTGTACAGGGTTAAAAGGGTCAAGAAAAGGAATATAATACATGGAAATGGAACAGGAGTAAGACTGGGAAGTCTCCTCTACAAGTGACCTTAAATACACATAATCACATAACACAGATGAATACTCCTCAATTAATGGAAAATGAAAGCAAAAAATAAGACAGGTCCAAAGAGCTCTGAACTGTTTTGTTACTCCATGATAGCCATACCTTTTCCCAAAAATGCTGTCTACACAATATTTTAGCTACAAACACTCAAAACACACTAGCCACATTTTTCTTTAATTTTTATAAATTACTGATGGCTATTTTTCTAAATGTCTGAATCTGCATTAAAGTGCAACAAAATTCATCATCTCTAGTCATAGTCTCCCATCACAAAAGAGAGACTCCGGAGATACACAAAACCAAATAAATTTATAGGAGTAAACAGTAACTCAGCAGTCAAACAGAACAAGAAGTAACATGAGCAGCGTGAAAACGCAAGGAAGAAAAGGAGTACAAACAATGCAGGAGAGCCTAAATATACAGGAAGACCTAAAGGCATTGGAAAATGGTCAAATAAAGAACTCAAGGAATACTTTAGACAGATGGAATGGAATCTTAAAGAGGACATGAGACAGCAAATTCAAACAATGAAAGAACACATTGAAAATGAATTACATAAACAGATAAAAGAAGCAAATAAGCAATTTTACCAGGAGGTAGAGATTATAAAAAAAAAATACTCCTAGAAATGAAGGAAACTATAAACCAAATTAAAAACTCAAATGAGAGTATCACTAACAGAGTGGAGCAAGTAGAAGCCAGAACGTCAGACAATGAAGACAAAATATATCATCTTGAAAAGAGTCTAGCCAACTCAGAAAGGCTGGTAAGAAACCATAAGAAAAATATCCAAGAGATATGGGATAACATAAAAAAACCCAAACTTAAGAGTCATCGGGATAGAGTAAGGTATAGAAATCCAAACCAAGGGAATGAGCAATCTCTTGAATGAAATAATTTTAGAAAACTTTCCAGATATAAAAAAGGAAACGGATGTACAAATTTTAGATGCTTAAAGGACACCCAGAATACAAAATCACAGTAGAACTACACCAAGACACACTGTTATGAAGATATCCAATATACAGAACAAAGAGACAATATTAAAAGCTACAAGAGAAAGGAAGCAGAGTACATTCAGGGGTAAACCAATAAGGTTAACGGCAGATTTTTCATCACAGACGCTGAAAGTGAGAAGATCCTGGAATAACGTATTTCAAACACTGAAAAAGACAATGGATGCCAACCAAGAATTTTGTATCCAGCAAAATTAAGCTTCAGGTACAACAACGAAATAAAACAAACTCTCCTCAAGTTCAAGAATCAAATAGACCACAACACAATAATTATGGGTGACTTCAACACAACTCTCTCACCATTAAACAGATCCTCCAAACAAAAGTTGAATAAAGAAACTATAGAACTCAATATCACAATCAATAACCTAGACTTAACTGACATATATAGAATATATCAACCATCATCAAGTGGATATACTTTTTTCTCAGCAGCACATGGATCCTTCTCAAAAATAGACCATATATTATGCCATAGGGCAACCCTTAGTAAATATAAAGGGGTGGAGATAATACCATGAATTTTATCTGATCATAATGGAATGAAACTGGAAATCAATGATAAAAGAAGAAAGGAAAAATCCTACATCACATGGAAAATGAACAATATGTTACTGAATGATCAATGGGTTACAGAAGACATAAAGGAGGAAATCAAAAAATTCTTAGAGATAAATGAAAATACAGACACAACATATCGAAATCTATGGGACACAATGAAAGCAGTTTTAAGAGGGAAATTCATTGCCTGGAGGTCATTCCTCAAAAAAAGAAAAAACCCAACAAATAAATGAGCTCACATTTCATCTCAAATCCCTAGAAAAGGAAGAGCAAACGAACAGCAAATGTAGCAGAAGGCAAGAAATAATTAAAATCAGAGCGGAAATCAACGAAATGGAAACAAAAGAAACTATTGAAAAAATTGACAAAACTAAAAGTTGGTTTTTTGAAAAAATTAATAAGATCGACAGACACTTAGCCATGCTAACAAAGAGAAGAAGAGAGAGAACTCAAATTACTAATATATGGGATGAAAAAGGTAATATCACAACAGATGCTACAGAATACAGATGATAATTAGAAATTATTTTGAAGCCCTATATTCCAATAAAATAGAAGACAGTGAAGACATCGATAAATTTCTTAAGTCATATGATTTGCCCAGATTGAGTCAGGAGGATACACACAATTTGAACAGACCAGTATCAATAGATGAAATAGAAGAAGCCATCAAAAGACTACCAACCAAGAAAAGCCCAGGACCAGATGGATATACAGTGGAGTTTTACAAAACCTTTAAAGAAGAATTAATACCAATACTTTTCAAGTTATTTCAGGAAATAGAAAAAGAGGGAGCTCTTCCAAATTCATTCTATGAGGCCAACTTCACCCTGATTCCGAAACCAGACAAAGATACCTCAAAGAAAGAAAACTACAGACCAATACCTCTAATGAACCTAGATGCAAAAATCCTCAATAAAATTCTGGTGAATCAGATACCAAAATATATAAAAAAAATTGTGCACCATGATCAAGTAGGATTCATCTCTGGGATGCAAGGCTGGTTCAATATACGGAAATCAATAAATGTTATTCACCACATCAATAGACTTAAAGATAAGCTGTCCTGATCTACTAAATCCCCCATGTGACTGATCAAAAATAAATGTTATTGATTGAATTGCTGAATTTAAAGTACATCACACGTATCAGTTTTTAAATAGCTAATAAGTTGAGAATAAAACCCCTGGGCTGGGGTTGGCTTAGCGGTAGGTAGAGTGCTTGCCTACTAGCACGTGCACGGCCCTGAGTTTGATCCTTAGCACCACTTAAAAATAAATAAATAAAATAAAGATATTGTGTCCAACTACAATTAAAAAATAAATATTAAAAAAAGAATAAATCCAACTTGCCTTATACTAAATTACCTCACATTAAATATGAAAGAATACATACAAATAAAAAACTGACAGAAATGTCAAAATTACTTGAATTTATATTTCCACAAGCTTTTTAAGAAAAAATGTTTTGTGGTTTTAAAAAATTAAATTTCCCAGAATTCAAACACTACCATCACCCCACCACCACTAACCTCCCTTCAGCAAGAAAAAAAAAAAAAAAAATTACAAGCTTTTTAATATTTTACTAATGAACTTACCTACTCATACAAATGAAAATTGTCTGGCAACTAAGAGTTTCATCAAGAAATGCCTATTAAATAAATAAACAGAAATGTCTATCATAGATGTAGAAACTATATAAGCAGAACAATATAAACATTCAAATTATATCCTTGGCTAAAGCAAATAAACATCTACCGTTAAATCAATTCTGGAAGGAAAAAAAACTGAGAAAATGTATTCTTAAAATATAACCACAAAAAAAAAATTCCTTACCAAAATCTGTATAACCAAGATTTTCATATATAAATTATTTCAAAAGTACAAAAACAACTACTACCATATTACCATGGCCCTAAAAAAACACCCCACTAGATTTAACAATACATGGTTATCCAAAAATAAAATGTATTAAATAAAATTCTCTTATGATTTATAATACAAGCTTTAAAAAGATTAATTGACACCCTTTCTACACAATCACTACCTTCATCTTCAATTAACTCAGTTTTACAAGATTAATTTGCAAAAATAGTTTTATAATGTTAATTATTCTGCGGAAACAAGAACGTTGTAATAAACCTCTCTTAACCCAACACCTATGTTTGCATTCTCTGGACTAGGGATAAATCTGTAGTCTCCAGGAAACATTCTAAAGTAATTTTCTATGAGCTACAGTCTCACAAGAATAAGGGGAGGGGACAATCATTAAAAACCAGGATCATATTTTTTTGGCCACCTCCATCATGTAAACGTCCAATGGGGTGGCGGGGGGGGGGGGGGGGGGGGTGTTAAAATTTGCTAAACGCCGAAAGAATGACAATAATGTTATCCCAAAATGTTTAAAATATGACAACTAATCTTAAGGAACTTAAAACTCACTAAAACAGAAAAAAAATACAGTCTGTGATAAGTAGACTAAGTTTTGTAAGGGAAGAAAATGTACCTATTGTTTGACACACTAAATGAAAAAAACTTTGAGACCATGATGTGAAAGAAATGAGTTAATAAATCTTACATATAACTTTTAAAAAAATGAAGTCCAAGCTAGGTGTGGTGGCACACACCAGTAATCCCAGCAATTCTGGAGACTAAGGCAAGAGGATCACAAGTTCAAAGCCAGCCTCAGCAATTTATCAAGGCACTAAGTAACTTAGCGTGATCCTGTCTCAACATAAAACACTAAAGCGAGGGTCGGGAGCCTGGGGATGTTGCTCAGTGATTAAGCATCCTGGGTTCAAACCCTGGTACCAAATAAAAAAGAAAAAATGAAGTCCTAGAAAAACCTGATCTATAATGGATTCTAACCTATAAAATAGGAGAACTAAGAATCCATATAGATATAAATGGATAATTGAATAAAAATAAATGAGGGAGAAGAGGAAATTCTTCTTTATCACAGATTTTAAAAGTATAGAAGGAATGAAATAAATGTGAATATTATCACTGGATATGCAACAATAACTTTTTCAGGTGAGGATCATTAATGGGTACTAAAAACTGATGAGCAAAAGTATAGTAAGAAATTTATACATAATAAAAAGGTATCTCACAAGATACTCATTAATTATAAAAGGAAAAATAAGTAATGTTACAATGGAGAACCTTTCCTTCCAAGTGATTAAAAGTTATCACTACTAATAGTGATAAGTATCCAAAAGGGTACCCTACTCTGATACAGAAGGGCACAACTCCATTTCTGTGATATCACGGCCAAACTGCATAATCTTGATTTAATCACAACCATAATCAGATAAACCAAATTAAGAACATTCTACAAAATAACTGGCCAAAGGTCATAAACACTTAGAAAACCTGAGAAACTGGCCCAGGTAAGAGCAGAGATGTGGCAACTACGCACACTGGATTCTGGACCAGAAAAAAAAGAATATTAACAAGAATGAATTATTAGAAGTAAAATTTAAATAAGGTCTGTATATTGAATTATCAGGTTAGTTAATTTTCAGGTTTTAATAATTGTGTTCTGGTTATATAAGATATTGGCATTTGGGGAAGATAAAGGATAACAGGGAAACATCTGTACTATTTTTACAATTTTATTATAAAAAGTAATTTTTAAAAGGGTATCTCAGGGAAATTGGGGGTTCATAACCCACTTCAATCTAATATATGAAATATGATATGTCAAGAGCTTTGTAATGTTGTGAACAACCAATAAAAAAAAAAAAGGTATCTCAGGGAAAACAGAAGGAAGACCAATAGGAAAATAGAAGAAAAAACAGTAGAGTACAGGAAGAGATCAAAGCAAGGGAGAACAGGAGGAAGGAAGGGAGAGAAAGAGGTACTTGAAAATGACATGGACCAAATTATACTTCCTGCATGTGTGAATATATCATAATAATTCCTACTTTTAGGTATAATTATAATGTATCAATTAAAAATAAACAGACATGAGACCAGTGGAATAAAGGACTGGGATCAGGAGGAGGAAGAAGGGGAAGAAAAAAGGAGAAAAAAGGAAAGTACTAGAGAATGAAATTGATCCAACTGTTCTGTGCATATATGAATATGTCACAAGGAACCCAACTATTACGTGTAATTATAATACACCAATAAAACATTTTTTTAAAAGACTGAATTATTTCAGGAGTAAAGAAGAAAAACTCAAACTAACTCCCACACTATACACTAAAACACAACTCAAAGATCCAAGAACACGAAGTAAAAAAAATTGGTGATGTATTTCATCAAATGACCTTTCAACTTTCTTCCTATGGTTCGAAACATTTCTTTTCTTGGTAATTCACTTATTAAACTTGGGCATCAGTGCTATCTAGGTTCCTCACTCTTACCCCTACCCAATATAATTTCTATCTCTTGCAGGTCAAAACTACAAATACTAATCACTATAACTAAATTGCACTTAAAACAAAACTATCTGCATATCCTACAGAGTATGACAAGAACATACTAAAAAATAAAATTCCAAAAGTCCTTGTCACAAAAAACAAATCAACTGTTGAAACCAATGATATTTTTACATGCCTGAAAATGCCAATACATGTTCAATCTCATTGCAAAAATTACTAACCAACGAATGGTAAAAGTCAGAGTCTACAACAAGGAGAGTAGAGTTCTTTTTTATTTTATGTTATACTTTGCTTATCCAAGGCTCTTCCCTTGTATTAGTTTCCAAAGTTTTGCCATAACAAAGTACCATGAACTGGATGGCTTTAAACAACATAAATTTATTATCACATAGTTCTGAAGGTTAGAAGTCTAAAATCAAAGTGTTGGCAGAGCCAAAACTCCCTCTGAAGACTCTATGGGAGGATCTCCAGTCATACCACACTCTTTTAGCTTCTGATAGCCCCAGGCATTCGTTGGGTGTTTTTCTTTCCTTCTTTTTCTTTTGGGGGGTGGTGGTGAGGTAAACTGCGGATTTAATCCAGTGCACTTAACCACTGACCACATCCCCAGCCCTTTTTTATTTTGAGACAGTGTCTTGCTAAGTTGCTCAGTGCCTTGCTAAATTGCTGGAGCTAGCTTTGAACTTGGGATCTTCCTGCCTCAGCCCCCAGAATCACTGGGATTATAAGCATGTGTCATGACAGCCAGCTATTTTGATTTTTGATAAGGGTGGGCATTGTACATGGAGCTCATGATAAAATGCTCCACGAAGGTTGAAGGTATAGCTCAGTGGTAGAGTGCTTTTGCTCTTATCTAGCGTGCACAAGACCCTGGGTTCAAACCCCAGCAGAGAACAGTGAAGAACAGAGCCCACCTCACTTCCCTGTGCCTCTTGGCATTCCCATTCCTGGGAAGAGACCAAAGGCCTCCACCTTTGGACTTTATTGCCCCTCCATGCATGGGTAATTTTTCTGTTTTTGTTATAGGGAAAAGAGATTTCTCTGAAGAAGAGTCCAAGGGGTTCCCAGAGAGAAGGGAAAGTTCAACTTAGGACCAGTGGGGGGTTCTTGGCATACACACACACACACACACACACACACCCTTCTTCCTTATTTCTAGGTCTGTTAATATTTAAAATGTTACATTCACTGAATAAAGTGCCAAGATCTTTTCTTCAAAAATATTCTACAGTATCTACTGGATAACACCTATTTATAAAACTATCTTGTTTTATATTTATACATTGATATTTTCAGTTTTATGGGTAGGTCAAGGTTTTGGACATCATTGTATAAAAACACCTCAACTACCTAGAACATAGCTGGAAACTAGGAGAAACATTCTCAAACATTCTAAGTTCACTTAGTTACCCACTACTTATCCCAAACCATACTCTCATTTGCTCTCTCCACCTCCATGTGTATGCCACTTTCTAATCTTACTCATTTACAGGCTACCTATCACTGTTTCTCACATTCAGTGAAGGTATCTGCATTTTCATCAGATTTCTGCCCTCCCACATGTCTTCCTACCATGGGCAACATCTATTTAATCCCAAGTCTCAAGGTTCTCATACCTTTTCAATTCAAAAGACACATTCACACAGCCTCTGGATTTTAAGTGTTTTGAACCAATCTCACTCATTTATCCAATATTCACAATCTTTCTCATGCTGCACTACCATTATATCTGCTCCTCAATTTCACATACACAGCCTAATGCTCACTCGTGCCATTGTCTATTGTTCCTTCCTTGTCTCATTTCCTTAGTAAGCCTACATACGAGTGTTTACCTAGAATATTTACTCACCAACACTTTTAACACCTGCTCATTCTGTATGTCCTATTAGGTAAAGTCTAAGCCTCACATAATCCCACACTTTTCTTACATCCCAGACTATTGGGCTGTGTTAGAAAAGGGATCCCAGAACCATGAAAACTGATACCAGTACAAACTTATCTCTCACCATGCACAAAAGTTAACTCAAAATGGATCAAGGATCTAGGAATTAAACCAGAGACTCTAATAGAAGAAAAGGTAGGCCCTAATCTCCATCACATGGGGCTAGGCCCCAATTTAATTTCCTTAATAACACGCCTATTGCACAAGAATTAAAACCAAGAATCAACAAATGGGATGAATTCAAACTAAAAAGTTTTTTTCTCAGCAAAAGAAATAATATGTGAGGTGAATAGGGAGCCTACATCCTGGGAACAAATTTTTACCCCTCACACATCAGATAGAGCTCTATTCTCTAGGGTATATAAAGAGCCCAACAAGCACCAAAAATAATAATAATAATAATAATAATCCAATCAATAAATGGGCCAAGGACCTGAACAGACACTTCTCAGAAGAAGATATACATTCAATCAACAAATATACGAAAAAATGCTCAATCATCTCTAGCAATGCAAATTAAACTACTCTAAAATACCATCTCACTCCAGTAAGAGTGTCAGCCATTATGAAGACAGACAACAAGTGCTGACGAGGATGCGGGAGGAAAAAGGTACACTCATACCCTGCTGGTGGGACTGTGAATTGGTGCAGCCAATTTGGAAAGCAGTATGGAAATTCCTTGGAAAACTGGAAATGGAACCCCATTTGACCCCTATTCATCTTCTCGGACTATACCCAAAAAGACCTAAAAACAGCATATTACAGGGACACAGCCACATCAATGTTTATAGCAGCACAATTTACAATAGTTAAACTGTGGAGCCAACCTACATGTCCTTCAGTGATGAATAGATTAAAAAAAATGTGGCATTTATACATAATAGAATATTACTCGGCAATAAAAAAGAATAAGATCATGGCATTTGCAGGGAAATGGATGGCATTAGAGAATATTATGCTAAGTGAAGTTAATCCCAAAAAAAAAATGCCGAATATCTTCTCTGATAAAGAGGGGTGACTCGAGATGGAGTTGGGAGGGAGAGCAAGGGAGGAAGATTACTCTAGATAGGGAATAGGGGAGGGAGGGAAAGGGAGGGAGAATGTGAATAGCATGGGTGGTGAAAGGAGACCCTCATCAAAATACAAAATACATGTATGAAGATGTGAATTTGGTGTTAACATACCTTATATATAATCAGTGATATGATAAATTATGGTATAATGGTGTATTAAGAATTATAATGCAAAAATAAATTAAAAATTTTAAAAAAAACAATTTCAGGTGGAATCTTAATACTGTTAAGCACTCTTTTTGTTTGTTGATGGTTCACTCTCTGGTTCTATTCAACAACTATTAAAAAATTTCACTACTCTTACCCATTTCTTTGACCAACTTCAATTCAATAAAAATAAGTTATTAGTTAGAAATTATCTGCTCAATTTTTTTCCCTCTCTCTCACTTGTTCCTTACCCTTCAATACTCTTTCAGGAAACAAGATATCCTTCTTGCAACATTCCCCCTTGTCAATACTTCATTCTTTACTCCTTCCCAAAGCCTATAAACCACTCAACTGCCCCTATCAGATAAAACATATAAAGACTGTTACTTCCTATTCCTTGACAGGAACCACACTCTTGTTTTCCTTGGTTTCATAAAAGCAGCTTCCATCTCCTTTTTCATTCCCTCTAGTTAAAAAACAACAACAACAACCAAAAAAAAAACCATCTTACTTATACACAAGTTTCCACTGAAATTACTCTTTGGAGAAAAAAAAAAATCAGGAATTGTTTCCTGATTATTTCAAGATATTGAGGAATTATTATTGATGGTTTAGGTGTTTCTTAAGAGTTTTCTTTTAGAGAAATATATACTAAAATCATGTGGCTTCACTTGAAGAAAGGTGTATAGATTAAACAGTATTAATTAATGAGCTGCTAAACTCCATAAAAGGTACTTAAGGGACACTCCATAATAAGTACATAAGGGGAAACTTGTATAGTTGTATATTCCATCTACTTTGGTTGAAATTTTTCATAATAAAAAATTACTGCTGTTACTACTAACAATAAAACTACAAATCACATTAGAATACTCATTTTGAATGGATTTGGTTTTTAACCAAAACAGAAATTACTAAGCCTCCTGAGTTTGGGAAATATTCCCTTCCCCTCAACTGTAGGGCACGTCACATCAGAGAAATATAAACTTATGATGGAGAAAAGGAAACCTAACTTGCAGACTGATGCTCACTTCCTGGTCTTGGGGTCGATGCTCACTTCCTGGTCTTGGGGTCCCACCTGGCTAAAATGGCGCCTGGCGATCAGCCAGAAGGCGTTATCGTGGGTTGTGACGAAAAATCCGACCACCTCTAGGATAAGCTCAGAACACTTCCGTCCTCCTGGACAGCTCATGTATCCCCTTACTGCCTGTAGAATGGGTGAACTCTCCTCACCCTGCTGATCTTTATCCTGATTAGCTTCTATGCCTTATATTAGCTGTGTGTGCTTCCTCAATAAAGGAGCTCCAGCCTTGACTGGTCTCCCTGATGCGTCTGACTGTCCTCTGGTGAGGAAGGGCTGACCTCTGGCGGTCAGTTGGCCCTCTCCTTTCTTGGCTTGTCCAGGCTTGGGCATGTTCTCCCTCTCTCTCTCCTGCAGGTCAGGAGGGAACGAGGACTAAAAACGCCGACACTCAACTTCCCAAGTAACCCCCAAACCTCAAGCATCAGTAAACTGCTTTCAATAACCATATGTGATACATCTTTTAAATTAAGTAGTATAAAGGTTCTTAGTGCTAATTTATAAGTATTTGATGATTTTCAAAATCTTTTATTTTAGATCCTGGGTTCACTATTGACTCCTGTACACATTTTCTCAGATGCAGCCTTATAGTCTTGGTGGTGACCAGAAACTAAGCCACTTTTCTCAACTGTATCCTATCTCCCTACCCTCCCCAAATTAATTTAATTAAAAAGTTAGATTAGGATTGTTTTCAAATTACTAATTTCATCTCATTTAATCATATAGTCACCCAAGTGGGAAATCTCCAACCCTTAAATCAGCCATGACTTCCCCTTCTACTTCACCAAATACTGCTGGTTTCACCATTAAAATGCAGTATAAATCCATCTCTTCTCTAATATTATTCAGACTGCCCTAAAAAGGTCCCTTCTGTCCCCCGGTATTTCAGTAGTCTCCAATTTCTCTTGCTTGTCTTAATTCAACCTTCCTCCCTACAGCCAGTAATTTAAAATAATAATTTAGTCAAACAAGCTCCCACTTTAAAATCTTTAAATTTTAAACTGTATTATCATTTCTAAAATAAAATTCAAATTTCTAAACATAACAGTCCAAAAATTTAACAACTGAATCTTCCCCAGCTTCACCTTCAATCTCTCATAGTATTGTAATTTATGTCTTGGGGGGATGGGGGAGTGTGTCGCCCTGGTGATTGAACCCAGAGCCTTGTGCATTTAAGGCAAGCACTCTACCAACTAAGTTATATCCCCAGCCCACTGTCTTTTAATTACCAAACTACTTTAGTTCACTGAAAGCACTTTCATGGTTTACACTGTCAAGTCTTTGCTCAAAAATCATTTCCTCCCTGAAATAGTTGCATGTTCATTTCAAACAGTATCATTCAATAAAGTCTTAAATAAGGGAATCAACAAAAACTGAAAAATTTATGTGTTTATATACAAAAAAAACTGGTTAAAATATTAGAAAATCAAAATTCCATCCAAAATATAATTACAAGTATTTAAAAAATACAAGTATTTAAAAAAAATTATATACAAGGGCTGGAGTTGTGGCTCAGTAGATCACTTGCCTAGCATGTGCGAGGCACTGAATTCAATTCTCAACACCACATATAAATAAATAATAAATAAAGGTCCACCAACAACTAAAAAATAAAATTAAAACTTAGGTATAAAACATTAGCAGCAAATATATTTTTTTAAAAGTATGTTGGACTTTATTAAAATTAAAAACTTTCCTACCTGAAAAAAATTGTTAAGAGAAAAGACATCATTCACCAAAGGAGGTATTTAGATAGTAAATAATCATATTAAAAGATGCCCAAATCATTAATCAATAATAGAATGCAAATTAAAACCATGAAGATACCTATGTATAACACTATTCCTATTAGAATGGAGTGTTTTTTCCTTTTTTTGGTTCTTCTTAGTTATGCATGACAGTAGAATTCATTTTTTATAAAATTATACAAGCATGGGATACATCTTGTTCTAATTAGGACCCCATTCTTGTGAGTGAACACCTCGGTGGGATTCACTTAGATATTTTCGTTTTCTATTCTCTTTTTTTCTCATGTTTTGTTAGATTTATTCGGTCTTTTCTATTCCTAACCCTCCCTTCCTTTTGTTTCCCTTTTTATGTTGGACTCTATTAAATCCACTCAACTTCTCTTCTTCCTCTAACCCTGTATTTTGGTTTAGCTTCCACATACCAGCGAAAACATTCAACCTTTGGTTTTTATGGCCTCTGTTATGTTTTAGGTATTATGTCCCCCAAAAGCTCATGTGTGCCACAATGCAAGAAGGTTTAGAGGTGAAATTATTGGGTTATGAGAATATTAACCAAATCAGTGCATTAATCCCTACTAAGGGATTAAATGAGTGGTGACTGTAGGCAGGTACAGGAAAGTTGAGGAAAGTTGCATTCCTACTTGCTCCATGGCTTGGGATTCAAGCAATGGGAGTACTGCGGTGAGATTAGTGAAAGAGGGAAATGAGTGAAATTCAATACTGAACAATTAGTCTCGTAGACCCAGAAATTTGGGTGCACTAAACAAAGAACAAGAAAGAATACATCAGAACCAAGTCAGTTATGGCAGGGTTAACAACACTAATAAACCGCAAACCAGCACATTACATAGAGAAATAAATTAAATTTATTAGCATGGAAAAAAAAACCCTGTAGAACAGAAAAACAAACTGAAATTAGCTGATCCAGAGGATGTACAGTGAAATGATGTTTAGCATGGAAAAACCTGTAGAACAGAAAAACAAACTGAAATTAGCTGATCCAGAGGATGTACAGTGAAATGATGTTTGAAAAGTGCTCTTTATTTTTTTTTAAGAATTTTTAATATTTATTATTTAGTTTTCGGTGGACACAACATCTTTGTTGGTATGTGGTGCTGAGGATAGAACCCGGGCCGCATGCATGCCAGGCGAGCACACTACCGCTTGAGCCACATCCCCAGCCCAAGTGCTCTTTATTTCTCAACTGACAATCACAGAGCAGAGGCAAGAGCTATCCTGAGAAAGTCTCTATTTTCTTTACTCTGTATACTTGCTATAGTGGGAGCCAGGAGAGCAAAAAAAATTCCAGTGTCCCAGAGAGAGCGTACTATGTGGCCTACGGTGTACTCAGCAGAACCTCAGCAGAACGTAATTGAAACAGACACAGAGAAGACTGTACCCAAGGGAATCAAAGTGTGTGTGTGTGTGTGTGTGTGTGTGTGTGTGTGTGTGTGGTGGTGGGGGGGGGGAGGATTGCAACTTACTTTTTCTTTGAATCTGGCAGTTCACAAGGAAACCAGATGAAGGGGGTTATAAAACTGGATGGGGTAGGTGCGGATATACTCAAGAGACTAAGCCTGAGATGGCCATATTTGGAGGCATCAGATTGTGTGGGGGAAGGCTGGCTCCCTTAGCTCCATGAGTAGTATCCTCAGGAGGCTCCTGAGATATCCAAATTCCAAGCACATGTTGGGATCTAAGAGAGTGTGGATCTAACTTCTCCAGACTAGATATCACCCATCAAAGTCCCTAGGTCTAAGCCCCAGCCACCAGAACTCTGCAGCAGCACCATCCTAGGAGTGCACAGATCTGTTGTCTCTGGACAAAACTCCAATCAACAGTATCTCCCATTTCATCCTAACCTTATACTGGGGTATCAGAAGGGAAGCTAGGGCTGGGGATGTGGCTCAAGCGGTAGCACGCTCGCCTGGCATGTGTGCGGCCCGGGTTTGATCCTCAGCACCACATACAAAGATGTTGTGTCCGCCGAAAACTGAAAAATAAATATTAAAATAATTCTCTCTTTCTCTGTCTCTAAATAAATAAATAAATAAACCAGCCTGCCTGTAACCTTGAAAAAAAAAAAAAAAGAAGGGAAGCTAAAGTTCATTTCAACCAGCTTCAGTTTTAGGCCTGATGAGCAGGAAGCTCAAGGAAACAATACAAAAAGGGGTAGGGATTAACAACCTCCATGACTTGCTCTCCATCAGTACATAGCCCAAGAAGAATCTTAAAGGACAGTGAGACAAAGGCAGTGATCATCTATCCTTGCTAACTGTTTTACCTCCTCAGTAGAGATAATTCTTCCATTATTTCATCAAGAATCTTTATTCCTAGGGAGAGGGGGATCCATGTTTTTGCTGTGTTGATTGGTTCTCTTTTTTTCTCATGATTAGAATTGTTTTTAAAATGGTCACTTTTTTTTTCCTCATCTTTTGAGGGCTGGGGTTTGAGGTTTATTGTTTTTGTTTGTTTCTCTTTTTCCTGTTAACTAAGTCCTGCTTGTACAGGTTGTAGAATCATATTGGTCATGCAGTTACATACACACAGTAATAATAATGTCTGTTTCATTCTACTGTACACTCAGAAAAATGAGAAATCATATCCCATCTGATTCAAATGTATGATATATCAAAGTCATTGTACTGTCATGTATAACTAATTAAAACAAAAAATAATTTAAAAAAACATAAGTCCTGCTAACAGCCAAATCCTATTGTTCTTTGTTTTTTCTCTCCTCCTCTTTATAATCATTACTTGTTCCATCTCTTCTGCATTCTCTATTCACATTTTGAACCATTGTAAACTTTCTTCTACTTTCCTGTCACATTGTCTTTTGTCTTAATGAACTGTATTTTTACAAGCTTTTAGAACTATTTAGCTTATATAACTCCTGCCCCCAACATTCACTTGATTGCAGTACCAGTACTATGGATAACATAGTCGACACCTGTTGTCTACTTTAACATGAGATCTAGTTCACCCTTATTTATTATTTTTGCTATTGGCAATTTCTGATCCCACATTTCCTGCTTTTGTGGTAATTACTGTTGTAGATGTCCTAGTAGGCACTAATTATTTATTTTAATGTTATATATTGTTTGCTTTGGTAATTGCTGTTGTTTAATTCCCCCTTTTCAGTGATGTGCTGTAAATCCACAGGGACATTTCAAGTTCACAAGGTAATGACTCTGCTGCTGAATTAAATCCAGCCAAAACGCAGTGCAACTTCCTCCACATACAAATTAACCACAATCAAACATCAGCTATACTTTAATACAGAGAACAGAAGAGACAAAAACCCCAAACTAATGGCCAGCCCCCAGTGAGAGAGATCTTCAGGTTCTACTCATGAACATCCACTTCTAGAGCAAAATCAGAAATGATTAAAACAAAGGTTGTAGATACCATACCTAGGAGGTATCTATTTAGACCAATCTAAGACACTTTCACAAGAGAAGGCTGTGCCATAAAAAAGTCCACACATTAAGAATGGAAGAGAAATTCATCCCAACAGATATATAAAATGCAACACAGGAATACAAGAAATATGAAGAAACAAGGTAACAATAATTCCTAATGTTTATAATTCACCAGCAACTGACACCAAAGATAAAAAGTACATGAAATATCAAAATTCAAAAGTGATTATTAAAAACAATGAATTCAAGAGAACATTAAATGAAACAACCTGGGGCTGGAGATATAGCTCAGCTGGTAGAGTACTTGCCTTGCATGCACAAGGCCCTGGGTTCAATCCCCAGCACCACCACCAAAAAAAAAAAAAAAAAAAAAAAAGAAAGAGAAATTGAATGAATTGAGAAAGTCAGTACAGGATATGAATTTAAGAAGAAGAAAGAGATACTGAAAAAGAACCAAAAAATAAATTCTGGAAATAAAAGATACAATGAATCAAATAAAATGTTCAGTTGGAAATCTCTTTAATAGTCCATGCTGAAGATAAAATCTCAGAGCTAAAAAAGAAAGTGGCCAGACTTGAACATTCAGACAGTATTAAAGAAAAGAAAATAAATACCCATGCCCAAAATATACAAGAACTCTTAGTGCTGTGAGATGAAGGGTTATGGATTGTTTACCTCTTCAGAAAAATGACAAAATTTTCCAAATTGAAAATGCGAAGGCCATCCAGATACAGGATGCATTCAAAACCCCAAAAAGACAAGATCCAAAAAGAACTTCTCCACAACACATTAAAACGCCTTACATATAGAACAAGGATAGAATTTTAAAAGCCTCAAGAAAAAAATGTCAGGTCCCACTTAGGGGCAAGGCAATCAGAATCACTTCTGATTTCTCATCACAAACTCTAAAATCCAGTTAGGCTTGGAATGATGTATATAAAATACTGGGGGAAAAATGGCAATCCAAGATTGATATATCCAGCAAAGCTATCCTTCAGAACTGAACAAGAAATAAAAGCCTTCCACAATAAGCAGAACTTATATGCATACATATATTATTTTAAATGTGGTAGTGGTGCTGGGGATTGAACCCATGGCCTTGTATATGTGAAGCAAGCACTCTACCAACTGAGCTATATCTCCAGCCTTAGAATATTTTTGCCCAAGCTGGCATTACAGAAAATACTTAATAAAATATATCAAAAAGAATACATCAAAAACAAACCCCAGAACTCAAAAAAGAAAATCTTGTTTGAGAAACCAGATCAAATTACATATTCGAAAAAAATCAAAATGGCAGGAATTAATAAATATTTGTTTATAATAACATTAAATGTAAATAGTCTCAACTCACAAATTAAGACTTAAGCTGAATGAGCTTTTTAATACTACAAACCAAGCCCCAACAATTTGTGGTTTGCAAGAGATTCACCTTTCAGGCAAAGAAAGCAACAGGCTGAAAGGCTGGAAATTGATACTCCATCTAAATGAAGCCCCCCAAAAGGCAGGAGTAGTTACTCTCGTATCCAGCAAAGAAGACAACAAGCTAAAATTAATCAGAAGAGAAAAAGAAGGTCACTTCATGCAGGTAAAGAGAACAATCCAACAAAAAGATGTGACGATAGTAAATGTTTATGCTAGTGTACCTAATTAAAACAGACCCTAATTGATTAGACTGAAACTCCAGTACAATAATTCTGGGTGATTTCAATACATCTGTCTAATAAATAGGTCATCAAGTCATAACTCTTTGGACCTCAAAATTTTATAAATCTAATGAACATAACAGATACCTATAGATATGTACCCAACAACAACTGAATATGCTTTCTTCTCAGTGGCTCATCAAACCCTCTCCAAAATAGACAATATCTTAGGCCACAAAGCAATTCTACCAAACACACACACACACACACACACACAATGATATAATTATTTATAAGACATAATGCAATAAAAAATACTCCCTAAAAAAATCTACAGAAACTATATAAACATATGAAGATTGAATAATACACTTCTTAAGGCTAAATGAGTAAAGAAGAAATCAGAAAATTTAAAAATCCTTAGAATCATATGTGAATAGTGATACAACATACCAGAACCTCTGGGACACTATGGAGATGGTTCTAAGAGGAAAGTTTATAACCATGAGTGTCTACAACAGAAAATCAGAGAGCTAAAAAAATAAATCATTTTAAAAAAGAAAAGAAAAAAAGATCTCAAAGAACTCAATGATATACCTCAAGATCCTTCAAAAACAAGAACCAAACAATTCCAAAACCAATAGAAGGAAGGAAATAATTAAGGTCAGAGCCAAAAATCGATAAAGTTGAGGGGAGGGGCCTACGAAAGATTAATAAAACAAGTGGTTCTTTGAAAAGATAAACCAGATTGATATGCCAGAAGACAAACTAACAAAAAGAAAGAAAGAAGACATGAGAATTAATGTCATGTTAGATATGAGAAAGAAGAAATCACCCCAGAAATCCAGAGGATCATTAGGGACTATTCTGAAAACTTACATTTTAATAATTTGAAAAACCTAGAAGAAATGCATACATTTCTAATACAACCTGCCCAAATTGAAACAAGAGGACACACAAAACAAACAGACCAATAACTAACAAGGAGATAGAAGCAATAATAAATATCATCCAACAAAGAAAAGCCCAGAACCAGATGGATTCTCAGCTGAATTCTACCAGACCTATAAAGAAGAACTGATGCCAATGCTCTTCAAAATTATTTCATGAAATAGAAAGGGATGGAACACTTCAAAATTCATTCTATGAAGTCAGTATTACACTCATATCAAAATTAGGTAAGGCCACATCAAGGAAAGAAAATTAGACACCAATATCCCTGATAAACTTAGATGCAAAAATCTTAATAAAATATTAGCAAATTATATTCAATAAATCGTATTCAACAAAATATTAAGAAGACTATACAACATGATCAAGTTGAGTTTTTCCCCAGGGATGCATGAAAAGTTCTAACATATACAAATCAATACATGAAATTCATCACATAAATACAGTTAAGGATATAAAACACATACGTCATCTCAATACATGCTGAAAAGGTCTTTGACAAAACTCATTACCTACTCATGCTAAAAACACTAAAGAAACTAGGGATAGAAAGAATCTACCTGAACATCATACAGGGTATATATAACAAAACAAAGCCAACATGATAGTGAATGGAAAATAAATGAAAGCATTTCCTTTAAAATCTGGAACCAGCTGGGCACAGTGGCAAATGCCTATAATCCCAGTGAGTTGGGAGGCCAACCAGGAGGATCTCAAGTTCGAGACTAGCCTCAGCAATTTATTGAGGCCAGAAATCCCAGCATCTCAGGAGACTGAGGCAGGAGGATTGTGATGAGTTCAAAGCCAGCCTCAACAAAAGCAAGGAACTAAGCAATTCAGTGAGACCCTGTCTCTAAATAAAATATAAAACAGGGTCGGGGATGTGGCTCAGTGGTCAAGTGCCCCTAAGTTTAATACCGGTACCCGCCCCACCATCCCCCAAAATTACCAAGACCCTGTCTCAAAATAAAAAGGGCTGGGGATGTACCTCAGTGGTAAAGTACCCCTTTTAAATCCCCTGTACCAAAAAAATAAAAATGAAATAAAATAGAATAAAATCTGAATCAGACAAGAATATACACTCTCACCACTTCTATTCCATACAATACTAGAAATTCTAGCTAAAGCATTTATGCAAGAGAAGAAAATATAAAGGATAAAAATAGGAAAGGAAGAAGTCAAATTATCACGGTTTACAGATGATATGATCCTAAACTTAGAAGATACAAAAGCTCCATGAGAAGACTGATGGAGTTACTTAACAAATTTAACAAAGTAGGTGGTTATAAAATCAATATACAAAAAAATAATGGCTTTCTTCTAATAGAATAATAATGAATCTGCTAAAAAAGAAATCAGAAAAACAATCCCATTCACACACAATAGCCTCAAAAAATAAATAAAATACTTCGGAATAAATCTAACCACGGAAATGAAAGACCCCTACAATTAAAACTACACAATACTGAGAAAGGAAATTGAAAAATATACAAAAAGATGGAAACCTCCACCCCCCAAGTTCTTAGGCAGAATCAATATTGTTAAAACGGCTATACTATGAAAACCAATCAATGATCCTCAAAGTATCAATGACATTCTTCACAGAACTAGAAAAAACAGTCCTAAAATTCACTTGGAAGAATAAAACACCCAGAATAGCCATGGCAATTATAAGATAAAAAATAATAATAATAATGCTGGAAGGATCACAAAACCTGATTTCAAATTATACTTCAGGGATATGGCAACTCAAACTGCATGGTACTGATATGAATTCAGACACATATACCAGTGGTTTAGAACAGAAGATACAGAGACAAACCCACACAAAATGTCAACTCAAATGGATAAGATCTAGAAATCAGACCAGAAATTATGTTACTCCTAGAAGAAAACAAAGGGACAACGACAGGGCTGGGCTGTAGCTCAGTGGTAGAGTACCTGCCTCATATGAGTGAAGCACTGAGTTCGATCCTCAGCACCACATAAAAATAAATACATAAAGATATTGTGTCCATCTACAACTAAAAACATATTAAAAAAATAACAGGGACAACACTCCAACACATTGGCTTAGACATCAACTCTCTCAATAGAACCCCTAAAACTCAGATGATAGCACCAGGAGTTAATAAATAAGATGGCATCAAATTACAAAGTTTCTACACAGTAAAGGAAACAATTAAAAATATAAAGAAAGAACCTATAGAATGGAAGAAAAGTTTTGCTACCTAGCCTTCTGACAGTGGATTAATATTCAGAACATGTAAAGAACTAAAAAAATTTAGCCCGGCCCCATGACACACACCTGTAATTCCAGTTGCTCTGGAGGCTGAGGCAGGAGGATCACCAGTTCAAAGCCAGCCTCAGCAAAGATGAGGCATTAAGCACCTAAGTAAGATCCTGTCTCTAAATAAAATACAAAATAGGGCTGGGGATGTGGCTCAGTAGTTGAGTGCCCCTGAGTTCAATCCCTAGTACCCCACCCCCCAAAACAAAAACTCAAAAAACTTAACACCCCCCTAAAAAAAACCTCAACTAATAAATGGATAAAATGAACTAAACATATACTTCCCAAAAGAAGAATACAAATGGCCAATAAATATATGAGGAAAAGTTCACATAATTAGCAATTGGAGAAATGCAAATCAAATCTAAACTGAGATATCAAACTCCAGTGAGAATGGCAGCCATCAAGACTACAAACAAATAATAAATGTTGGAAAGGATGGGCTGTTGATAGGATTGCTAATTAGTAAAACCACTATGGAAATCAGTTCGGAGAGTACTCAAAAGACTATGCATGGAAACCACCATATGACCAAACTATACCACTCCTTGGTATTCATCCTAAAGAATTAAAGCCATCATACTATAGCAATACATTCATACCTGTGTTTATAGCACAATTCACAAAAGCCAAAGTATGGAATCATCATGCCTGTCAAATGATGAAAAACAAAAGGTGATATTATATACACAATGGAGTTTTTACTCAGCCATAAATAAAAATAAAATTATGTCATTTGCAAGAAAATGGATGGAACTTGAGAACATCATGTTAAGGAAAATAAGCCAAACTCAAAGTCAAGGATTGTATATTTTCTCCTGCATGTTAATGCTAAAGAGAAAAAAGGAAAAGGTGGGGGTCCCCCTCATGAAACTCAAAGGGAGATCAGCAGATAGAGAAAAGGGACCTGGGGAAGTGAAGATGGAAGGAAAGGGGAAATACCTGGGAATGAGATTAGCAGAATTATATTGTTATGTAAATATTATATTGTTATGTTATGTAAATTCTACCAATATGTATAATTATAATGCACCAATAAAACACCCAACAAACCAACCTAGGGGAGGATGTTGACTAACAGCCAGGCATGGTGGTGCATGCCTGTAATTGCAGCAACTCATAAGTCTGAGATAGAAGGCCAGCCCAGGTAACTTAGCCAGACTGTCTCAAAATAAAAAAGGCCTGGGGATGTAGCTAAACAGTAAAGCACTGTGGGTTTAATATACAGTACCCCCCCAAAAAAAAAGAGGAGGCGGAGGAAGAGACTAATCATTTTGTCTGAACAGTGAAATTATTCCTTTCAACTTTCCCATTTCTTGCTTCTCTATACTTACTATAATTAATATTTTATATATATATATATATATATATATATATATATATATATATATGAGAAAGAAGCATGTTTTTCCCCCAGTTGTATGGACCCAAATATATCTTATCAGACAATTATTAAAAACTTACAGATACATATACTACATATTAACGCCTCCCAGAACCTACTCAAATTTGTTTCTAAAAGTCTTCAATGTCTATCCAGGGAACTTACGACTTTATTTTATACAGTGAAGTCATATTTTATAAAAATTTATTTTAGGCAAGATGTAGGAAAGAATAAAGGTTTTAAAGTCTTGATACAAGGAAAGCAATTATAATGTTATTATGATAGTACTATCAAGACATGTTAAACCATGATGGCTGGAACAAGTAACAGAAGAGACAACCAAAAGTATCTCTAGTCATTTTCAAACATTCCACACTGCAGCAAAATGACCTCTGGCTAAGAACTAGTGATCAAGAATAATGAATACTAGGAAGAAGAAAATTCTTATTCTGTTAAAAATACATGAAAGTTTTGATCAACAGAGAGCTATTTCATGCTTTTGGATAAGCTACCTTAAGATGTGATTTTTCCAGAAATGTATCAATTCATTTAAAATTCTGGTTGAATTTTTTAAAATTTGGTATTAACGCATTTTTATAGCATATAGTGTGTGACAGGCATTGTTCTAAACAATATACACATAAAACTAATCCAATCCTCACAATAGGCTGAGAATGTACATCAGTGGTAGAACACCTGCCTAGTACATCCAAATTCAATGGGGGGGGGGGGACTTAAAAATAAGCATTTGCCTAATCCTCTCAAGAGGAGGAACTACTCTTAATCCCATTTTACAAAATCATAAAATTGAGGCACTAGATGATGAATCCCAGAGTACTACCGTTACTAAAAGGCTAGGGTTAGAGCTCATCAGAAGCACACTTGCCTGGCATGTGTGAGGCACTGGGTTTGATTCTCAGCACCACATATAAATGCATAAAGGTATATCAACAACTAAAAAAAATACTTAAAAAAAGAGAGAGATAGCTAGGATTCAAGCTAACATACCTAAGCACAATTTTTACCACTTCACTATATTCTCTACCAAAACACTACAAAAGTGGTCAAATCAAATACAGCAGATTATTAAAAGGATTATACACTTAGAACAAGTGTAATTTCTAGAATACAAAATATGAAAATCAATAAATAGCAATAGCAATATACTATACTAACAAAATAAGTGAGGATAGCATAATCATCTCAATAACAAAAAAGAATTTTTTGACACAATTCAACACCTATGAATGATAACCACACCCAACAACCTAGGAATAGAAGGGAATTTCCTCAGTATAATAAAGGCAATATGTGAAAAACCACAGCAAACATCATACTTTCCACTGACAGATCAACAGATAAGCACAATGCGGTATATACAAAGGAATATTATTCACTTTTAAAAAGTAAGGCAATTCTAATATAAACTATAACATGGATGAACCTTGAAGATATTTTGTTAAGTGAATAGGCCAGTCACAAAAAAGCTAAATACTATATGATTCCCTTTATCTACGATAATTTGAGTAATCAAATTCAGAGAAAGAAAGTAGAATGGTGGATGCCAGGGACTGGGGCAGAGGTAGAGTATTAGAGAGCTATTACTTAATGGGTGTGTTATTCCTGTTTTGCAAGATGAAAAGTCCTAGGTGGATGATGGTGTTAGTTGAATATACTTACACTTCTGAATTATACATTTAAAGGTGTTTAAGATGACATCTTATTAAGTAAATTTTATCACAAAAAAATCAGGGGTAGAACAGTGGCGAATGAGGGGAAAAACTGCAGAAAACAAAGGAATGTCAATCCACATTACTGTGTGACCAGAAATATATCCACACAAAATGATTATATGTTTTACAAAAATGAATACAAATAAGCATATGTGTGTGTCTCAAGCTTATCAAAATGTCTGTGCCTATGGTAAGAGAGAACAATAATACAGATAAACGAAAGTAATATGAAAGCAGGATCTAAATTAAGTCAAAATAATTACTGTATGTCATAAAGTGAAGGCAGGATTAATTCAACTCTGCACTTGAGACCTCATAAGTAAATTTAAAATAATTTAACAGTGAAAAAAAAATCCAAAGCTCTTCTAGAAAACAATACACACACACACACAACACACACACATACAAAACCTTGAAATAAATTATCTTTTATTTAGAAATTCTTCAAGAATCAGTAATAAAGCCAGGTGCAGTGGCACATGCCTGTAATCCCAGCAGCTCGGGAGACTGAGGCGGGAAGATTTTGAGTTCAAAGCCAGCCTCAGCAAAAACAAGGCACTAAGCAATTCAATGAGACTCTGTCTCAAAATAAAATACAAAATAGTGCTGGGGATGTGGCTCAGTGGTTGAGTGTTCCTGAGTTCAATTGGGGGGGGGGGTGTTAGTATATATAAATAAGCAAATATATTAACATTTTAAAATATTCACCCACCCTGACCTATTTATAATAATCAACCTATGTCCTACAATTGGAAAGCAATCACCAGTAAAATATTTTATACCACTAAAAAAAGTTCAAAAAGAATAAAACATGGAATGCTTATGGTATAGAAGTGGCCAACATATAGACTTATATATAAAAGATTTATATATAAAGAATGATCTCTTCTTTACATTTTATATATACTACTACACACAAAAAGGACTAAAGAAGGAAATGTTTGAAAACGTTAGTAGTTAGCTGAAATTGTGGATCTGCACGTTAACTTCCTGGACTTTATATTTCCTAGTGTTAAATATAAAATGGGACTATTGTAAAAATTATATGAGAAAATAGCATAATCTAGTACTACTAGTACTGCCACAGGCAGAATAGGATATTAGGTTCCTAGTAAGGACTTATGTTTACCAGGTCACTAGACACATCATTTAAAAACAAAATAATTAAACATATATTTCCAAAAGTTCATACTGATTATAGGTTCACAGATTTTGGTGGTTAGTGTTTACACTCACTAAACTTCAAAGGTGTTTTCTGAAAAAAAGTAATGGGGCACCCCACTAATAGATTTCTTTGGAAATTTATTTTGAAAAGTTTTTATTGAACACTTTTGAGTGTTTAATAGAAAATAATAAATACAAGGCAATTTTAATAAAAATTTGCATTTGGGTAATTTTGACAAGTCACTTTTGTTAGCAAATTTTGTTAGCTATTCATGCCAACCTACAATTGCTTAGTGTATCAATTTCAACACTACCTCTTTAAGCAGTAATTTTCTTTTTTTCTTTTTTTTTTTAAAGAGAGTGTGAGAGAGAGAATTATTTATTATTTATTTCTCGGTGGACACAACATCTTTGTTGGTATGTGGTGCTGAGGATCGAACCCGGGCCGCACGCATGCCAGGCGAGCGCGCTACCGCTTGAGCCACATCCCCAGCCAAGCAGTAATTTTCTTAAAGCTCTAAGATAAATTAAAAGTAGCAAATACATAAGCTACATGTCTTAAGCCTAAATCCTACACTTACTGAACTAAATAGCTGAAGATAGGAATAATTTGACTTTGTAAAACTAAGGGTGATTTTAGCTTATTATTGAATAAACTTCATCTGAATTATAAATTTATAATTGTATCTGAATTATATTTACTATTATTTACTTGCCAAAATTAATAGAACAACCTTCATTTTAGCACTACAGGTGCAAATGAGATACTGGTGAAACCAGTCATTTAACAAATATTCCTGTGCCATTTTGTATGGCTCTATTAATTTTTATTATGGCAGTTCCTAATTATGCTTGATTTTACTTACTTTACAGGCCTTAAAAATCCAATGTATATACCACCATCTCCCTTTATATCATCCATATACTCTTATAAGAGAGGCAGGTATTCATAGGCTACCATAAGAATCCAAATGAGAGGCGACTCTAATGTAATTCACGTAATCAGAGTAAATTTAGACACTATTTCTGGTTTTACTACTTCTTCTGACCCTGCAGAATTAACAGCTTTTTCATTCCTCAATCCAATTAACTTCTCTGAGGTATATGCTTCAGAGAGTAGACCACAGAAAGTAACTGATAGCTGTGAAAATGTTTCTTTAAACAAATAGTAAAATGCAAAAAAGTGACAACATAAAAGGTGCCAATGTTCCTAAGATTCTGAAAATCTGTACAGGCTTACTTTCATTATTCATAAAACTGCCTCCAGCAAAATTGTTTAACATAAAATGTTAAATTTTTGTGTGCTATTCTGTTAAACTTCAAGAGGTTTAAGGGGATTCCTTCAAAACCCTCTTTCATTTGCTCAATTCTCTTCTCAAGCATATTAGACTCCATTAGCAGCCAATCATGTAAGCTGAGCTGCAAGTGACCTGAGAGTTGCCATAGCAACAGCTGCTTTCTGAAATACGTGTCATGCATTTTAAAAGCTCTCTCAGAGAGGATACCACATCTATCAATTAACAACCAAAGCTCAACACAGCCCATTATCCAAATGAAAGAAAAAATTCAACTACCTTAAAAGAGGAACTTCTTAACAAAAGGGATGTTTGATATTTATGACCTCTGAAATGCTACCAAGGTTTATAAATTTCAAAGTAAAGCCTACATTTAATAAAATATAATGGTTAAATGCCTTGTTTATTAATGCACAAAACTGATACAGTAAAGAATAATAATCAGTATTATATTTAGCAATGGACCATTAGGGTATGTAATATAAAAAAAAGGAGGGGGTATGTACTGTAATATACTAGCAAACTATCATGCAACCATACTAAAAAAAATAATTTGCCTAAATGTAGTATAAAAATCCTTTGCAACATATATAATTTGTGTTTACATGTATATATTCCATAGATATATAAAAGAATAGGAAAATAATATATACAAAAGACATTTGACTATTTTGAAGAAAATCATTCTCTTGGCTATTCACTGAAGATAGATCTCTCTTTCCAAAAACCTCATCATAAAGATATGCACAACCACCCCAACTTTACCAGCGAAGTCATCTGAACAGTGTTCAATTCTGCAAGAATAAGAAACTTTCAAAAACAAACTTGTTTCTGTAAAATGAATTCAAAGCTGATACTTTCGGGCTGGGGATGTGGCTCAAGCGGTAGCGCGCTCGCCTGGCATGCGTGCGGCCCGGGTTCGATCCTCAGCACCACATACCAACAAAGATGTTGTGTCCGCCGAGAACTAAAAAATAAATATTAAAAATTCTCTCTCTCCCCTCTCTCACTCTCTCTTTAAAAAAAAAAAAAAAAAAAAAAAAAAAAAAAAAAAGCTGATACTTTCCACAGCATTAAGTAGTCATAATACTTAATGAATATTCACAATTTAAAAATATTTAAATTTAAATATTTTAAATTAAATTAAAAAACTATTAAATTTAAAAATTTTATAGTTTTGAACAATCGAGCTCAAAAACTAGTCAACCAACTAGTTCAAAAAAACAATACATAAATACTAGTATTCAAGGTGTTTTTAATCAGAAAATAAAAATTTCTTTTAAAAAAGGATGTTTATATAAAACACACCGGAATTCCTAATAATCATACTGTAACACTCAAATGCTAGAAAAAATATTTTTGTGACAAGACTTCAGAGACTTTGTGATACAATATAGTGAAACAAAATCTTCTAACTAAGTTTTCAAAAACTTCAAGGAGGAATTTTTTTTTAAATTGGGAACAACTTTTACTACTAAGGAAGAAATTTAGGAAATGACAAAGATAAATTGCTTTAATGACTGCTAAGTAAGAAAACTAACAACAAGCCACCACGGCAACACCTTGATATGGCCACAAACACCGTATAACACCCTTAAAAGGTGGCTCAATGATTGAAGTATTGGTTTATTAATCAAGTATTCATTAACCTCCCAGATAATTTTTTTAGTCCCCAATATTATTCCAACTCTAGATAGTGGAAAACATAGTATACTTCTCCTTTCAATATAAAAATTTCGCCCCTTTTTTTCAATTCTATGTGCCTTGTACTTAGACAAACTTAGAACATAATCAAATACTGAACTTAAAATCCAAACATAATATTAATTCTAACAATTATTATCTCTTAAGCAATCCTAAGCAATTTACATATATTAAGTCATGGATATTCTCATGAGGTAGATAGTATCATCATCTCCATGTTATAGATGGTAAAACTGTGGCTCAGAAATGACATACCCAACAAGTTGTGAAACCAGTGTCCTAACTCAGACAGTCTGACTCCATAAACTATTATCCACAAAGCTTATGTAAATAAATATGGTTTGAAATCAATACTTCATCCTCAAAAATTAACACTTATCATCTCACAATTATTCTCTTCTTAGTTTGATGACTCAGTCTTAGCTATGCCAATCTCCCAGAAAATCATAATTCCAACAAAGCAAAACACAATTAGATTTAAAATAAAAATAAAGTCAGCTGAACACAAACAACAAATGAGGAAATGGTTTACATATGAAGGTATGTAAAGTAGAAGAGGATAAAATAGTTGATATTTTACTTTTTTTAAGCAGAAAGATGTAATGTATGAATGAATATGGTTATGATGAATATTATACAATGGAACACAATTCTTAAAGTCAAAAAGCTACTTTCTAAATAAAAGTGCCTTAAAGCAAAGCAGAGCACATAGACATTAAAGCAATCCACTCCTCAGATGAAGCATGATTATTTTCAAAATTATGGGTGCCTAACAGCCAGTTTCCTAGTCAACCATACACCTTAGGGCAATATCCCTCAACCTTCCTTTCCATTACCAACCCCAAGGAATTGTTTCAGATTTTTTTGCACCCCCACCATACTGCCACAAATAACCCCTCCTTCAAATTTTAGTACCACAATATACTACATATATCTTTGTGCTTTGTATAGCTATCAGTGGTAAACCTACAAAAAGAATAACAGTTGTTTGGTTTTGGAGGGGTATCCGGCCCCGGATTTTTTTTTTTTTTTTAAATGTATGGTTTTGAGAAGTACTTGAGAGTTAAGCCTACCACATGCCACAGTCAAGAAAAGATCTATTGATAAAATAAACCTGAGGCAGAGAACTTCAGGCAAGTTACTAAACTGATCAGCTTAATCTTTCTTTCATGAATACAGATGGACAACCAAGAATCAATAAATCTGAGGAAAAACAAAAAATGAAGGGGAAAAAAACCCCACAAAACATAGAAGTAATCTGAGAGAGAGAGCTCAGCTGTAAGCCCAAAGGGTGAAGCTACAAATCACAAAGTTATTCCCAGGCCTTGACATCTACTGGAGTTTCTCCAACTGATTTTTAAAATTGCTTAGAACTTATAGCTCCTTTTTTTCTGTCTTCTCCTTTTTTGAACCAGAATATCTGTAACTGTCCCAGAATTGTACTTTGGGGAGAATTAAATTGTTTCATAGGTCCACAGATTTTTAGATAAGACTTTGAACTATAATAGGGTATATATAAAAGATGTTTAGGGATCTTGGGATAGGATGAATAGATGTTATGAGATAGATAAGGATTACAGAGGCCAGAAGAGGGATTGTGCTAGGCAGGGTTTCAGACCCCCAAGTTTTTGCCCCATTTTTACACTTGTGTATTTTGCATTTCATGGCAAAAGGGTAACAGACTTCAACATAAGGAAATTCTTGTAGGCCCAATATAATCACACTGACCTTTAAGAAAGAAAGAGGAAAGCAAAACAAAACAATCAGTTAAAAAGAAGCAGCAGAAGAGGCAGAAGAAATCTGAAGCTTGGGAGGAACTCCACCCTCCACTATTGATTCTCAAATGAAGGAGCCACAAGCCAAAGAAACAAGGTCAACAAAGAAGTTAAGCAGGACCCCAATCTCTGAGCCAACAGCCAACAAATGGGACATCAGTTCTTTGACCAAACACAAATTAACTCTGCCAACAATTTGAATGATCAAGAAACTGATTCTCCCCCTACAGCCTCCTGAATACAACCAGCCTCATGAAGACACTTTAATTTAGGCCCTATGAGACTTCAATGAGACCCAACTTAACCCACTGAACTTCTGCCTATAGAAGTATGAAATTATCAAGGATTTTGTTTTAAGCTACTACATTTATGGTAGTTTGTCAGAGCATATTAAAAACAACAACAACATGTGAACTGTTACACTAAGTTTGTAGTGACTAAACTTGCCCAAGATCACATAGTAAGTAACTGATGATGCTGGGATTCAAACCCATGAAGTGTGGCTTGTGCTGTTGATCACTGATGATAAAATGAGCAAAAAAGGAACAAAGACAGATGAGACTCTAAAGATCTGAACACTTTCACTGGCAGAGCTAAGATAAGAGCCATTATATTCCTCCTATATAACTTCAACTTTGATTCAGGACTAAATTACATTTATGTATTACAGAGAATAATATTACCAATTAATTACCAAAAATAATTTTTAATCAAGTAAAGTCTAAACTACAGTTAATTATGTAACTAAGTATAAAGTAAGTTTTTGGCATCACAAGAATAACACTGCTGGTAAACAAAAACTAATAAAAAGTGAAACGACAGATATACTAATTCCCTTAATCTTTCAAAACAGTAAGATGATACAGTTAAAAGTTGGTAAAATTAAGATACAAAGACATAAGTGAGAATATGATGCAAACACATGAAGATGACATTATGAAGTTTTGCAGAAGGGTGCATTTCTATCCTGTGAAAATTGTAATATATTAAAAAAAAAAAACAAAAAACACTTGCCAGAAAGGTGGTACTGGTGCTCCCATGTAATCCTAACAACTGCAGAGGATAAGGCAAGATAATGGAAAATTCAAGGCCAACCTCAGCAACTTAGCAAGATCCTATTGCAAAAGGGGGCAGGGGTGGGGGGTGGGGGGGTGTTTGCAGGGAGAAGGAATACAGAAGCTTGGTGGTTGAGTGCCCCAGGGCTCAGTTCCTCAGTCTGCAAAGAAAGGAAGAAAAATCTAGATGCATTTCAGTTTAGGTTCTCTGGGAAGCAGAACCAAGATGGAATTACAAATGTGAAAAATTTATCATGATAAATGCCTATGGGAAAATGAATGAAGAAACAGTAAGAGGAGTGAGTAGAGAAAGACTTCAAGATATGATACAGGCCTGTCAATTGTGAAAGGAAAGAATAAAGAAGAGATCAGAACACCCTCAAACCACTACAGCTCTGGTCTACCTGCCCAACAGAGAGCTCAAATACAAAGAATATTCTTAGAGAAATCTCACCTTGAGCAGAAAAGACAGATGCTAGCACCTTGCTGGGCTCAGTTACTTGGGGAGAAATACCCAGGGAGAATGTGACCATGGATCAATGATGCAGCAAATCTCAAAGGCTCTATTACTGGAAGCTGTCAACTAACATTCCTCAAAGCAAAATTCTTAAAAGGAGATCTAAGCAGAACCCCTCCAGGGCTCTCACAGATGTCATATAATAGAATACTCTGCAGCCATTAAAAAATGTTAGGAAAATTTTTCCAACTATGCTGTTATTTTCCCCTGAGACAGAGTGTCACTTCTCACCATGTTACCCAGGTTAGCCTCGAAATTGTGAAGCTCCTGCCTCAGCTTCCGAAGTAGCTAGGATTACAGGTATGTGCCACTGTGCCCAGCTTAATGCTTCTTCTAGGAAGTTCTAGAGTTCTTCGATTATACCTCCAAGACAATCCAGACAAGTGAAAAAAAGCCAAACACAGATTTTGTATTTCCATCCCATCCTCAACGATCAAAGTACCAGTTGTTATTTATTCTACTTCCATAAAAATCTGTTTAAACAAAGGACCACAATGCTAAAAAATAATTGAAAATCATCTGTGTCACAAAAAAAGAATTTTTGATTGAAAAGGAAGCAAAATAAATTTAACATCCCTGTTTGTATATTAGCCTGAGACTACAACACGCGCGCGCACACACACACACACACACACACACACAAATATACACCCCAAATTTTTTTTAATGAAATAAAAATGTTAATGGTGTTTACTATTGGATCATGAGCTTTTTTTTTTTTTTCATTACTTGTATTTTCCATGCTGTTTACAACTGACATAACAAGACTTTGGTAATAATAAAAAATAAATAATCTGAAAGTTCTATGGTTAATAGAGAAAGGCCTGAACTGACAAACTGACTCTTCTCTTCAGAGCTGTTACTATGAAAATAATTCGGCCTCTAATTAGCTAGGGGCAAAAGAACACATTTACAAATTACTATTTTCACTTCAAAGAGTAGTCTGCCTGTTAAGGTATAATACATGCATTTAATTACCCATTTAACAACTTTAATACTTAAAAGACACTCAACAAAATTATGGCACTTAATAGTAGCACACAAATAATTAAAATATATCACGCACTTTTCAGAAAGATTTCAATGACTTCAATATACAAATGCCAGTAATCCATAGTCAAATTATTTCCTAATCATTTTTATTTTATAGAATCATTCAGTATTAACAGCAGTATCTGAGTAAAACACACATAACTGTCCAAACTCGCTTGGTTTTCCCATCAGAAAGCTTTTAGTATTCTTGTTTAATAAATGCTGCATTTGATATATGAAGCCAAGATCATCAAGTTGAAAAGGTGGCAATACCAGGGAAAAACACTGATTCATAATTAAGAGATATTTTAAACTAGGCTGGTAAGCCTCTTGCAAATTCTTGAATTCTAACAGGACCCTGACTTCCTCCCACTCCCCCAAGATGCTGCTGGGGATTCAGGGCTTTGCACATGCTGGGGAAACACTCTAATATCCTCGTAATATCCTTAACTTATCAGAATAAAAGTATAAACCTTTAAAGAAAAAAAGAGCTGAAAAACTTATTTTTGCATTTGTATTTTCTCTTTCCAGTTAACTTGAACTTTCAATAATAATCACGTATATAAGTATATGCTGGGATAAATGTAATTGATAATGCCAGGAATTTCAATATTGGTTGGATTTTCCAGATATAGAGGAGTACTTTGTTTATCTGGTTTTGTCTTATATCTATATAGACTATTCCGGAAGTAATTACAAGGAGACTTGGACTACAGACATGTGACACTGGAATTTTGACAGGGACTTCCATTCCATCCACTACTTCATTTCCAGTTTTGTTTTATTTATCCTATATTCATAAAATCCATTTGGACAAAGGGCTGCAATTCTAATAAAGTTGAAAAAGTATCTGTTTCACAAAAAAGAACTTTTGATTAAAAAGGTAACAAAGCACGTTTAACTTTCCTGTTTCTAAGAGTAAGACAACACACACACACACACAATGAAAGTTCATTTGACATTTACAGTAAGTCTTCCAACCCAAACACAGGATATCTTTCCATTTGTCTGTCTTCTTCTATTTCTTTCATTAGTGTTTTGTAGTTTCCCTTGATTTTGTAGTTCTCTTGATTTCTTTCTAGGAAAGTTCAGTGTTAATGTAGAAAAGCTCTACTACTTTTTGCACATCGATTTTTGTTATCCTGCCACTTCACTTAATTTATCAGTTTGAACAGTTTTTTGGTTGACTCTTTGGGTTTTCTACATATAAAATCATACTGTCAAGAAACAGTGACAGTTCCACTTCTTCCTTTTCTATCTGGATGCCTTTTATTTTGTTCTCTTGCCTTCTGTTTTGGCAAGGGATATCAGTAGAATGTTGAAAAAATAATCATAAGCAGAAGCATCCATCCTTATCTTGTTGGGATCTCACAGAAAAGTGTTCCAATATTTCACCACTGAATATAATCTTATTGACATGGGTACCCTGCTACAAGGTGCACAGCCGGCCTACCAAGAAGTGGCACCTAAGCAATGGAGCAGGGCAGTGTCTGCCCCAGGCAGCAAGCACAGTCCCTTGGAGCCCAGCCACGTGGCCTGGTGGCGCCAAGGCACGAAAAGACAGCATTGAGACAAGCCAAGCAGCAGCACAACCAGTTCCATTCAATGATCTCAACCTCCCACTTCCAGAACCTATGAGAATATGAAATAGGGCAGACCTGAATGGAGGTTAGGACTCAAAAACTGACCAATAGGCTTGCTTTAGCTATTCTGGATCTCTTTATTTTCCAGATGAATTTCATGACTGCTTTTTCTATTTCTATGAGTAATGTCATAGGGATTTTGATTGGAATTTCATTAACTCTGTATAATGCGTTTAGTACTATGGTCATTTTGACAATATTAATTCTACCTATTCAAGAACAAGAGAGATTTTCCATCTTCTAAGGAAGGTCTTCTTTAATTTCTTTCTTTAGCATTCTGTAGTTTTCGTTGTATAGGTCTTTTACCTCTTCTGTTAGGTTGATTCCCAAGTTTGTGGGGTTTGGGGGTTTTTTGTTTGTTTGTTTGTTGAGGCTAATTGTAAGTGGAGTAGCTTTGCTCGTTTCCCTTTCAGAGGATTTGTCACTGATATACAGAAAAGCCTCTGACTTAAGGGTGCATCCTGTTACTTTGCTGAATTCTTTTACTAGTTCTAGAAGTTTTCTGGTGGAATTTTTTGGGTCTTCAGGTAGAGAATCATATCGTTGGCAAATAGTGCTAATTTGAGTTCTTCTTTTCCTATCCGTATCCCTTTAATTTCTGTCGTCTAACTGCTCTGACCAGTGTTTCAAGGACTCAGACCTTAAAATATACTACAAAGCAATAGTAACAAAAAAAAAACAGCATGGTATTGGCATCAAAATAGACTGGTAGACCAATGGTACAGAATAGACGACTCAGAGACTAACCCACATAATTACAGTTATCTTATATTAGACAAAGGCGCCAAAAACATACATTGGAGAAAAGATAGCCTCTTCAACAAATAGTGCTAGGAAAACTGGAAATCCATATGCAACAAAACGAAATTAAACCCCCATCTCTCACTATCCACAAAACTCAAAGTGGATGAAGGACCTAGGAATTAAACCAGAGACCCTGTGTCTAATAGAAGAAAAAGTAGGCCCCAATCTCCATTATATCAGATTAGGACCCTACTTACAGCGCAAGAATTAAAATCAAGAATTAATAAATGTGATGGATTCAAACTAAAACGCTTCTTCTCAACACAAGAAACAATCTGTGAGGTGAATACAAAGCCTACAGCTTGGGAGCAAATTTTTACCACTTGCACATCAGACAGAGCACTAATCTCTGGGGTATATAAAGAACTCAAAAAGTTAAGCATCGAAAAACAAATAACCTAATCAATAAATGGGCCAAGAAACTGAACAAACACTTCTCAATCGGTGATATACAATCAATCAATAAATACATGAAAAAAATGTTCAACATCTCTAGCAATTAGAGAAATGCAAATCAAAACTACTCTAAGATATCATCGCACTCCAGTCAGAATGGCAGCTATTATGAATACAAACAACAGTAAGTGTTGCCAAGGATGTGGGGAAAAAGTCACACTCATACATTGCTGGTGGGGCTGCAAAATGGTGCAGCCAATATGAAAAGCAGCATGGAGATTACTTTGAAAACTGGAATGGAACCACCTTTAGACTCAGCTATCCCTCTCCTCGGTCTATACCCAAAGGACTTAACAATAGCATACTACAGGGACACAGCCACATCAAGGTTTATAGCAGCACAATTCACAATAACTAAACTCTGGAACCAACCTAGATCCCTTTAGTAGATGAATGGATAAATAAAATGTGATTGATATTGATACACACACACACACACACACACACAGGAATATTATTCAGCAATAAAAGAGAATAAAATTATGGTATTTGCAGGAAAATGGATGGAGTTGGAGAATATAATGCTAAGTGAAGTTAGCAAATGCCAAAAAAAAAAAAAAAAAAAAAAAAGCTAAATGTTTTCTCTGATATAAGAAGGCTGATTCATTGTGAGGTTGGAAGGGGCAGCATGGTAAGATTAGAAAAACCCTAAATAGAGGAAGGGAACAAGGGGGTTAAAAAGACGGTGGAAATGAGATGGACATCATTACCCTAAGTACATGCATGAAGACATGACAAGAACCTTCCCATTCTCAGGCACCAAGGGCAGCAATTGGCAAACAAGTTATACAGTGTCCTTTTGTAGATGTGCCTGCAGGTACATATCCTCGTAAATTTAATGAAACCCAAATAAAGCAAGCTCTAAGAGGAATACTGGAATCAGTTAAACACAATTTAGATGTGGTGAGCCCAGTTCCCACCAATAAAGATGTATCAGAAGCTGACTTGAGAATTGTCATGTGTGCCATTTGTGGTGATCCATTTAGTGTGGATCTTATTCTTTCACCATTCCTTAATTCTCATTCTTGCAGTGCTGCTCAAGCTGAACAAAATAATTCCTTAATGCTTGATAAAATTATCAGTGAAAAAAGGAGGTGAATACAGATCACAATATTGTCATATCACTCTTCAATTGGAGTAAGGAAGGATGAACTGGTTCATGGGTATATATTAGTTTACTCTGCTAAACGGAAAGCATCAATGGGAATGCTTCGGTCATTTCTATCAGAAGTTCAAGATACCATTCCTATACAACTGGTGGCAGTTACTGAGGGCCAAGCAGATTTTTTTGAAAATGAGGCTATCAAGGAGTGAATGACTGAAGGAGAACACATTGCAACCGAGATCACTGCTAAATTTACAGCATTGTATTCTTTATCTCAGTATCATCGGCAAACTGAGGTCTTTACTCTGTTTTTTAGTGATTTTCTAGAGAAAAAAAAATGATAGAAAATTCTTACTTGTCTGATAATACAAGGGAGTCAACACATCAAAGTGAAGATGTTTTTCTACCATCTCCCAGAGATTGTTTTCCTTATAACAACTACCCTGATTCAGATGATGATACAGAAGCACCACCTCCTTATAGTCCAATTGGGGATGATGTATAGTTGCTTCCAACACCTAGTGACCGTTCCAGATATAGGTTCCAGATATAGATTTGGAAGGAAATGAATACCCTGTTCATAGCACTCCAAACTGTCACGATCATGAACGTAACCATAAAGTGCCTCCACCTATTAAACCTAAACCAGTTGTACCTAAGACAAATGTGAAAAAAAATGGATCCAAATCTCTTAAAAACAATTGAAGCTGGTATTGGTAAAAATCCAAGAAAACAGATCTCCCGGGTGCCTTTGGCACATCCTGAAGATATGGATTCTTCAGATATCTATGCAGAACCCATTGACACAATTTTCAAACAGAAGGGCTATTCTGATGAGATTTATGTTGTCTCAGATGATAGAATCAAATTATTAAAATTCAAAACTCATTTGTAAATAACACACAAGGAGATGAAGAAAATGGATTTTCTGATAGAACCTCAAAAGGTCATAGGGAACGGAGGCCTTCTAAATATAAATATAAAACCTGTTTAGTAAAGCCAAGTCATATTATAGAAGAACACATTCAGAAGCAAGTGATGATGAGGCTTTCAATACTTCAAAAACAAAAAGAAAAGGAAGACATTGTGGAAGTGAAGATGATCCACTTCTTTCTCCTGTTGAAACTTGGAAAGGTGGTATTGATAATCCTGCAATCACTTCTGACCAGGAGGTCAATGAAAAGAAGATGAAGAAGAAAACCCACAAAGTAAAAGAAGATAAAAAGGAGGATGATCCATATGACCTTGAAGACCTTTGCGCAGAAATGAGGGAAATACAAAGAACCAAATACAATTCTGAAATTTGGGACCTGTATTTTGAGATGATATTTTCAGAATGAGAAGTATACATGGTTATTTTATGAATGCAGAGACATGAGAAAACGGTTATGATGGCAAAAAACAAAGAACCTCACCCCCTCACTGGTGCAAAGGCCTATCCACAAGTATGGCTGTATGCTGGACCAGTAGTCAATGACGGGTAAGATCCAATTGCAATGGTACCAACCTAAGACAGAAGGCTGACGCCTTGAGGTCAGCTCATCCGATGACGGGTAAGGAACATATGTAGTATTGGACAACCTAAGACAGGCATGGTCCCCAAGCCACATGCTTGTTGTTTAATTAAACAGAAGGGGGGAGATGTTGAGAGCCACAGCTGAGTCAGAATGGCCCCTGGCATTTTGCCAGAAGTAGTGGTTGAGAGATGACGACAGTGAGCCATTAAGATGATGACTTTTGAGTTCTCAAGGAGTTCCCGTTGAGTTCGGTTGAGCTCTCTCAGGGATTCCTGAAGAGTTCCCGTTGGTTGGTGGAGTTCCGGTGGAGGGAGTTCCTGTTGGTGTCTGGTCACTGGACCCATGCGGTATTCGGGGAAGTTCGGAAATACAGTTTGTTCCTGCTTGACTGGCTCGTAATCTGTGCCCAGCCAGACTGCGGCAGGTGTCAATATACTTTGTATAGAACCAGAGATATGAAAAATTGTGTTCTATATGTGTAATATGAATTGTAATACACTCTAGTGTCATATATAACTAATTAGAACAAAATTTTTTTTAAAAAATGACCAATGGCATTAGATTTTCAAACCTAATTAGCATAAACTTGGAACAAAAGCATTAGTACTTTTGTACTAATTAGCATAAGTTTGGACCAATAGCAGTGACCCCATGTGCTATACAAGCCCCTACACTAGCACACTCCAAAAGAAAACCTGCTTATCAAATCGCTTCTTATACCATAGAAGTTCTGTTCCTATTTCCATTCTTCAATAAATCCTACTCTTACACTCACTCATCCTGGTCTGTATATTTCATCCTTTGAATTCACAAGACATGAACCCAGGAAAAAAAACCAGAGTGAACTGCTGGGGTGTGGTGCAGCACCAAAGGACATGGCCCACCATTAAGAGCTATAACACTTCTCAACTGCAGAGGTTTGCAACCTTACACAAACCTCACCTACCAGCAGAAGCAGATAATGGTCTCAATATAATATGTGGCCTTTGGAATGCTGAAGTACAATTCTATACCTATTTGTTGGGTGTATTATCATGAAAAAATATTGAATTTTACCAAATATTTTTCTACACCTAATGCAATGTATGAAAAAAAATCATCATGTGATCATATTATTTTTGCCCTGATTTTGTTAATATGGTAGGTACATTTCTTCATTTGTGAATTTTCGACCATACATGCATCCCAAGGATAAATCATTTAATCATGGTGAATCATCAATGTGTTGTTGAATATGGTTTGCTAGTTAGTATTGTGTTGAGGATTTCCATATCTCCTCACAGAAGATGTCAAATGTTTGAGGTAATGAATGGGCTGGTTGGCTTGGATCTGGAGTTCTAAAATACATTCCACCTAGCTGGGTATATGGCTCAGTGGTAGAGCCTAGTATGTGTAAGGCTCCAGGTTCAATCTCCAGCACATTATTTTAAAAAAAAAAAAAAAATCATTGATCTAAGGGACATGGTAGAGCACTGACCAAGGCCCTAGGTTTGATCCCCAGCTGAAGTGTAGGGCAGAAGGGGGAGACGCATAACATTATTATACATCATAAACATGCACAGCTACAATCTGTCAATATATAGATTTTTAAAAAGAGGTTCTTGACCTTTAATAAGACTTTTTACCCTTCAAAGTATTGTATTTATTTATTCATTTATTTATTTTAAAGCCCACTAGGTAATGTTCTACCAGTAAGCTATATTCCCCACCCCATCTTTTAAAAAATAAATATGGGGCCTGGAGGTTTAGCTCAATGGTACAATGTTTGCCTAGCATTATAAGTCCCTGAGTACGCGGTCCAGCACTGCAGTCGATCAATTTTAAAACTTGTACATATAATATGTCACATTTTTTCTCTTCAACATGCTTTTTATACCTGAGACAAAAACTCTCATACTCTGGTTCTCAATAAAGCCTGGTATCTTCACAAGTGCAGAAGGACAGGAATACAAGGTTAAAAGCTACTGTCTAGATCCAACATTTTCTCTAGATAATTCCTTTGGTAGTTTTAATGATAAAGAAAGGCTCTAAAAATAGAAAAGTTCCTGAAGAAAAAGTTTAATGAGAAAGTAATGCACTAAAATGAAGAATAGATCATCACTCACTGACAAATATAGAACCAAAAATGATAAAGTTATAAACTAATACTCTCTTCTTCAGTGACTTATAAGCTGGTAGAAAATGAGACCTAAACTGACTCATATAATCCAAATACCAATAAAGCATATTTCTGGAGTGTCATTCAAACAGATAGCCAGAAATACTTTTCTATTTTGGAGTCTGCTGCTGTTGTTATTTACCAAAGCAAAGATTCCCTTGAGCTGTAGAGCTAACATTTACTATAGCCCATACAAGAGCCTAACAATTAAAAAAAAAAAAAATTAAATCATGAGAACTCAGAAGTTACCACAAAAAGAAAACCTATAAGCTGAAATTTTTCTTTCTTTCTAAATGCATCAACTAAAACGGAAACAGTATTTTCAATGGATATGTATATGCACACAAGTACATTTTCAACACAACTGAAGACTTAAATTGGGGAAATGGATGCTAAAAGCTAAAGAAAAAAAGACACAAAGATGCAAAGTAAAACTTCTACAACCTGTGATCAAAGGGCCAATTGTGGCCAATTTGGGCTGTATACTTCCTGATGCATTACATGCCTAACAAACAATTATGTATATATTAAACATACTTTTTAAACAATGCAATTTAAAGAAAAAAGACTATCATAATTTTTTGGTTTTGTGTCTACCCCCTCCCTTTTTTTTTTCTTTTAATTGGACTAAGCACTAAGCAAGTACTCTATGACTCAGCTAACTTTTTTGGGTGGGTGGGGGAGTGTTAACTGGAAATTAAACCCAGAGGCACTTTATCACTGAGTTATATCCCCAGTCCTTTATATTTTTTATTCTGAGACAAGATCTCACTAAGTTACTTAGGGCCCAGCAAAATTGCTGAGGCTGGCCTTGAACTTGCAATCCTGCCTCAGCCTCAGTTGTTAGGATTACAGGCATGTGCCACCAATCCCACTATTTTGTACTTTTAACATCCACACATTTCCACTGTTATCTAGATATGAATCAACAACAAAAACCTTGGGAACAACATAAGCATTTAGCACTTTTTAACTACACCCCAACCCAAAAATACATAACAGAGAAAGGCAAAGTGGTGTGTCCAGTTCAAAACAAGATATAAGAATTACTACAGCAGCTAAACTTCATATTTTAAAAGACAATAGGCCACAGTAAAAAAGGCTAGCTAAATTAGTAATTCAGGTAGAGGAAAAAAACAATAGATTATCCACTAACATTGACTACTCAACCTCAAGTAGCCCAAAAGAAACGAGAGAGAACACTTAACTCCCCAAAATCAAGACCAGCAATTACTTGCTCTTAGTGTGACATTGGCTTTGAACATATCCTAATACAGGATAAAGATCATCCTTTTCTAGATTAGAAAGGGAGATAAGAAAGACAACTTGTTTTAAAACTAAAAGAAGATAGAGAATGACCTAAAACACAAATTGAGGCCAGGCAGAGTAGCACACACCTGTAATACCAGCAGCTTGAGGCTGAGGCAAAAGAATCACAAGTTCAAGGCCAGTGTCATCAATTTAGCAAGGCCCTAAGCAACTTAGTGAGAGCTATCTAAAAAATAAAAAGGGCTGGAGATGTGGCTCATTGGTTAAGCACCCCTGTGGTTCAATCCCCATTTCCACCAACTCCCCCCCCAAAAAAAAGACACAAGTTAAATTTGTTTGCTTCTAACTTTCTAGACAAAGTGAACTTAAATTCAGACAATTTAAACATGCATAACTGGGTTGTCAGAACAAAGAGGGAAAACTTCAAGAATAGGTAAGGTAATGGAAGGGTTATATAATAAAAAGATATTTAATATTAGTTATAAAACACTGAATGAGTTTGCTGATAAACCCTAGTTAGAATTACTTTGTACCTTAAAAATCTCTTCACCCTGTGATAAAGTTAAATATACTGAGAACAAGATGAAGACATTTCATTTCTTATTTACAGAGAAAAGAGGGAACAAATTAAAATTTAACTATAGGTTAAGATCCAAAGGAAGTTGAAGGTTTAAAATGATAAATTTAGTCATCAGAAATGAATCCTTAATATAGTTTGGAAAACTGTTAACAAATTGGGCCCAACAGCCCTATCACATGCTGTGTGTATATAATGCCATGATCTCATTGCCACAATTATTCCAATCTGTTATCAAAACCAATATCTAAAGGGAAAGAAGAAAACTGTATCATTTTAAAGACTGCCCATCACTGATTGGGTTATTTGGGTGGGTGGGTGGGTGTGTGTATAAGTTTTTTGAGTTCTTTATATATCCTGGAGATAAATGCTCTATCTGAAGTTCGAGTGGTAAAGATTTTCTCCCATTCTGTAGGCTCTCTGCTCACATTCTTGATTGTTTCCTTTGCTGTGAAGAAGCTTTTCAGTTTGATATCATCCCATTTATTGATTCTTGATTTTATTCTTGCCCTTTAAGAGTCTTACTGAGGAAGTTGGTTCCTAAGCCAACACAATGGAGAACAAATACTTCACAAAAGAAATATAAAATGGTCAAAATATATAAAATGTTCAACATCTCTAGCAATTAGAAAAATACAAATTAAAACTAAACTAAGATCCATCTAACTCCAGTCAGAATGACAATTATAAAGAACACAAGTAATAATAAATGTTGGGGAGGATGTTGGGGAAAAGGTACCCTCATATATTGCTGATAAGACTGAAAATTGGTACATCCACTCTGAAAAGTAATATGGAGATTCCTTAGAAAACTTGGAATGGAACCACCATTTGAACCACTTATCCCATTCCTCAGCCTATATCCAAAGGGCTTAAAATCAGCACACTATATTGATGCAACCACATCAGTTTATAGCAGCTCAATTAACAACAGCCAAGCTACAGAACCAACCTAGGTATCCTTCAACAGATGAATGGATACAGAAAATGTGGTACATATACACAATGGAATATTACTCAGCCATAAAGAATAATGAAATTATGGCATTTGCACGTTAATGGATGGCACTAAGAATATCATGCCAAGTGAAATAAACCAGTCCCCCAAAATCAAAGACTGAATGTTCTCTCTGATATGTGGATGCTAACCCACAACAAGTAAGGGTAAGAAGGGGAAGAATAGATAAAAGCAATTAGACAAAGGGTAATGAAGGGAAGGGAGGGGGAGAGGAAGAGGAAGGACAGTAGAATTAATCAGACATAACTTTCCTTGTATTTGAATATGTGACCCGGTAACTCCCCATCATGAACAAACACAAGAACAGGATCCTAATTATAATAAGTACTCCATGTATGTATAATATGCCAAAATACACTCTACCGTCATATACATCTAAAAATAAAAAAGAATGACCTTTAGATGTCAAAGCTTCTCAGTCTACAAACTTTGCTGTCTTTGCACATGAAACATATGGTTATTATCTACTAGCTAAATTTGGGTCAATCTGAACATCCGAAAGAATAAGTGCAATTGATAATAGAAAATGTAAAAATCCAAGGATCCATAAGAGTACTTAAAAAAAAACAAAAAGAGAAAATGATTAATTGGTTCTAATACCACTATGTGAAAGATAATGATCAAATTTAGTATTACTAGTTATGGGGGGGAAACTTTGTTGGCCCTGAACTAATGCATTATAAAGTATGTAACATTACCTACAAATCATTCTTGCAAAAAATACTCAACTAAAAATTACAAGAGTTTAGAGCTGACGTTGTGGCTCAGCAGTAGAGTGCTCGCCTAGTATGTGTGAGGCCCTGGGTTCAATCCTCAGCACCACATATAAATAAATAAAATAAAGGTATTGTGTCCTCCTACAACTAAATATATATATATATATTAAAAATTACAAAAGTTTAGACTTCATTTTCAGTTGAGTCAAAAGAACATTTGTGAAACTATTAGAGGGAAAAAAAACATAAGTTGGAGTAATTTTAAAAAGAAGCTAGCTTGTATATTTTAGAAGTCAATAAAAAAGAAGAGTTATTCTAGAGTAAAACAGAGTACAGGGACTAGGGATATAGATCAGTTGGTCCAGTGCTTGCCTCACGCAAGGCCCTGGGTTCAATCCCCACCACCCCTACCCCCATCCCCAACCCCCACCCCCCCACCCCCCCACTCCCCCACCCCCCCACACACACCAGCACAAACTGGGAACAGCAGCATATTTTATAATCCCAGCAATTTAAGAGGCTGATACAGGAGGAGGATCCCTAGGTTCAAAGCCAGCCTGGGCACTTAGGGAGATCTACTCTCAAAATAAACATAAAAGGGCTAGGGGTGTAGCACAGTGTAGAGTGCCCTGGGTTCCATTCCCATTAGCATTAAAAGGGCTCGTGTATACACACACGTATACACACACACACACACACACACACACAAGTGAGAAAGCCACTAAAAAAAGACTACGGAATACGCTGGATAACTTTAAACACAAACTAGATAGATACTTCATTACACTGTAATTAAGGATTATTGTAACTGTTCCTAGGGATAATAATGATATTGTAGTCATATAAGTGGTGACATTTTTTAGGCAATGTAGAATAGTGCATTTACATAAATTAAAACATATCCACACAAATAATTGTACCCAAATGTTCAAAAAGAGATTTATTTAAAACTGCCCAAAACTGATTACAACCCAAATGTTCAAAAAGAAATGAATGAACAAACTGGAATATACACTATATAATGAATGTTACTCATCATTTTTTAAAAAATGAACTATTCATACATAAAACAATATGCTGGACTCAAAAAAAGACATTTTGATCACTTCAGGAAGCCAAAGTGAAACTATAGGTCTATGATCCCACCTATATAAAATTCTAAAGAAAATTTCTTGATGTCAACTTTAATGAGTGGTTCCTTGAGATCAAAGTGTTGGGGGTGACTAACTGCGAATGAACAGGAGAAATATTTCTGGAGTGCTAGAAATGTTTTCCTCTTGACTATAGTTTATAAAAATTTATATGTGTCAATGGCTGGGGTTGTGGCTCAGCGGTAGAATGCTCGCCTAGTACTCATGAGGCCCTGGGTTCGATCCTCAGAACCACATAAAAATAAATACACAAAGTAAAGGTATTGTGTATAACTAAAAAATAAACACTTAAAAAATTTTAAAAAATTTATATATGTCAAAACTGAAAGCATACACTTGAAATGGATGCATTGTATATACACTACTCCTAAATGAAGTTGATTTTTAAAGAAAAAAAGAATCGTGACTGATGTTTTCAGTATGTATACTGTTGAAACTTAAGAATTGTATTCTATACTTAAACACATGCACAGTTTATTGCATGTCAATTCTAACTTGATAAGCTTGCTAATGTCCTGCATAATTGGTTCCCTCTTCCTGTTCTCATAAATAAGTAAAATGCTACAAATAATCCCTGAACATGAATAGAACTTTAAGAAATAAAAAACAGCAAAACTGAGGTGATAAACTGGGAAAGTTACTTAAGCAAAAACAAAACAAACCAACAGCAAATACCATTCTAAAGAGTGAAACATTAATATTGTATCATTCTCCACTACCAAATTATGCCCAAACAACTTCCACAAAAGCATCCTTTGGCATGGGATAGTCTTTGTAGTTCCTGGTACACTCATTGTTCATTCCCTAACCTCTTTTTTCAATGTCTGGAGTTATTATTACCACATGCAAACATGAGGGACAGGTCAAGAACCAATCATAGAAACATCACTATACCAGTGAATCAATACTAGAAAGACTGTAACTCTGCTTATTATGCAGGAAAAATAAAGCCCTATTTTATCAAACCAATGAAATCTGTTTTTCTGTTATCTAATGCCAAAATCAACCCTGATACAACAACTGTCACTCATTTTTTTTACTGAGTTATAACTCACATGGCATAAAATTTATCCTTTTAAACTATATAATTAACTAATATTTAGTATATTTACAAGGTTGTATAATTATTACCATTAATTCCAAAACATTTTCATAATCCTAAAGATATCCCATTATCCATCAGCACTAACTTCCTATCCATTTTCCTCTTCCCATCTCTCTGGATTTGCCTATTCTATACATTTCTTATATCATACACCATATAAACTTTTATGTTTAGTTTCTTAGTTTAGGGGGGTGGGAAAGTTCCTGGGGATTGAATCCAGAAACACTCAAACACTGAGCTACAACCCCAGCCTATCTTTATTCTTTTCTCCCCCCCCCCCCTTTGAACCAGGATCTTGCTGAGTTACCCAGCCTGGCCTCTAACTTGGGATCATTCTGCCTCAACCTCTGGGGTAGCTGGATTACAGGCACACCACCACACCTAGCTCACTTAGCACAGGTTCACCCATGTTGTGGGATCAATGCATCATTCCTTTTTATGGCTAAATATTATTCCACTACATAAATATATCACATTTTGTTTATCCATTCAACAAGTGATAGTTATTAAAAAAAGAGAAATAAATAAAAATCAATAGCTTTTATAGGGGCTGGGGATGTGGCTCAAGCGGTAGCGCGCTTGCCTGGCATGCGGGCTGCCCGGGTTCGATCCTCAGCACCACATACAAAGATGTTGTGTCCGCCGAGAACTAACAAATAAATGTTAATAAATTCTCTCTCTCTCTCTCTCTCTCTCTAAAAAAAAATAGCTTTTATATAGGAAAAACAATAACTACTATGATCTGAATGGTGGTAGCCCCCAAAATTCTTAAGTTGGAATCTAATACCCAGTGACTTTTAAAGATGTGATTAAGTGGTAAGGATTCTGCTATATTACAGGGAACTACTGCCTTTATTTAAAAAAAAAAAAAAAAAAAAAAAAGAGTGAAAGGAGCTGCCTTGCTCCTTCTACCAAGTAAGGACACACCAAGAAAGCACCATCTTTGAAGTAGAGACTAAGTCCTCACAAGTCTCCAAATCTGCAAGTGCCTTGATCTTGTACTTCCCAGTCTCAAATAAATTTGTCTAAGGTAATAGATGACCAAAATGGACTGTTAAAAAATATAAGAAAGAATGGGCTGGGGATATAGCTCAGGTGATAGAGTGCTTGTCTCCCATGCACAAGACCCTGGGTTCAATCCCCAGCGTGCGCATGTGCGTGTACACACACACACACACAATATATATATATATATATTATATATGAAAGAAGAATGAAAATAAAATAACCTCTATAGCACAGTACCAACAAAAGACTTTGGAATAAGTTTAATAAGCTGGCATTTATCTAAAAAACTACATTTTTATTAGATGTTATAAACACTATCATATGTAGCAGTGCCATGGAAGGGTCAACTATCCCCTATAGTAATTCATTAATTTCATGTAATTCAAATTAGAATCCAAAGGGGTTTTCATATTTAAGGGAGAAAAAATGACCAAATTAATATGTAGGAATAATAGCTAAGGAAAGTCAAAGATAAGAAGTTGGAAACTGCTCCAAATAACAAAACATAATAGATTATCACAGAAAATAGCTAAACACAGTATTGATATAGGAACACATGATTAGGTAAAACAGTACTCAATTAAAAAAACAAAAGGTCTCTCTATATATGAAATTTTAAATAAAATAATGGGATCACTCAAGTCAGGGAAACAAATGGCTTATTTTTTTTTAAATGCTGGTAATCTTTTAGAAAAAAGAAGGTGCCTACAGTTATCCATTGTACAAAAAAATAAAATCAAGATGAATAGTGACTGTATGCAATAAAAATACTGTTGGAAGAAAGCTGGGGAAACACTTTTCACAACTTAAGATTAGAAGCTATAGAGGAATTCATGTTTGAAATTAAAAAATTTTCTACATGTGGGGAAAAATAAATACGGAACATAGATAGCAATTTTATTTGGGGGAACCCTCTATCTCTGAGCTATATATCTCTAGCCCTTTTACAAATTTTATTTTGAGACAGATCTCACTAAATTATCCAGACTGACCTTGGACTTGTACTCTTCCTCCTGCCTCAGCCTTCCTTGCAGCTGGGATTATAGGCTTGTGCCGCCACTGCTGGCCTATGGTTAATGTTTCATGTAATGAACTTTTACAATGTCTTTTACAAAGACAATCAAATAAAATGCAGGGAAAGGATATCAAACAACACTTCACAAAAGAACAAATGTGTATTACTGATGGAAATTCAAAATAAAATAATTCAAATTAAAAATAACTGAAATAAAATGTTACATCTTTAGAAAGTAAACTTTCTAAATAGCTATAGCCCTATTGTTACCAGAGATGTAGAAGAAAAGAATTCTCACATGTTGTTGGTGGACAACTTTGGTAGGTAGCAATTTGGCAACATCTACAGAAATAAAAAACTATAAAAACACTTAAGCCCAGAAATTCTACTTCTGAAAATCTATTTCACAGAAATAAAAGTGTCATGAGTAATGACACATATTCAAAGATACAATATTATTTAAAATGACCAAATAGAAAAGGAATATATACTCATAAATATAGAAATGGCTAAATAAGTTTTATATAACAACATGAAGCATTCATTACAGAGCCATGCAAAGAATGAATTAGAGTTATATTTTACATGGGGGAATTCCCTCTGAGGTATTATTTGTGAAAAAGCAAGTTGCAGAAAGTTTTATGTGCAACAATCTCTCTTAACCGTCACCACAAAACCCTTATATATCTAAGTAGGAATACAAAAAAGTATCAAAGAGTACATAAGAAAAATACTATTTATGCAAATCTGGGGCAAGAGGGAAAGGGTAGTTCTGATACTTCAGGAAGTAAAGTTGAGCCCCAAGCCAAATAGAATAGGATAAACTCTCACTTATGTTTTCATATGAACTGACAAAAACAAATACTATTCAATCTTAAGCAGACACATCAGTTTGTAACTTTTTTCAAGGATGAATGATTTGAATGATTTACACAGAATAATATTAATAACTGAATGCAACAACACAATTTAATTAGTAGTAAATAAATATATGTGCATTTAAAATTATGCCCATCAGTTATATTGTAGATCTGCATGTGCCTTAGGAGAACAATAAAACTCCTTTAAGTTGGGCATAATCATTTATAAGATGAACTTATAAATAAGAATTAAGGGACTGGGGTGCAGCTCAGTGGTAGGGCGCTTGCCTTGTGCGTGTGGGGCACTGGGTTCAATCCTCAGCACCACATAAAGATAAATAAATAGAGCTATTTTGTCCATCTACAACTTAAAAAAATTTTTTAAAGGAATTAAAATGCCAGGCTATTAAAACTCTCCACTTATAAAATGAACCACACACCCCCTTGCCATTTACTAAGATTGGCATGTTTTTTTAAAAAGCTAATTGTTAAAAAGGAAATTTCTTCAACATAACGAAGGCACTATGAAAAAATAACTAACAGCATACCACATGGTGAAATACTAAATGCTTTTCCTGAGATTAAAAAAGCAAAAGATACATACGGAAAACTACAAATGTTGCTGAAAGAAGTAATTCCACCTTTTCAAACACTTTCAAAAGACCTTAAAGAATGATCTGAAAGAGCTATTTATACACACACATCCACAGAAACTGTTGTTGTTGTTGTTGTTTTGAGATGGTCTCACTGAGTTACCTAGGCTGGTGCTGAACTCCTGGACTATGTGGTACATAAAATGAATTTATTATTCAGTCTTAAAAAAAGAAAAAGTATAGAAATTCTGACTCATGCTACATCAGATGAACATTGAAGACATTATACTAAGTAAGCCAATCACAAATACAGAAATACTATATGATTCCACTTACATAGGGCACCTAGATTAATCAAATTCATGGAGGCAAAGTAAAATGGTGGTTGCCTAGAACTGTGTGGAGGAGAAAATGGAGAGCTGTTTAATGAGAGTACAATTTCAGTTTTGCAAGATTTAAGACAGTTTTAAGGACTGGCTGCACCACAAACTGAATGTATTTAAATACTACTGAACTTCACATTTATGTAATATATACCTTAACAATAAATGTTTTAAAAACTAGAGCTAACATCATAATACAAAGAGAACAGTAGTTTCCCACTAAAACCAGGAACAAAAAGCAAAGATGTCCCCTCTCACAACTCAAGACAAGAAAAAGAAATAAAAGGTTATGCAGAGGGGAAAGGGGGGAAAAAAAAAAACAAACTATGTTTTCAGATGATACAATTGTGTATGTCAAAAATCCAAAAGAATTAGCCAAAAAGGAATTCCTGGACTTAAAAGTGACGGCTGCAAAATAAATATACAAAAACAACTGCTTTCCTATATATTCAATGAACAAGTGAAATTTGAAACTAAAAACCTAGTACTATTTACTTACTTCCCTTGTGATGATTAATCTTGGTTGTCAATCTGCCTAGACGACTAGTAAAGCACACTTCTGGATGTGTCTGTGAGGATGTTTCCAGAGATGACTGGCATGTGGGTCAGCAAACCTAGTGAGGAAGACCCACCTTGGTGGGGGGTAGATTCCATCCAATAGGCTGGGGGGGTCTGGATAGAACAAAAAGCATAAGAAAGGAACTCATGCTCCTGCACATTCAACTCTAGTAGGTTCATTTTTTGCTGCTGCCATGGCCCATGAACATCAAACTCCAGATTCTTCATCCTCTGAACGCAGAGTTACACAAGCAACTCTCCAGGGGTACTCCAGACCTTCAGTCTTGAACGGGGCTATATTAGCTTAGCACCTATTATTCTGAGGTTTCCAGCTTCTTAGATTGAGCAGATACTGACTTTCCCCACTCTCTAGCCTACAGACAGCCACTGTGGGACTATTCAGCCTTTGACTATATAAGCCAATCTCCTTTTATAACTATGTGCTTATATGCTTTTTCCCATTTATTAGTTCTGCTCCTATGGAGAATCTTAATAAAAGCCATACACAAAATACTTAGGTATAAATCTAACATGCACAAGATCTACATAAGGAAAATGATAAAATTCTGATGAAAAAAATCAAATAACTGGAGATGTTCCTTATTCAAAGAGAGAAAAACTCAATATTATCAAAGATATCCATTTTTCCCAACTTGAGCTACAAATTATACACAATCTCAATCAAAATTTCAGCAAATTATTTTGTCAATATGGACAGATTCTGGTTTATATGGAGAGGCCTAAGACCCCAAACAGTCAACACAATACTGAAAGAGTAGACCAAGTCAGAAAATTAACACCACCAACCTCAAGTCTTATGTAAACTTACAGTGATCAAAACAATGCAGTACTGGTAAAAGAACAAACAGTTCAATAAAACAGAAGAGAAGGTCTAGAAATAGACCAACAAATATAGTCAACTGATATTTAACATAGAGGCAAAGTCTATACAACAAAACTCTCTTTCAAGAAACTGTGCTGGCAAAACTGTACATCCACATGCCAAAAAAAAAAAAAAAAAAAAAAGAATCTAGACACAAATCTTATATTGTTCAAATAATCAACTCAAAATGTATTAAAAATCTAAATATAAAAATCAAAAATATAAAACTGCTAGACAATAACAGAGGAAAACTCCAGATGATCTTGGGTGTGGTTATGACTGTTCAAATACAACAATATATGAGGCACAATCTATGAAAAAAATAAGTTGAGTATTAAGTTAAAAACTTCTGGGGCTTGGTTGTGACTCAGTGGCAGAGTGCTTGCCTAGCATGTGTGAGGCACTGAGTTCTATTCTCAGTGTCAAAACAATGAGAAGTCAAGCCCCAGAGCAGGAGAAATATCTGCAAATGACATATACAATAAAGGGCTGCTATCCAACACATAAAAAGAACTTCTAAACTCAAGAAAAATGAACCCAAATTTTAACAATGGTCAAAAGGAGCAGAACAAACACCTCGCCAGTTTGGCATTTTTCTTACAAAACTAAACATATTCTTATAAAATCCAGCTGTTGCACTATTTGGAATTTACCCAAAATGAGTTGAAAACTTTCATCCACAAAATTCTATACAATTTATAGCAGCTTTATTCATAATTATCAAAACTTATTTCTTGTTCAAGGATCAAGTGAATAGAAAAATAAATTGTGAAATATCCAGACAACAGAGTATTATCCAGTGCTAAAAATAAATCAGCTATGTCATGAAAGACATAAAGGAACCTTAAATGTATACCTAAATGAGGGCTAGTGCGTGGCTCAGTGGTAAAGCTCTTGCCTCGCAAGTGTGAAGCACTGGGTTCAATCTTCAGCACCACATACAAATAAAGATATTTTGTGTCTGTCTACAACTAAAAATATATACACCTAAATAAAAGAAGCCAGTGAAGTCTGCATATATCATATAATTCCAATGGATAACATTCTCAAAAAGGCAATTCTATGGAGACAATAAATAGATCAATAATTACTAAGGAATGGGGGTGCAGGAAGGATGAATTTGCAGCACACAGAAATTTTTTTAATTTTTTTTTTTAGTTGTAGATGGACGCAATACCTTTTTTTTTTTTTTTTTTTAAATGTGGTGCTGAGGATTGAACCCAGTGCCCCACACAGGCTAGGCAAACACTCTATCACTGGGCCACAACTGCAGCCCCCACAGAGGATTTTTGAAGCAACAAAACTACTGTCCATGATCCTATAATGGTGGATTTGTGGTATATATATTTGTCAAAATTCATAGAACATATACCACCAAGAATGAACCCTCAGATAAACTATGGACTGCTGGTGATAAAGATGTGTCATTGGGGGCTGGGGTTGTGGCTCAGCAGTAGCGTGCTTGCCTAGCACGTATGAGGCCCTGGGTTCTATACTCAGCACCACATTAAAAAAAAAAATTAATAAAAAATAGGTATTGTGTCCAACAAAAATAATAAATAAAAATAAAAGATATGTCATTGTAGGTTCACCAACTTGGACAACACTGGAGAGGCTGTACATGTACAAAGAGGGGCACTTTCTGCAATATTTCACTGAGAACCTAAAATTTCTCTTTAAAAATTAAAAACATAGGGGCTGCGTTCAGTGGTATAGCACTTGCCTAGCACGTTTGAGGCACTGGGTTTGATCCTCAGTATCACATAAAAATAAATAAATTTTAAAAAGGTATTGTGTCAATCTACAAAAAACATTTTTGAAAAAATTAAAACCAAAAATAAAAATTTTTTAAAAAATGGAGCTGAGGATGTAGTTCAGTCATAAAGCACTTACCTACCTTGCTCAAAGCCCTGAGTTTGATCCCCAGCACCACAAATTACAAAAATAAAATATTTAAAAAGAAATGAAGTACTAGTAAACACAACAACTCATGCTTAGTGAACGTGTATTATGCTTAGTGAAAGAAACCAGAATCAAAAGTTATACAGTAGACGATTCAATTTGAGACATTCTATAAAAGAGAACTACCAGGTAAGAAAAAGATCAGTGATTGCCAGGATCTGATTGGGGAAAGGTTGGCCACATGGAACATGATTTTCTTTCTGTTGATGGCTATTGATATACCTGTCAAAACTCATGAAATTAAGCTGGGCAAATCCTGAATCCCAGATACTCAGAAAGCTGGGGCAAGAGAATTTCAAGTTTGAGGCCAGCCTCTGCAGCTTAACAAGACCATCTCTCAAGATTAAATATAAAGGGCTAAGGAGCCAGGCGAAAGAGCACATGCCTGTGATCCCAGTGGCTTGGGAGGCTTAGGATGATCTCAGTTCAAAGCTAGCCTCAGCAAAAGCAAGGTGCTAACCAACTCAGCAAGACACCATCTCTAAATAAAATAATAAAAAAGGGCTGGGGATGTGACTCAGTGGTTAAGTGCCCCTGGGGTTCAATCCCCGGTACAAAAAAAAAAAAAAAGGCTAAGGAGACACACACACACACACACATATACATATGTCAGTGGTAGAATGCCCCTGGGTTTGATCTCTACTACAGCAAACACATACTCCTAAAACTAAAGACTGGGGGAGCAACATAATGGTGGACTGCAAGCTTAGAATGACCAACATGCTGGGTTCAATTTGCAGTACCAAAAAAGACCCCTGAAACGGAACTCTTTAAGGAGAAAAGAAAAAAAAAGGAAATTTTACTGAATGTATGGGCTGGGGTTGTGGCTGAGTGGTAGCGGGCTTGCCTAGCATGTGTGAGGTACTGGGTTCGATTCTCAGCACCACATATAAACAAATAAATGAATAAAGGTCCATCAATAACTAATAAATATTTTTAAATTTTATTGTATGTAAATTATTACCTCAATAAACCTGATAAACGAGAAAGTGTAGGAGGTGGGAGGTTGACAGGGCATCTGCCATCTCTAACATCTCTGAAAATATTCTTTTGGTAAATTACTAGGTATTATGTTTGGGATTTTTCTGATGTAAAGTTTATTTTAGACTTATAGTAAATATAGTGTGTCCTTTCCACTTTTGGATTTCTATACATTATACTTTGAAATTTACCATATTTTATATCTTGCTAATTAACTTAGTCTTAATATTACATATCTCCCAAACAAAGCAGGTGGTTGCCAACCCCAGCCAGGGTACAGTTCTCAAAGTGTGGTGTCTGGATTATAAGCATTTGAATCACCTTATATCTTGTTAGAAATGCAGAATCTTAGGCTCCACTCTAAATGAAGCACAAACTCTCAGTCTGAATCTAAAACAGTTAAGAATCACTAGTGCCCATCCAATTAAATCAGATTCTCCAGGTGACAGGGTTAGCCATCAGTATTCTTTAATCTCCCCAGATAATTCTAATGTAGAACCAAGATTAGTTTTGATTCAATAAGTTAGGTGGGTATCAGACATAAGAAGTTTAACAACACTACAGTTCTTTATAATGTCAGTAACCTAAGGATCTTTAAAAAACAAAAATCCTTTCTCTCACAAATACTGAATATTACCTATTGCCACAAAGCGATGCACTTTTTTTTTTTTTTTTTTTAATGCTTGCTTGGGATTCCCTGGAATTAGACACAAGCTACTTATACTTTAAAATCTGGAGTTCTTCAACAGGGAGAAATAGAAAATAAAGAAACCAAAATTTCCTCGACTGACTGCTTTCCCCAATAGTGTATCTAATTTTAATAAAGGAGTTAGAAGCACTAAATATATAGTAATTTTTTTACTATATATTATACTGTACAACTAATGTTTAAATAAACATGAAGTATATTTAGCACAAATCATATAGTCACAGTCATATTTTTACTGTTTTCTTATGAAACATACAATTGAACTATTATAAGAAAGAAAACTCCATTATTATCAAACATTTAGCACTGATAACACAGGTCCTATTCACTTTTGTTGTTGTTCATAAACTTTTGCTGAAGAAAAATATTTGTTGACAGTTGAGCAAACTGTCAAGTTTTTTCAATTATATAAAACCCATCCTGGCAATAATAATTTTTTTAGAACTTTAAAGTAGAATTTTATTTGAAATTTTAAAATTAGACGTTAAATATTGAAAGACTCTACTTTTAAATATTTTTTCCGTTTTTTCAGTTTTCCCCAACTCTTCATCTGAAATATTTACAAGTGTAACATATATTTTAAAATTCTTACATATATATCATTTGGCAACTTACAAATCTGTTTCAGAAACATTCTCCATTAACAGGCATCATTCATTATCAACTAACAAAGAAAGAAAGTGTGACTTAAAGGAGTCTGTGTGATTTGTCCAGGCCAATTTGTTTTTGTTTTTGTTTTTTCAGCTGTGCTGGGGTAATCAAACCCAGGGCCTATTTCATGCATGCTAGGCAAGCAATCTACCACTGAGCTATACCTCCAGCCCTGCACCAAGACTGAATAACAAGTAACAAAGCCAAAACTCAACCTCTTAACTCTCCTGTCTCCTGATGTTATCTTTTAGATCGAATCCTGAAGACTAGTGATTGCTATCCACATCTCAAGATCTGTTCCTGGAACAATAGTTACCAAGTAATTTTTCTTAAGATGAATCCTTATTTTCTGAAGACACAATCATTTCTTCTTGGAATCCTGTTTCATAAATTAAATAGTAAATAAATTTGTGACAAGCACATCTCTTTGTTTGTCCTGTTATTTTATCTATATAAAGCGTGGGAATCCATTGTTTCAAGAACTGCAGTTTCCTATAAAATTGGGGTTCTTTTTTGGGGGGAGGGGAGGTAACAGGGATTAAACACAGGGGGCGCTTAACCATCGAGTCACATTCCCAACCCTTTCTTATTTTTTATTTTGAGACAGGGTCTCACTAAGTTGCTTAGGGCCTCTGTAAATTGCTAAAACTGGCTCTGAATTCCTGATCCTCCTGCCTCAGCCTCCCAAGCCATTGGGATTACAGGAGAGCACCACAGTGCCAAACTTTAACCCATCTTTTGCTGCTGCTATATCTTTCTTTAATGTCTTACTAGCCTAACTGATTTTAAAAGAAGATAATACCTTTGCTAAGACTACTGCTTTATTCAAATACTTAAGTACTATTTGTTCTGTTTATCCACACAAAATCTCACTCTTTCTTTAAAAAAAAAAAAAAAAAAAAGAAAAGAAACGTTCCTATCTAATTGGTCAACTACATTTTCTCATCAATCTGTTGACTACAGTGACCTGATGACCTTCACTTCCTTCAATATTTTCCAGTCTTCTTCATAACTACGTTCACACACAAGACAGGAATTTTTAAAACATTTTCAAAGACATTTTCAAAACATTTTCAAGACTTGAACAATATTCATACAAGTTAAATTTCAAATTAAATGAACTCTACATTTGAAAAGTAACTTCAGATAGAATCTGGGCTGTCTTTCACAAACCTATGAAAATAAGAAGACAATAGTCTATCCTAACTGTAGAAGAATTATTTAAAAGAAAATAATATGAATCAAATCCTCAGAGTCAGGACAAGTAGTTTATACTAGAGTTTCTCAATGAAGTAATTTATTAACTTCAGAATTAAGATCAAGATGCAATTCAATTCACAAACCAGATTTTCTGTTATATCTATAAAGGAGCAAAAAGTATTTTGAGACACAGTCTGAGGCTAGCCTGGAACTTTCAATCTTCCTGCCTTGTTGAGAGCCACAGTCAAGTGGGGATGGCGCATGGCATTTTGCCAGGAGTGGTTGAGAGAGGATGCCAGCAAGCCATTAAGATGATGATAATTAAATTAAGCTGTGTATAATTGCTGTGACTGGATGATGCTGGATTGAAACAGGTTGTGTATTCAGCTGTATATAGACCTTTGCTGTCCGGCAATAGGGTGGCTCCTGCTACTTTGGAGTTCCCCTTGAGTTCTCACGGGGTTCCCTTGAGTTCCCTTGAGTTCGCGGTGAAGGAGAGAGTTCCCGGGGGAGAGCGTGTGGAGTGCCATGAGAGTTCGGGCAATAAAGTAGTTCCTGTTTGAACCTACAAGTGCCTCGTGGCGGCTCGGTTATTTGTGCCCAGCTAGACTGTGGCACTGCCTTAGCTTCTGAGTAGCTGCAATTACAGACATATGATAATGCACCCAGCTAAATTTCTTCTTTCATTGAAAAGTAACACAATTTTTCTGAAGAAAATATAAAAAACAATTTCCTAAGAGTTGTGAGTAAATGGTGAAAGTAATCTTTCAGGTATTAAATCCACACATGCACACACAAAAAGCTGAGTTTGAAATACAAGACGAATCAGAAATTGAAGCATACAAGAGTGGTATGAGAAGTTTTATTTGGAAACCATGATTTTAAGTGGTCAGAGTTTTAGTTAATGTCAAAAGTGGTTTCCTAATGATCATAAAATACCAATTTTTTGAGAGTTAAGCAATTTCATATTATTATAAGCCTGTGTTCATTTTCTTGGATTGCTGTGACAAGTTGCCACAAATTTGGTATTTTAAAATAATAAAAAAAAAATTGTTCTCACAGTCCTACAGACCCATAGGTACAAAAATCAAAATGTCAGCAAGGTTCTACTCTGTCCCAAAAAACAACAACAAAAAAAAACCCTCTGCCTCTTTCCAGCCTCTAGTGGCTCTAGACAAGTACCTGGTTTGTGATTTGCACACCTTCAATCTCTTCTTGCATCTTCACATGGCATTTTCCTTTTTGTGTCTTGCTATAGCCTATTTTTCTACACACGTCTTCTCTTCTAAGGAGATTTGTTACTGGATTAAGAACCTCAAAGTCTGAGAAAACTGTCCAAAGTCACATTCACAGGTTCCAGCAACAAAAACTTGGGACTTATCTTTTGGGAGTCATTATTTAACCCACTACAAATTCCAGTTAGTTATATCTCATTTTTAAATCATCTATATGCATACATTTGTAAGTAGATAGAGAAAATAGACATAGATACAGAAAAATCCATCAACAGTAATTACCTTTTAGGAGGGGGGGGAGGTGAAGGGGAACTCTAACACGCTATTTTATATATCTCTGAAAAAAAGGAGCATATACTTTTTCACTACTCTAAACAATCATTTCATTCTCAATTAATCTCTACAATCCTCCAACAAATCTACACCCATTTTTACTCAGTTCCCACTTCTGAGAAAAATCATCTAAAAACTTTCTAAAACTTAAAACCCCACATCTACCACTCACCAGCACCTATTAATACTTTAATTCTTCTCCAGTTACCTTGTCAGACATTATTTCCACAATTCCTCAAACTTTTTCTTACACTTTTCAGTATACATACAGGATCATTCATATCAGCACAGAAACACATTTTCAATCTTTTACTGGTTCCCTTGAGTCCATCTTCTACTCTGAATACCACTCTATTTCTTTGCTCATGGTTTGCAGTAAAATACCTCAAAAGAATTTTCTAACCTCTCAATATATACCACCCACTACCCACCTTGTGTATGTTGCAGGGCCTTGTGCATGCCAGGCAAGCATTCTACCACTGAACTCTACCCCTAGCCCCTTAAATTCAGTTTTATGTTCACTTTTCGACTCACCCTTATTTGCTCTCTTGGTTACCCAAATCCTACTGAATTATTTTCCTGTCTTTGACAGATTTTAGTTTGATTCCCTCCTCCCCTTTAATTCCTTTTTGTGGGAAATAAGAAGACAGCTAATGCAAAAGAATCACCTGGGCAGTTTTTGCCAAAATACAGTCTCTTCCAACCACACATAAAAACATTCTGGTTTACCAGAGAGAGACATAAATAAATATGTGCTTTCTGGAAAAACTTTCCTGGATGATACAAATATAACACAATCCCAATCACTACATTGATAACCTCTAAATTAAAATTAACAAAATGACATTATGACTTTTGATTCATAATCATCTTTTTGAGTCTCTATATCCTTGGTTTTTCTAAAAGAAAAATATCTTCAGAGGAACCAGTAAGAAATTAATTGCAAATAGGTTTGATGAATCCTGGAAAATAATGTCACGCCCCCCCCCAAGTAGTCATATCACACCTAAATGACCACCTTCAAAATTCTATTGCCTGTTATAAAGTTATATTCTTCCTCTTGCCTGCAAAAGCTTGTTTATTTTAGAATATTCAAAATTGCCAGGTTGCTGAAGAGAGAAAAATTTATTCTTCCCTTTTTTTGCTGTGTTATATTTTTCTACACAACTACCATATGAGAGTCCTTACAGCTCCTCATTCTGGTATATTTCACAAATTGTTTCTTTTCTGTATAGACAGCTTTACCTAGGGAGGTATTTATTTAAAAAGTAATTTCTACATGCTCATGCTATTTTGTATTCCTGATCTTGAGCAATAAAACACCAAAGACTTTAAAAAAAAAAAAAAAGGATCAGTAAACCGGGTTTCTATCTCAGTGTACCAAATAATTTGAAGTACTCTAAACCTTTCAAACTCATTCTATTTTCTCATGTTATATAAGCATACAGGACTAAATTAAGTCAAAAGATCCTTATAGCTACACAATTCAAAAAGACATAAGGGTACTATCAAAAATGTTTTAAACAGACATAAAAATCCATTATTTAGTGCATCTTTTGAAAACTTTAATCTTTCTTAAATATAAAAAAAATCCAATATATCCAGAAGATATTTACTAAAAGAACTTTTATGTAAGCTGGGAATGGAACCAACATTTGACCCAGCTATTGCCCTTCTTGGACTATTCCCTGAAGACCTTAAAAGAGCATACTACAGGGATACTGCTACATCGATGCTCATAGCAGCACAATTCACAATAGCTAGACTGTGGAACCAACCCAGATGCCCTTCAATAGATGAATGGATAAAAAAAATGTGGCATTTATACACAATGGAGTATTACGCAGCACTAAAAAATGACAAAATCATGGAATTTGCAGGGAAATGGATGGTACTAGAGCAGATTATGCTAAGTGAAGCTAGCCAATCCCTAAAAAACAAATGCCAAATGTCTTCTTTGATATAATGAGAGCAACTAAGAACAGAGCAGGGAGGAAGAGCAAGAGGAAAAGATTAACATTAAACAGAGACATGAGGTGGGAGGGAAAGGGAGAGAAAAGGGAAATTGCATGGAAATGGAAGCAGACCCTCATTGTTATACAAAATTACACATAAGAGGTTGTGAGGGGAAAGGGAAAAAAAAAACAAGGGAGAGAATTAAATTACAGCAGATGGGATAGAGAGAGAAGATGGGAGGGGAGGGGAGGGGAGGGGGGATAGTAGAGGATAGGAAAGGTAGCAGAATACAACAGTTACTCTATGGCATTATGTAAAAATGTGGATGTGTAACCGATGTGATTCTGCAATCTGTATACGGGGTAAAAATGGGAGTTCATAACCCACTTGAATCTAAAGTATGAAATATGATGTGTCAAGAGCTTTGTAATGTTTTGAACAACCAATAAAAAAAAATCTTTTATGTAAACTGGTTTTTATCTAGGAACTTCATTCCTGATCAAAATTTACACTCTGACACACCACCATTCTATCCTTAAAAGTCAATTTGCGCATATATATATGCTAATAAGAAAAAAACCTCTACTTCAATAAAGAACATCATTACCCATTACATCATCATAGAAAAATAGTATCTACAGAGTAAGCAGTGCTTATTCTATCCTTTTTGGATAAAACCTAAAAGTATCTATATCCTATAATCAAAAGTAAAAAGAGGGGCTGGGGATGTGGCTCAAGCGGTAGCGCGCTCGCCTGGCATGCATGTGGCCCGGGTTCGATCCTCAGCACCACATACCAACAAAGATGTTGTGTCCGCCGAGAACTAAAAAATAATAAATATTAAAAAATTCTCTCTCTCTCCTCTTTCACTCTCTCTTAAAAAAAAAAAAAAAAAAGTAAAAAGAGCCAGAAAGACAAAATCTATGCTACTTAATAACTGGTATATCCCCTGAATATAAATATACTTACCCTCTCTGAGCATCAATTTTCTCAACTGAAAAATAAAGATAACACCTATCTTATAGGAATGCTCTGAGGATTAAAATAGACCATCGAATGCATTTTTTAGTGTTCTTAGAATACAGCAATCACTCAATAAAATGTAGTGACTACTTCTGAGACTCGTTTTTTATAAACCCCTTCTTTATGATCAGACTCTTCAAATGAAGTCTTTTAAATCATAAAATTATTAGGAACTACTTTTCTGCCCCCACAGTTATAATGAGCAAGTAGAATTCAACCAGGTCCAACATAAGCTTATGCTTTTATATTTTTTAAATAAAAATCAATACTTGTCAAAATTATTTCCAATAAATATTGACTAATATTAAATTATTAAATTAAATCCACAAATATAACTTACAAATTCACTTACAATTGAACTTAAAATTCACTTTAATTTTCAGGTTCAGTCACAGATTTTAGGCTAGGAAACCATTTAAATAAAATAACAACATACGAAAATAAAGGCTGGGGCTGGGGTTGTGGCTCAGTGGTAGAGTGCTTGCCTAGCATGGGTTCAACCCTCAGCACCACATAAAAATATAAATGTTATTTAAAAAAAAGAAAGAAAGAAAAGAAAGGCTGAGGTGGTATTACCGAAGATGACAAAGTAAGAAGCTCAAAGCAAAAGTCCTTCTACCGAAATAATTATTAAGCTGCCAAGAGGTACCAGTACCAACAAGAGTAGGTCTCCAAGATTTTGTTCTTAATAATTTCAGTTACCCTTATAGTCAACTGCAGTCCAAAAAAATAGTAAACCAGAAAATTCCAGAAATAAAAAATTCATAGGTTTTAAAACTGTACCTCATTTTAGTAGTGTGATATTATCTGGCACAGTCTCACTCCATTTCACCTAGGATGTGAATCATCTTTTGTCCGGCATATCCATGCTGTAAGGGCTACACCTGCCCATTAGTCACTTGGTAGCCATTTCTGTTTGGTGTATGGTTTCTGGCTAAAGTTAAGTTTCTGACACAAACATCACGCAATCACTTACCCCTTCCTCTCCTCTCCGAAGGGCGCCAAATTCAAAAGTTTTCTCCACCAATCGCTGCGCACCATTCCTGAGTCACCCTGCCAATCATCACCCCGCCATGTCGCCTATGCCTACCCTTCTTAAGCAAATCCTTCTAAGCAAGCTCAGGCTCTCTGCCCTCTTCCTCTTCTCTATCTCCTCTCTCTGCTCTTTCTTTTTCTCTCTGCTCTCTTCCTCTATCTCTCTGCCCTCCTCCTCTCCTCTCTTCCTCTTTTCTTCCCTAGAATCTCCTTCTGGAGTGAGTCACTCGCCTTTAAATCTCAATTATGAGATTGAGCAGGGGCGCCTGTAATTCCAGGAGGAATTGGGAGGATGAGCTTACTAGTTCAACAGTAATCCCAACTATGAGAGAGGCTGAGGCAGGACTGGAAGTTCAAGTCCAACCTGGGCAATTTAACAAGACTGTCTCAAAATGAGAAAACTTAAAATTAAAAAGACTGAGGACACAGCTTAATCGTAAAGAAAGCCCTCAGTTTAATCCCTAGTATGGGGGAGGGGGGAATAGACAAAACAAAAAAGGGTTAATTCATTTAAAATATATATACAGGACTGGGGTTGTGGCTCAGCGGTAGAATGCTTGTCTAGCACATGCGAGGCCCTGGGTTTAATCCTCAGCACCACATAAAAATAAATAAATAAAATAAAGGTATTGTGTCCAACTACTTCTAAAAAATATGGGCTGGGGAGTGTGACTCAGCGGTAGAGCACTCGGCTGGCACGTTGGAGACACTGGGTTTGATCCTCAGCACAACATAAAAATAAATAAGTGAAATAAAGGTATTGTGTCCAACTACAACTAAAAAATAAATATTAAATACACACACACACACACACACACACACACAATGATTATAAGCAATTAATTACACACTAAATAATAGGGCCCCAAAATTGACGCACAGACACTGATAAAACTACAAAAAGAAATAGTTCAACATTTGGACACTTCAAAACTCCACTTTCAAGAAATAGGTATATAGGCTGGTATATAGCTCAGTTGGTAGAGCACTTGCCTCCCATGTACAGGCCCTTGCGGTTCAATCCGAAGGAAGGAAGGAAGGAAGGAAGGAAGGAAGGAAGGAAGGGAGGGAGGGAGGAAGGGAGGGAGGGAGGGAGGGAGGGAGGGAGGAAGGAAGGAGAAATGCAGAACCTGAACAACACTATCAACCAATTAGACCTAACAGTTATATCTAGAACACTCCACCCAACAGCCACAGAAAAGAACATACTGGGAAGTGGGCAGGGAAATGACCATTACCCAGGATGTACCCTATTTAGGCAACAAAATATTCAGATAAATTTAAACAGCTAGGCTCTACAACATATCTTCTCCATTCACAATACAATCAACCTAAAAATCAACAAGAGAAGGAAAACTGAAAAACTGAGAAGATAAACCAACCTTAAACTAGCAATAGGTTGAAGAATATATAGCAAGGGAAGTTAGAACAATTTGAGACTAATGACAATGACATCACAAAATTCCATATCTATAGGATTTGTTGAGAGGTAGAGTTATAGCTGTAAAATCTACATAACAAAAGAAGAGAAACAGAGGGAAGTAGCCCAGTGATAGAGCACTTACATAATGCATAAGGCCCTGAGTTAGATCCCTAGCACCACAAAAGGGAGGAGGAAGAAAAAGGGAAGAGGAAGACAAAGGGGGTGGGGGGTGGGGACACACAACACAGGGAAGACCAGAAGCAGAACCTCAAACACCTAACTAACTCTACAATGTATCGAACTTGATAAAGAGCAAACTAAACCCAAAGTCAGTGATAAAAGGAAATAATAAAGACTAGACTGGAGATTTAAAAAAAAAATAGAGAAAACAGTCAATAAAATAAAAAATTGATTTGTAAAAGATCAACAAAATTAGCAAAGCTTTAGCTAAACTTAAGAAAAAAATGTAGCAGATGCAAATAACTAAGATCAGAAAGTGGGAATAATAAAATGTAAGAGAAAACCATGAACTGTACACCAACAAATTCAATTATTTAGATGAAAATTAAAAATAAAATTAAATTAAAAATAAATAAAACTACAGCCAGGTGTGGTGGTGCATGCCAGTAATGCCAGTAGCTCAGGAAACTAAAACAGGAGAATTGTGAGTTCAAAGACAGCCTCAGCAAAAGTGAGGCACTAAGCAGCTCAGTGAGGCCCTATCTCTAAGTAAAATACAAAATAGGGCTAGGGATGTGGCTCAGTGGTTGAGCGCTTGCCTAACATGTATAAGGCACTGGGTTCAATCCTCAGCACCACAGAAAAAAATAAAAACATTGTGTCTGTCTACAACTAAAATTTAAAAATAAATAAATAATTAGGGGTGGGGATGCACCTCAGTGATTGAGTGCCCCTGGATTCAATCACTTGTACGCCCACCCCACCCCCCAAAAAGTACAAAAAGAAATTACCAAAACTAACTTATGAAAATCTCAACAGACCTATGAAAAGAAAATGAATTATTCTTTCGGTTATCAAAAAACTCACCACCACTGCCACCCACGGCACTCGCCGCACAGCCCTGCCTGCCCACCACCACCAAAAAAGAGCCTTGCCTGCCCCCCACCACCAAAAAGAGTCCAAGACCAAACAGCTTCACTGGTGCATTGTACTAAATGTTTTTTAAAAAAAAATGTTAACACTAATCCTCCTCAAGGTCTTTCAGAAACCAGAAAATGAAATAATACTTCCTAACACATTTTATGCCAGAAACATAATACTGATATGAAAACCATTTTTTTAAAAATCCCCTTGAAATCCTCTGATATCCTTCAAATGTGGAAGCAAAACCCTCAACAAAATATAAGCAAACATTAAAGAATATACACCATGACAAATGGGAAAACCCCAAAAATGCAGGAATGGTTCACCATAAAAATATCACTGATTACACATTAATAGAATGGAAGAAAATTTTTCACATGATCACTTCAATTGACATCTACAAGAAAAATTAAGTTCAACACCTTTTGATTCAAAATAAAACAAAATCACACACACTCAGAAAACAAGGAATAGAACTATAACATAAGAGGCATTTATGAATACCCAAAAGTTAACATCAGACTCAATGGTGAATGACTAATAGCTATCCTTCCAAGATCAGGAACAAAACAGGGACGCTGTTTAACACCATACTGGACAAGAAGTCCTAGCCAGAACAACTGAGCAAGGGGAAAAAAAAAAAAAAGTCAAAAGACATACTGGAAAGAGATATGACTATCTCTATTAGAACATGATACGATGGGGCTGGGGATTTGGCTCAAGCGGTAGCGCGCTCGCCTGGCATGCGTGTGGCCCGGGTTCGACCCTCAGCACCACATACAAAGATGTTGTGTCCGCCGAAAACTAAAAAATAAATATTAAAAATTCTCTCTCTCTCTCTCTCTAAAAAAAAAAAAAAGAACATGATATGATCCCATCTACAGGTCATCCCAAGGAATGCGCAAGTGCGTGTACACACGCGCATACACACACACACACACACACACACAAAGAAAACCACTAACCTAATAATAATAAATAAATGGAGCAAAGTAGCAGGGTACAAGGTCAATATACAAAAATCAGTTGTGATTCTACATACAATATACAATGAAGAACTGAAAAGGAAAATTAAGAAAACAATTCCACTTACAATACCATCCATAAATTAAAAGTACCTATGAACAAACTTAAATACAGGGGTGAAAGATTTGTAAACTGAAAGGTACAAAACACTACTAAAAGAAATTAGGAATTGGGCTAGGGTTGCGGCTCAGCAGTATGGGGCTCGCCTAGCATGTGCGAAGCCCTGGGTTCGATCCTTAGCACCACATGAAAATAAATATATAAAACTAAGGTATTATATATCCAACTACAACTGAAAATAAAATATTTTAAAAAAAAAAAATTAGAAAGAAACAGAGGCTGGGGTTGTGGCTCAGCAGTAGAGCATTCACCTAGCACATGTGAGTTGCAGAGTTTAATCCTCAGTACCACACAAAAATAAATAAACAAAAATAAAGGTTTTGGAGCTGGGGTAGAGCGCTTGCCTAGCACATGTGAGGCCCTGGATTCAATCCTCAGCACCACATAAAAAAATTAATTTAAAATAAATAAATAAATAAATGTATTGTATCCAACTACAACTAAAAAATATTTTAAAAGAAAGAAATTAGAAACTCAATAAATGGAAAGACATCCCAGGTTCACAGACTGGAAGATTGTTCAGTATTTCTAAGATGGCATAAAAGCAGACACTTGACCAATGAAACAGAGTTAAGTGAGCTTGGAGGGAAACCCACATGTATCTATGTCCAACTTATTTTCAACAAAGGTGCTAAGAATACACATTGAGAAAAGATAGTCTTTTCAATTAACGATGTGGGGGTGAGAAAAGACAGTCTTTTCAATTAACGATGTGGGGGAAATCTGATAGCCACATGCAGAAGAATGAAGTGAGACCCCTATCTCATCACCAGCTACAAAAACCAATTCAAAATAGACCAAAACCTAGGGAACTAGGAGAAGAAACCATAGAGGAAATGCTTCAGGAAACTGCCACAGGGGAGGATTTTTTGGACAAGACTCTAAAAGCACAGAAAAAATAGACAAATGGGATTATTATGAACTAAAAAGCTCTGCACAACAAAAGAAACAAGAGTCAAGAGACAAACTACAGAATGGGAGAAAATACTTGCAATCTATACATCTGATAAGGCGTTAACATCAAGAATACATAAACAGGGGCTGGGATTGTGGTAGAGCGCACCTAGCACAGGCAGGACCCAGGTTCAATCCTCAGCACCACATAAAAATAAAGGCATTGTGTTGTGTCCATCTACACCTAAATAAATAAATAAATAAAAAGAATTCATAAACAAAAAACTCAGTAAAAAAATGATAAAAATGGATAACAGACATTTCTCAAAGGAAGACATGTATTTGGCCAACAGGTATATGAAAACATGCTAAACATCACTAATAACCAGAGAAATGCAAATAAAAACCAAAAAGATTACACTTCAATCCAGTAAGAATGGCTATCATCAAGATAACAAAAGCAAAAGATAACCATTGCTGATGAATTTGTGAAAAAAAGAAAAACTACTGGAGGAATGTAAATTAGTACAAGTCATCATGGAAAACAGTATGGAGGTTCCTCAAAAATAGAATAATATGATCCATCAATCCCACTTCTGGGTATATGTATATCCAAAGGAAATAAATCAGTATGTCAAAGAAACATCTGCACTCCCATGTTTACTGCAGAACTACTCACAATAATCAAGAAATGATAACAATCTATATGTCCATCAATGGACAAAAGGAAAAGAAAATATGGTATACATATACAATAGAGTAGTGTTCCACCATAAGAAAGATGAAATCCTGTCATTTCCAACAACATAAATAGAACTGAAGATCATTATGGTATGTGTCAGACCCAAAAAGACAAGTACCACATAATCTCACTCATATTTGGAAGCAGAAAAAGTTGATTCCAGAGCTAGGAAAAACGTGGGGGAAGAGGGGGCAGAGGGGATCAATTGGTAGTGAGTTACAGATAGATAAAAGAAGTTCTGGAGTGCTACTGCCCAATAATATTGATGATGACTATAGATGTACAGTGTATCTCAAAAAGCTGTAAGAAAGGATTCTGAATGTTTTCTTTTTTTAATATTTATTTATTTATTTGGTGTAGATGGATTCAACACAATGCCTTTATTTTTATTTTTTTATTTTTTAGTTATCGGCGGACACAACATCTTTGTTTGTATGTGGTGCTGAGGATCGAACCCGGGCTGCGCTGCATGCCAGACGGGCGCGCTACCGCTTGAGCCACATCCCCAGCCCTGCCTTTATTTTTTATGGTGCTGAGAATCAAACCCGGGTCCCGCTCGTGCTAGGCGAGCACTCTACTGCTGAGCCACAATCCCAGCTCCAAGGATTTTGAATGTTTTCACACTGAAGCAATGATAAATATTCGTAGAAAAAGATATTTACCCTGATTTAAACATTACAAGATATACATATTGAAAATGTCATATATCACATCTTAAATAGGTATATATTGATTCATCTACAACGTGAATGAACCCTAAAAACATTAAACCAAGTCAGAGAAGCCAGATATGTATTAAATGGTTCAACTATGAACAAGCGAATTTTCAGACAGAAAAATTAGAGGTTGTCAGGAGCTTGAGGGTTAAGGGGTAATGAGAAGCAACTCCTTAATGGGTATAGGATGTTCTGATATAATAAAAACATCCTGAAACAAGAAATGATGGTTTCACTAGAACACAACTACAATAAATGCCACTAAACCATATATTTTAAATGGTTCATTATATGCTATGTGAATTTCACCTCAAATTGTAAAAAAAATTAAAATAAAATGAAAAAGATAATGCTAGAAAACCAATATTACCTATAACTACATAAAAATAAAATTAAATAAACAATAAAGTGAGACAGTTTCGCTGCTACTGAATTGATACTCACATAAAAGTACTTAGCAGTACTCCATAGTTAAGAATCACTTTTGAGGGTTTGGGCTGTGGCTCAGTGGTAGAGCACTTGCCTAGCATGTGTAAGGCTCTGACTTTGATTCTCAGCACCACATATAAATAAATTAATTAAATAAAAGTCTATCAACAAGTTTAAAAAAAATCACCTTTGAAATGTGTGGTAAAACCTGACCGATATTTAACGTGTAAGTGTATTTACTATACCTACTTTATAAATACCCCTAGAAATTATGGCTACAATATCATCTACACAGAAGAACATGGTTATTTCTATAAGTTCAAGGGACTCCAGAAAAAGTATCATAGGATTTATACATAAAACTGAAGCAGCAATGTTTTTTGACCTATATATCACTAGAAATTTGCTAGATTTTTCTGTTCTTTTTCCTTTCTTTCTGAACACTGTTTTGGTTTTTTTTGTTATTCTTTCTTAATTTTTTTTTAGTTGTAATTGGACACAATACCTTTATTTTATTTATTTTTATGTGGTGCTGAGGATCAAACCCAGGGCCTCGAATGCACTAGGTGAGCACTCTACCGCTGAGCCACAATCTCAGCCCAGTGAACACTGTTTTTAAAACTAAAAAAGTTCTCCCAAAACAATTACAATGTAATTTTTTATAAACATACTTATTTCAAAGAACAATTTTCACAGAACCAGAGTCTGAATATATTATGGTATTCCAGAAAATAAGATATTAAAACACTGTTTTATCATTCCCTTCCTTAAGTTATTTCATTTCCCCTTTGTTCTCTCCTTTATTCTCCATTTCAGTGCTTCAATTACAGGGCATCAGTCCTAGAATTCAGAAGTACACATTTTCCCCTCTCTCACATGCCACTATCCTGAATTAATCCTACATCGTATTTTGTTTCCTTTCCACAGTACAGACTTTAGAACATCTTTATACTAGATTGCAATGTACATACTTTAATTCACTTTAATACTGATTCAGGTAATAGCCCCTCCCCCATTCCAACCATGGACCAGAAGAAACTACTCAATGCAAAATGAAGTTTGCCAAGAAGAAAAAATACAAAACTCAGAAACAGTAAATAAATCAATCACTTTATTTAAGCAACTGTTTTCATGAATAGATTAAAGCCATATATGCAATTAAATGTTAAGTACAGAAAACCAATCTAACTCAACAAAACAGAGATAAGTAAAATGGTCATTTTCTGTTTTTATTTCACTGAACAATTAACTTCTTTAAAAACAAAAAGGGAAATAAAATGACATGGTCAAAAGTAATTACTCTATGCAATATCTTGACTCTCTTAAACCTTATAAATATTAGAGATAAATGTAACTCTATAAGAACTTCCCTGCACCAAAAGATACAATTTTGAAAGACACCACAGGCAAGCTACAGGATGGGAGAAGATACTAACAACTTATTTAAATTGACAAAAGACATATATTCAGAATAAATAACATTCCTATGAATCAAAATATAGACAATCTAATTAAAATGAATAAATGACAAGAATGATCATTTTACAAAACAGGGTTATCAAAATAGCCAAAGCTGAAGTGCACTGTCAATCTCTTTACTAATCAGGGAAAATGCAAATTAAAACCATCAAAACTGACTAAAGTTTTAAAAGACCTATTAAAGTACAGAAAAATAAGAAGGAAAGGAAACTCATATACTTCCAATAAAAGAAAAGTTTTAAAAAAATACTTGGCTGGGAAGGGTGGTACTCACCCATAATCCTATCAATTTGGGAAGCTGAGGCAGGAGGATCACAAATTGGAGGCCAGCCTCCCAATTTAGTGAGGTCCTAAGGAACTTAGCAAGACCCTATCTAAAAAAATAAAAAGGGCTCAGTGGTAAAGCATCCCTGGGTTCAAAATCTCCAGAACAAAAAAAAAAAAAAAAAAAAATCCAATTTGGAAAACAACCTGACATTTTCTACTGATTACACACCTATGACTGAATGACTTCACTCCTAGATATTGGTTCAACTGAAACCGCTAAACGTGAATATTAAAAAAACAAATATATGCTGGGCATGGTGGTGAACGCCTGTAATCCCAGAGGCTCAGGTGACTAAGGCAGGAAAATCAAGAGTTCAAAACTAGCCTCAGCAGCTTAGCAAGGCTGTAAGTAACTAACTCAGTTGAGACCCTGTCTAAATAAAATACAAAAAAGGGCTGGGGATGTGGTTTAGTGGTTAAGCACCCCTGGATTCACTCCCTAGTACCAAAAAATGCATGTGTCAGGGTGTTTTCTTTTTAGGACTATGTTTTTTAAGTACATATATATTTTTTTAGTTGTATGTGATGCTAAGAATAGAACTCAGGGCTTTACAAATGCTAGGCAAGTGCGCCACCACTGAGCCCCAGCCCTGTGTGTGTGTGTTCCTGGCAGTATTATTTTATAATGACCCCAAACTGAAAATACTCCAATGTTCATCAAGAATAAAATAGATGTGATGGATATGGCACAATCATAATGCAATACTAAAGTAATACAAATGAACTTCCAACATTAATGAATAGTACAAATAATACTGAGCAAAGGAAATAAGAAAAAGCAAAGAGTATGATTCCATCAATATGAAGCTCAAAATTAGACAAAGCCAAACTACAGCATTTAGGGATACAGACTTAGTAGACAAATTTTTTAAAAAGAAAAAAGAAAATTATAACCATAAAAGTCACAATAGTGGCTCTTTAGGGCAAAGGAAAGGGATTGTAAGGCAAAGGGGGCACAACCTGGGGGAGCTTCTGTGTTATTCATAAGGTTCTGGGTTTTTTTTCTTTTTTAATATTTGTTTTTTTAGTTTTAAGTAGACACAGTATCTTTATTTAATTTTATTTTTATATGGTGCTGGGGATCAAACCCAGTGCCTCATGCATGCTAAGCCAGCACTCTACCACTAAGCCACAACCCCAGCCCCGAGGTTCTGGTTCTTTATCTAGAACGTTTCATACTGTGTAATCTTTAGTACATTTAAGCTTGATGCACTTTGTTTTATTTCACAAATTTTTTAACTTGTTTTAAAAATTATAAGGCAAGTAAATGGGAAAAATCAACTAGACATTTTGGACAATTATTATAGCTAAAAAGATAAATAAAAGGTATACACACACACACACACACACACATACACACATACTGACACAAGTCTCTTTTAAGGGTTCACATCACTTTTTTAAAAAGTCACTTTTGGAATGGTCACAAATGGCTTAGTATGAATGCCTACATTTCTTTTGCTTTGTTCAATCTGTTTTTGTCTTTAAGAGTTATATCTTCCAGGGGCTGGGGATGTGGCTCAAGTGGTAGCGCGCTCGCCTGGCATGCGTGCGGCCCGGGTTCGATCCTCAGCACCACATACAAACAAAGATGATGTGTCCGCCGAAAACTAAAAAATAAATATTAAAATTCTCTCTCTCTCTCTCTCTCTCTCTCTCTCTCTCTCTCTCAAAAAAAAAAAAGTTTAAAAAAAAAAAGAGTTATATCTTCCAAATCTGTTTTCCAAAAAGTGATATGCAAAGAATAATTTCTAACATGGATAAAGTTGAAGATCATATGGCAAAAATTGAAGGCATTTGTATCTGAAATGACTTAATTTCTGAAAACACTGATTGGACTCATGGCCGCTTTTCTGACCCATAGCATTGACCACGTGCTTCTGGGATATGAATCCTATAAGCCAAATTTTGTAGGTAACAGATTTCAAATCAAAAGAAATTCTGCCCTTCTGTAAAGCCTAAATAAATTACTGACCAAACCCAGGGACATGGTTCTATCAGAATAATATCCTAACTAGCTAACCAAAGAAACCTCTAACGTTTCAAAGTAAACTTTATGTTTACAAAAAAAAAAAAAAAAGAAAGAAAGAAAAGAAAGAAAGAAAGAAAAAGAAAACATCTATGCATTCATTTCCTAGTTCACAACTATCCATAGTAAAAAGAAACATAAACTTTCAAATTAAAGCTGCACTAACGAGTTGTAAAACTTTCTGCAAATAACTACACCTTTCAAGCCTGTTTCCTCATATATGAAGCGAGGATAACTTTTGTAACTTAACTTTTGTAACTTAACTCCAAGTTTCTAAACTTTGATTCAGAATGAGAAAAACATGCACCAAATGGCTGATCACAATAAACTGTATACATTAGGCCTACACTATATCACATAGTTGTTATCTGTTTCCCCCATTTCCCTTTGCTCTACTTGGTAAATGCATGGAGCACAAAGCCACAAAATCCTGTTAACCTGCTGAAGGATAGATGAGGCTCACACGGAGGAATTAGCAAAAAGCAGGTTTTATTGGGCCACCAGGTCCAGAGGAAGACTTTCACTACAACCAATCCCTCTGAACCCAAGTTCAGAAAGTTTTAGAACTGTATAACCAATGTGTAGGGGGAGGGGCTCACAATCTGCAGAAGTCCACATAAAAGCAGGGTTTTTTTCCTACTGTTCTGGGCAACCAACTCAGGCCAGGTTTTACAAAAATAACCCCAAGGACACTCTCTGTAAAAATCAGTGCCTGGAAAAGGGAGAGTTCTCCCCTCCCCTTTTCCCACCAGCTGGTTTCCCAGGACCTAATTCACCATTTACTCTTATCTTTTGGATTGTAAAGGACTTTCCCTAGATCTTACTACTCTCCTTTGAAATGCAAACGCCTCTGTGAAGGCCTTGAGTTAGTCTTTCCTATTGCCCTCTACTTCTGCAAACATACCCTCCTCCCCCCTACTCCCGGCCTGAAAACTCTTGCAGAAATTCTTGCTGATAGTCTTAGAAGAATTATGGTGAGGATCTCTGAAGGAGCATGCTACAGGGATACTGCCACATCGATGTTCATAGCAGCACAATTCACAATCGCTAGACTGTGGAACCAACCCAGATGCCCTTCAATAGATGAATGGATAAAAAAAATGTGGCATCTATACACAATGGAGTACTATGCAGCAATAAAAAATGACAAAATCATAGAATTTGCAGGGAAATGGATGGCACTAGAGCAGATTATGCTTAGTGAAGCTAGCCAATCCCTAAAAAACAAATACCAAATGTCTTCTTTGATATAATGAGAGCAACTATGAACAGAGCAGGGAGGAAGAGCAGGAAGAAAAGATTAACATTAAACAGAGACATGAGATGGGAGGGAAAGAGAGAGAAAAGGGAAATTGCATGGAAATGAAGGGAGACCCTCATTGCTATACAAAATTACATATAAGAGGTTGTGAGGGGAATAGGAAAATAAACAAGGAGAGAAATGAATTACAGTAGATGGGGTAGAGAGAGAAGAGGGGAGGGGAGGAGAGGGGGGATAGTGGGGGATAGGAAAGGTAGCAGAATACAACAATTACTAATAGGGCATTATGTAAAATTGTGGATGTGTAACCGACGTGATTCTGCAATCTGCATTTGGGGTAAAATTGGGGGTTCATAATCCACTTCAATCTAATGTATGAAATATGATATGTCAAGAGCTTTGTAATGTTGTGAACAACCAATAAAAAAATTTAAAAAAAAACAGTAAAAAAAAAAAAAAGTTCCAGGCTGGTAAAAATGAACAGTTTTACATAAGAAATAAATCCAAAAAAAAAAAAAAAAGAAAAAAGATTTTCTATGGAGTAGGGGGTGCCACTACAAACCGAGCCCCAACGCCTACACCCCTACACCACCCGCAAAATAATCTATGTGTACCTTTTTATTCTCATTTATCCTTTGGACAATCATAAGCAGATATTAGAGACTGAGAATGTAACTCATTGGTACACTGCTTACCTCACATGCCTAAGCCCCTGAGTTCAATCCCAAATGCTGACCAAAAAAACCCGAAACAAACAAAAAACTAGAATGACTTAATTCTGAAGCAGAGTGATAAGTATGTAGAGATTCATTAAAGTGCTTTGTCTTCATCTGTACATCTGAAATTTTCCACAATCAGGTGTTTGTATAATAAATCTTGAGTCTTCAGAACAGTAAATGAAACCTTTCAAGCAATCACATCCATTGAATTTTTAAATGTTTTTTTAGTTGTAGATGGACACAATACCTTTTTATTTTTTATTTTTATGTGGTACTGAGGTTCAAATCCAGTGCCTCACACATGCTAAGCAAGTGCTCTACCACTGAGTCAGAATCACTGCCCCATCTTCATCTAGTTCTAATCTGTTTTAAATTATTAAGCACTATATTTTTATGTGACATAAATTGTATTTTAATGTATTTTTCTACATGTAGTAAAATCCTCTAATGCTATGTTTCTTGTTTCATTACAGCAGCTATTGTCCTATGTGATACTAAAATCAAATCAAGCAAACATCCTAAATACTAAAATAAAAAGAGGCTAATTAAAACCCTCATATTGATGGTAGAAATGTAAAATGTTACAAACATTTTTAGAAAATAGTTGGGCAGCTTCTTAAATTATTATAAAATTTCTATATGACCCACAAATTCCACTCCTAGGTAGCTACAGAAGAAAAATGGAAACATAACTATACCAAAACTTGCATACAAATGTTCATAGTAGTATTATTCACAATAGCCAAAATTTGGAAATCCAAATGTCCATCAACTGGAGAGTGGATTAAGAAAATGGAATATTCGGGCTGGGGCTGGGGCTGGGGCTGAGTGGTAGTGTGCTTGCCTAGCATGCATGAGGCACTGGGTTCGATTCTCAGCACCACATTAAAAAAAGACAATAAAGTCCATCAACAACTAAAAAAAAAAAATTGAAAAAGAAAATGGAATACTCTTCAGAATAAAGTCCCAAAACATCCAATACCATGAATAACCTTGAAAACATTATGTTAAATAAGTCAAATATAATGCACCATATATTGTTTTATTCCAATTATTCCCAAATGAGGCAAATCTGCATGGTTAGAAAATAAGATTAGTAGTTCTTGGAGGTAGGAGTGAAAATTGGAAGTGACTGCAAATGGGCATAGATTTTCTTTGGGGGAAGAAAGAACTATTCTAAAATTAGACTATAGTGATGGTTGTATAGTTTTCAAATTGGCTTAAAAAAAACACTGAATTGTAAACTTACAAGACAATTTTACATTATATACATTATACCTCCCTATATCTATGGAAAAAAAAGACGGAATGCACCTAAGACCTGGACTATGGTACCTCTGGAACGATGGATGAATGAGGATGGATAGGTCTCAGCTACATACATGGCAAAGCAGATACTGAAATCTAAACTACACTGCAAAATCCACACATCCCCTACATTCAGAAGTAAGAATACACTTAGAAACACTAGAAACAATATTTATCTTTCTCAACTTTGCAAGAATAAATCAAATCCATACGTGTACCAATAGATTAAATTGAAGAATGAAGAATCAAATTATGAAGTACAAGATAAAACATAGAATGCATACATACATAAAATCATAATAAGAAGTCATGGGAAGCAGGACACAGATATTGTCCACGACTATATGAAGCTGAAGCCAAATTAACTGAATAGTAAGGAGTGTTTATACAAATTACATTTGGCAGTTTGTCTCCAACACTGTCCCTGGAGAGTGTCCTGACCCAGATCTGCTACAATGCCAACAGATTTATCAGGTATCAGAGCTCAGTAATACTGATAAATAAAATGAAACAACTTGTTTGGGGTTCATTCTGAATGCTTATCAGCATTCAGATTATAATCTGCATCACATATTACAAAAGGAAAATAGGCACTGACTGGTCAGCACAGGCAGCCTATTTCACTCGAAAGTTAATTCCTCAATGTGTACAAAAATCTGCTACCCTGGGTTCATTCCTCAGACTTGAATTCACCTGAAACTTTCATCACTTCTAGATGTAAATAATAAATTTAATCTCTGATCATATCAATTATGAGAACTACAGTCTGGGACACAGTTCATCAGGACCTGCCAAATGTAAGAACTGACAGGCTGATTAGCCTCCCCTAGAAACACTACTGCATACCTCTAAAAGCAAATTATATTTTGTATGTTTTACAAACTGGATGAATGATACTGAGAAATCTGCAAATGTGTCCCCCAGAAGAAAAGCACTTATATTAATGTTTCATAGTTTAAGGAGCACTGTTATAATAACTCATTTGCTAGCCAACGTCCTGAGATGACAAACACACACATATTTATTTCCAACACAAGTGAGACAGTGAGATAAAAGTAATTTACAAAAGGACACATTGCTAATATATGAACTAATCTAGATTAAAATCCAGGTCACTGATATCATAACCCAGTAGTTCCTTCTTTAGACACAAACAACACTGAATAAAACCAAGAAAGCCTTATTAGTTTCTGCCAGGGAAGCCAATAATTATTTTCTGCAGTCTTAAAAGTAGAGAAAGTCCTCTTATTTTAATAAATAATAAAACATAAATGAGAGATCAGGTCAGACTCTGATAAAAATGCTCAGATTTTGGATAAACAGAAGTAGGTTTATAAACAATACTGAAGGGAGTACTACAAGCCAAATAGGTTTTTAAAAAACATTTTTTAGTTATAAAAGTTATTGTGTCCATCTATAACTTTTATTTTTTTTATATTTTTATTTTATTAACTTTAGGTGGACACAATATCTTTAATTTTTATTTTTTAATTTTTATGTGGTGCTGAGAATTGAACCCAGGGCCTCATGCATGCCAGGCAAATGCCCTATCACTTGAGCCACATCTCCAGCCCAACTTTTATTTTATATATTTATTTTTATGTGGTGCTGAGGATCAAACCCAGTACCCAACATGTGCTAGGTGAGTGCTCTACCACTGAGCCACAACCCCAGCCCCAAACAGGTTTTTGTTTATTTGTTTTTGCAGAACTAAGGGTTGAATCTAGGGGAATTCTACCACTGAGCTATATCCCCAGACCTTTTTATTTTTATTCTGAGACAGGGTCTTACTAAGTTGCTGAAGCTGGCCCCAAACCTGCAATCCTCCTGCCTGAGCCTTCCAAGTTGCTACAATTATAGGCATGCGCCACCATGTCCAGCCAATTAGTTCAATTTGGAACTAAATTATTTTCTTTTTATATGTAAATGAAAGCAAAGAGGTATCCTTCCCTTTGAATCTTGTTTTAAAACCTAATAACTCTTTTTATATTCTTTATCTTAAGAATAAAATTGCTGATAAGCAGGAATAGGTGAAGTTAATAATTAAGTTCCATTACAAAGGATTATTAAGAACTACACGGGCTGGTGTTGTGGCTCTGAGGTAGAGCACTTGCCTAGCATGCGTGAGGCACTCCGTTCTATCCTCAGCACCACATTAAGTAAAATAAACATTGTGCCCACCTATAACTATAAAATATTTTCTTAAAAAAAATTATACTGTCATCCAGCAATTTCACTCTAGGTACATGTATGTAAAAGAATGAGAATATATATTCACCAAAAGACTTGTATAACAATTTCCCAGCAATGTTACCATAATAGTCAAAAAACTAAAAGTAACCTAAAGAGGGTTGGGGTTGTGGCTCAATGGTAGAGAGACTGTCTGACATGTGTGAGGCACTGGGTTAGATCCTCAGCACCACATAAAAAAATAAATAAAAGATATTGTGCCCATCTACAACTAAAAATGTATACATTTTTTAAAAAGTAGCCTAAACATCCATACACAAAAGCATAGTCCTACAGTAATATAGTACATGACAATAAAAAAGAACTGATAACCTGCCACAATATGGATAACTCTCATAGACATGTTGACCAAAAGACTGAGCAAGGGGATTCGCATCTATAATCCCAGCAACTCAGGCGGTTAAGGCAGGAGGATGCAAGTCCAAGGCCAACCCCAACAACTTAGTGAGACACTGTCTCAAAAAAGGCTGGGATGTAGCTCCTGTAGAGTGCACACCTGGGTTCAATTCCCAGTACCAAAACAAAATAAACACCAAAAAAAAAAAAAAAAAAAAAGGCAGCAGCAGCCTCTATTACCAGACATTAAAATACAAAATTAACTCTGATTAAAGAAGTTGAAATGGGGAGTGAAGGGGAGAATAACACAGAGAACCTCCTGGGATGTTGAAAATGTTTATTTTCTTGGAATAGGAGGTAATTAATGGGTAACAATCCATCAAGCTTATGAGTAGTATATTTTACTCCATATATTAACATGATACACTACAAAAAAGATGGCATTTATTTGGTACCTTTTATAAAATGTAAAAGAACTTTTTTTTTTTTTTTTTGGTGGTGGTGCTGGGGATTGAACCCAGGGCCTTGTGCATGGGAGACACACAACAGAACTTCTTTTAATGTCAAATTTTAAAAGACAAAACTACTAAAAGAACTTAACCATAATTGAAAAGAATGATTTTGAACTAAAATTAGCTCACAGTACATTCAATCATTTTACCACAAAGATGTGTCTTTGAATTTTTGTTCTAAAATTTAGAACAAAAGCTGATATGCTCCAAGGAATGGGTGTAGTAAACGTCAGGGTATTCTCTATCTGGTCCCATTTCAATCTTTTTTTTTTTTTTTTTAGCATCTTCCAGAAATAAAATAACTAAATTCAAGTTTATCAGTGAATAGGTGAAATCATCTTCTGTGAAAAAGAGAAGTGGTAAGGTAAGGGAGCTACAGAGGATTATAAGTTTTTAAATAACTGCAATTAAGAATAAGAAAAAACTAGGAATCAAAGAGGATTACTGGGTAATGCAGAGGGTACAATTAAAAATGGAGAGCACAAATATTTAATGGCTCCAGTATGTAAGACTATTACTTTCTCCAACTAGGTTCAGCAACTCAGGGCCAAAAGCACACAACTTAGAAACTGATCTGTAGCTGGCTTTTGTTGAGATATATGCAACAAAGATAGAAAGCATTTCTTTATCCATCAATAAAGTTCTATACTAGGTAAGAAAATAAGGCATGAAGAGATGATACTTGGGACAAAGAGATGTCAAAACTAGAGGGGAATTGAAAGTGCAATCCAACAGTGAAGTACTTGCTTAGCATGCCTGAGGTCCTGAGTTTGCCCCCCATCACAAAAAGAAGACTGGGGGCGGGGGGGCGGGGGGGGGGGCCTAACTAGAGGGCTATATTCTATAAGATTGAAAACATTCATATTGGGGCTGGGGCTGTAACTCAGTGGTAGAGCGCCTGCCTAGCACATGTGAGGCACTGGGTTCAGTCTTCAGCACCACATAAAAATAAATATATTGTGTCCATCTACGACTTAAAAAAAAACATTTGTCAAATGTCTATGTTCAAAAAAAATACATTTAAAAGTTCAGCATATTTGAAATATCATTAATAGGTCTATAGCAAAATATCATTTCTTGGTCTTATTTTAGAAAATGGAATGCTTTTGGCTTACAATTCAATTTTTTTTTTCAAGAAACTAGAATGTTTCCAAATGGAACCAGTCAAATGCTTAAAGTATTATAATTGCAAATATAGATGTTCCTCAACATTACTATGTAAATCCTATGATTTTTTTCCAACATTTTGAATCAACTAAGGAAACTTCCAAACTTCTTAATGAATCTTTACCAAAAAATCTTAATCAAATCAAGTCACCCACACATCAATATATAAAGCTTTAATAAGCAAGAATTGGGAAATGTGTGTGTGTGTATTTGAAGTAAAAAATAATTATTTCCTATTTCTAAATTCAGTCTAGGTTGACAAAATATCATCATTGAATTGTTGCATTGTTGATTCCACGCGTATTGAGTTTACCTTGAAAACCACTTTTTTAGGGCTGGGGTTGCAGCTCAGTGATAGAGCACTTGCCTAGCATGTGTGAGGCACTGGGTTCAATTCTCAGCACTACATATAAATAAATAAAATAAAGGTTCATCTACAACTGAAAAAATTAAAAATGAAAAAAAGTCTTTTTTAAAAATATGACTGCATAATTTCTGGCATCAAAAAGTTGCCACATACAAAAAGAAACAAAAATTGAGATTAGCAAGTCAGACATTCATTATTCTAGTAATAATTCCAATTCCATGTATTATTGAAGAGCACCAATAAAGTGACTTAAGAGATATGAGAACAGCTACAAGGAGATCTAGTTGCATTATGTTTTATTATTGGAATACATGCAAAGGACATCCTGTCATATAATAAGCAATGTAAATGAAGGTTGAAGAAACTGCCAAATCCATGGGAATAGATTATAGACTGTACAGGACTATTACAATATATTTTTTCCCTTATAGTACTAGAATAGCAGTGTGTCTCCTATTAATAGCAACTCACATTCCTTTAAAGAGGTGAGATTTTATAAATCAGAATCTTCCGTTCCTGGGCTTCCCCTCAGTGTTGCCCATTTTAGGATGGCACCATCATTACTCAATTGTCAGAAACCTAGAGATCATCCTTTCCACCCCCCCCAAAAAAAATATATACATATATATATATGTGTGTGTAACTATTTTATTTTATAAAATTTATTTTTATGTGGTGCTAAGGATCGAACCCAGTGACTCACACACAGCTAGGCAAGTACTCTACCACTGAGCTAAAACCACAGCCCTAGAGATCATCCTTGACTTGCCTTTTCTCTCTTGCCTATCCCCAAAACTCAGAATTAGAACACTCCTCGTTGTTACCTCTAGTACAATCCCATAGTCCAAGACACTATATATTTGCCACCAGGATTCTATAACAACTTAACCTTCCCCTTTTCTATTCCATCCCCTCCTTGCCCAGTCCAGTATTCACAGAGCAGCTAAAGCAAGGGTTCTCAACCTTGGCACTACTGAAGTTTTGGGCAGTTAGTTCCTTGTTGTAAGGGGGGTTGTTCTCTGCATTATAAAATGTTTAGCACCGTTGGTGTCTACCCACTGATGCCAGTAGTTATGACAATTTATCCATCACCCCAAGTTGTGACAATCAATACTATCTGCAAACATTGCACAAATACCCACTGGGAAGCAAAATTGGTTTGAGAACCACAGTGCTAGAATTTTTTGGTCTTGTTTGTTTTTATGAGCCTCATGCATGGTTAGCAAGCACTCTATAATGCCAGGATACGTTTCCAGATATAATGTTTTTAAAACATTCTTCTGCTTAAAACTCTCCCACAGTTTTTACATTTCACTTATAATAAAATATGCACTCCTTGAAGCCCTAAGAATCTCAAATATACCTCCATAATCCTGATTCTGCATACCACTCTAACCTCATGATACCATTAGACTCTTCCTGTATTATACTTCCCCTCTAGTAACTGGCCTTTTCAATTCCTAAAAGCCAGTGCTATTTGTTTAGATTCTTTGTTCTTTCCTGTGCATGGACCATTCTTGTCTAGTTTTGTGCGTGTCTCAGCTTAAATATCACATCTTCAGATGCTTTTCCTGACTCACTAGGTAATAAATATTATTACCCCTCACAATACCTCATTTATTCCTTTCATAGCACATATCACAGTGTATGATTATTTTTATTTATGTGATTATTATTCTCACACATGAGGACAAATTACTTGTCTGCCTTATTTCTCTGCATATAACTGAATTTAAATAAATAAATTTACAACTTGGAGAAATAGGTGATAGGACAGTTGAGACCAATGACAACCTCAGTACAATCTCCATCTCATTTCTCACCTGTATTTATGATCACTTTACCCTTGAAGTGAAGGGGAGGGGAAAATTGGGGGAAAGGAGGAAGAGGAGACAACAATGTTCTCTGAAGGGGAATGTACAAATTAAGTAACGTAAGTAATGAATTTTAACCTCACAAAGGACTTAATAAGCACCCTATATTCAATAAATGATGGTTATGTATTTAAAGCACCAAGCACAATGTCTATAAAAGATACTTGAGAAGGGGCTGGAGTTGTGGCTCAGTGGTAGAGCACTTGCCTAGCATGCATGAGGCACTGGGTTCGATTTTCAGCACCACATACAAATAAATAAAATGAAGGTCCATCAACAACTTAAAAAAAATTTAAAAAAAAAAAAAGATACTTGAGAAATGATAGTCCTTGTGGAGAGCGGTGACAGTAACTGGGAGACCAGTGTCTGTGATTGAGGTCCCTGATGACTTCATGGCTGTGGCATGCTTTTACATCTACCACCACTTTGTCTGAATATGGTTAAGAATGGAACTCAAGGGCTGGGGATGTGGCTCAAGCAGTTGCCCGCTCGCCTGGCATGCGTGCGGCCCGGGTTCGATCCTTAGCACCACATACAAAGATGTTGTGTCTACTGAAAACTATAAAATAAATATTAAAAATTCTCTCTCTCTAAAAAAAAAAAAAGAAAAGAATGGAACTCAAAAAGATACTTTTCCCCTTCTGGATCTCCAGGACATACCATACTAAGTAAACACAAGGTTGTTATTCAAATATAGTCACCCCATGTAGCCAGAACAGCACCTCATCTTATATATAAGAAACTCAAGATGACATATCTACTTGTAACCAATTTATACACATATACCTGCCTACTTTAAATCTCTAAGATTATCTGTAGTACCTAATACAATATAAATATTTAACATGGTTAATGTACATGTACAAATTTTTTTCTTTCAAATATTTGCAATTCAAAGTTGGCTGAAATCATGGATGAAACTAGAGACAGGGAAAACCAACTGTATGTTGATTTTGAAAAGCCCAAGGGCCTCATTAACCAAACCCAACTAACCACAAAATGACTTTTAAATTGCATTTGCTTGTTTCAATAAGATAAGCATATTATTATTCAATTTCAAAACCTAACTTTAAATTTACCTATATTCTGTGTATACATTCAGAGATAAGTGGTAAAAAATATTATAAAATATTATAAAGGGAGCATAAAGGAAGCCAGATGGTCAGATTCCATATCCAGATCTGTCTAACAGGATAAGTTTTTTGGAGATGGGGTCTGTTTTGCCCAGGTTGGTCTCAAACTTGGACCTCAAGAGATGGCTTTCTCCTGCCTCAGCACATCTTTTCTCCACCCCAGTAGCTAAGACTATAGGCTTGTGCTAGCTACCTAATTTTAATGTACTGTTTAGGAAAAATTGTATCTTGGGTTATCTGCAACATCAGTAAAATAATATGAAAATAAATAATAGGCACTAATATAACTGTGATTTTTTTTGCCTTCATTCAAATTTGAAGAAAATTATAATTTTCAGTTAGAGAATAGAGAAAATAAATACCATGAAACCCTAGTATTTTCTGTTTTTAACTATTTGAGGGTAGACTATAGAAGCACTAAAAGCTGTACTCCAACCCACCACTTCCCAGCTATGTAACATTGGTAAAAGGTACCTTAACTTTTCTCCGTCACTTGTGAAATGGAAATACTATGATTGTTGTGCTATTTTATTATCATGCTATTCAGTATAGTATTTGACACATTCTCAAAAAGTAATCTGTAACTAATCCTGTCAATTATATGGTTCACAACCCTCATTATATAACATAAACTGGAAGATCTGGGTTCAGGTGGTCTGGCTGGGATGAATCCCAAACACTGGTATAGGTTCAAAGCTCCCAGATGTTTCTATTTTGTTTTGCTGAAGGTTGAACCTAGGGCCCTTAGCATGTGCTCTACCATTGGGCTATACACCCAACACTCCCTGGCCAGGTGATTTTAATGTGCAGCTATTGGCCTAAGGACAAAGTTCAAGTTCTTTACCTGAGCACACTAGCCACTTTGATCACTGTACTTTAATCATTGATCCATAGGGACCCTCGTACTACACAAGCACTTGAATAAGTAACAGTCCCTGAAGAGATGGGCTATAGTAGTGGTCCTCATACTTCAGCCTGCAGCAGAATCACCTAAAATACCTGTTATAACACAGAATGCTGGTCTCTATCCCTAGAACTTCTGAGCTAGTAGACCTACAGTAGAGTCCCAAGATTTTTCATATCTAACAAATTTCCAAGTAATGCTGACAGCACTGGCACAGGTGTCACACTTTGGGAACCACTATTGGGCTACTATTCCTTTACCTGTAATGTCATTCCCAACTCCATCATTCTCACCTCTTTTCAGGAAGCAACTGCTAGCTTCAACAATCCACCTCAAGGCCTTTATTAGCTAATATAAAACTTGTCCCCCCACAAAAAAAAGCACTGAAGAATATTATTTTTAATGGCACATTAGTACACACAGTTCTTTTTTGAAGATTAGAAAAAGCTCACTTTGTCATATATATCTAAAAAAAATTAAAAATTAAAAATAGAAATAGAAAAAGCAGCCTCCTTTAAATAGGAAAATTTTTAAATGGGGGGGGTGGTGGGCAAGAAGACAGAATTTGTCAAGCAAAATAAATTCTGAACTTCAACCTCCACCTGCTCCCTTGACCAGAGCAGCAATTATACAACCATTTATGGCAGCCCTGGCCCAATGTACCACTAAAGCACAAAAGAGGAGAAACAAACCCTGGCTGGAAAAAGAAGGGCAATAAAGCTATCAGAAAAGGAATTTTAGGGAAGTAATTTTAGGGTTGTGAGTCTTAATGTGGCTCCTCTATACTTCAGGACTGTAAGAACTGTGCTTTATTACTTTTTTATAACCACTATAAATGATCAATAAATGTTTAATGAATGACAACAAATTATATGAGATCACCTTCTCTTTTTCATCAAGTAAATAAAGATAACACACTCCTACATTTGGCACCAAAAACTATAAATATTAAGTATCAACATTGTCTTTGGTCTACAGACTTATTAAGTTAGAGGAAAGCATCAATTATTCTAATACACAGTTGGGAGATGGAGAGGCAAAATATCATACTTACATCTTTGAAAATGAAAGACTTTCAAATTAAAAAATGCATTACTTAATTCAGACTGATTTCATGATTATTTCAATAGGAGTTAACATTTACAGGAATCTTAGAAATCTGCTATTTCATCCAAAACAGTAATTTTAAAAATAAAGAAACTAAGGCCTAGAGAACTAATGGCTCAAAGATACAAAGCTAGTTAATTAGTGACACAACTATAATTAAAACTCAGATTTCAGGCTAGGGATGTAGCTCAGGGATAAGAATGTTTGCCTAACATGCAAAACCATGGGCAAGGGCAGGACTCCAACTTGGATCTTATAATCTCATGCCCTACATTAGACTTCTCTCTTCTACACCATGTTACCCTTATATTTAAATAAAATTAAATTTAAAATTTTAAATAAAATTTAAACTAAAATTTAAATATCCACAACTCACAAAGAAAACAGTTAACCACAATTTTGTTGTCTATATCCCACTTTTATGAGGGAAAAAAGCATTTATTTTACCTAGGAACTCACTTTAAGAGTGAAGTTATAAAATACTTATAAAATCCTGCTTTTGTTTGCAGGATTATCCATGCAAGGCCTAATATTCATATATAATCTTGATAAAACTATAAAAACTTAGTTATCAAGGAAGCATAACACTGTCTTGCCAGATTCCGAACATGTCTAAAGAAAGAAAAAGAGTCTAATTTTTTTAAAAGATGCTTAATAATAAGCAGAAAACACTAGTTATTATCTTTATCACTCAATTAACCAGCAGAGTACTTAATCCTCTGATCACTCTCATTAAGATTTTTATCTATTCCTAGTTCTACATGGTGAGCCCAAATTCTTTCCTTTTGGGAAGTAACCTTATCAGTTATCTAGATGATAACTTAATTCACCTTTCAAGTTTAAAATCTATGTACTTTAGATCTATGTACAATACAAAATAGTCTAGTGATTAAAAGCTAACTTCTTAACTCTCACAAGAGCTCATGAGTAAATACTCTTTTTATTTCCATTTTGCAAAGGAGAAAACTGAGGTTTAAAAAGGTTAATGAGTTTGCTCAAGTTTACATACTAGAAAGAGGTAGAGTTAGAATTTGACACAATGTGATACCAACGCCAGAGAACTCTGACAATGGGTTTCCTAATCATGTATCACATGATGGAATTTTTATTTTTTTTTAGTTATTGATAGAATTTTATTTTTATTTATTTATACACGGTGTTGAGAATTGAACCCAGTGCCTCACACATGCTAGGCAAGCGCTCTATCACTGAGCTATAATCCCAGCCCAGACAGTACTTTCTTCATCTGTGAATATATAAGCTCTTTAATTTGTAACTAGCAATTTAATTTTTCTTCCAAAAAATTAATTTAAGGTACAAAAGAAAAAAGCCTAAAATGTTCTTTAACTTTTATACCTTGTGCTAAATCACAAGAATTTCTGTATATTTGCTTTCTTTGTAAATAGAGAAATGGAGCTAAAGAGGAAATCAACCTCTGATTATAGACTAATCAGGTAGACTAAATTAGATGGGAAAAACTGTCAAATAACAATAAGAGAAAACTGAGCTTTAACAGTTAAAAAGGACAGTAGGTAGCTTAAATGAGAGAAGTCATATTCATGCTTGATTATGTATAAAACACTTTTTCCCCTACCTTTCTAAGACTGAGACAGTGATGTCTCAATCTACACCCTGACCTTTAAACTAATTCAACAATTATGAAGAGAAATCTTCCCAGAGAGCCAAACAAAACAGTACAGTACAGTACCTAATTATTAATGTTATCTATTTTAGAAAATAAAAAGACTGCTGAAAAATTCTGACTCTTGTTTGTCACTTTCTAACACACAAATGCAATCTATTGTTATGTGAAGAGAGGACCTCACAAAGAAGGATATTTACTCTTACTTTTGTACTTTACGCTTGCAAAAATATCCTGAACCTACCTCAGTGCACCCACAACACTTCATGTATTATCCTGCTAGTTTTATTACTTTGAGGTTTTGTTTTAAATTTTTAAGTTATAGATGGACACAACACACTTATTTATTTATTTGTGTGTGTGTGTGTGTGTGTGTATACATAGCACTGAGGATGGAACCCAGTGCTTCACACATGCTAGGCAAGCGCTTTACAATCTCAGCCCTGTTCGCTAGTTTTAACTTTGAGGTTTTGTTTTAAATTTTTAAGTTATAGATGGACACAACACATTTATTTATTTATTTATTTATTTGTGTGTGTGTGTGTGTGTGTGTGTGTGTGTGTGTGTGTGTACACACATAGCGCTGAGGATGGAACCCAGTGCTTCACACATGCTAGGCAAGCGCTTTACAATCTCAGCCCTGTTCGGTTGGTTGTTTTTTTTTTTTAATATTTATTTTTTAGTTATAGTTGGACACAATACCTTTATTTATTTTTATGTGGTGCTGAGGATCGAACTCAGGGCCTTGCACATAGAGGTGAGCCATAACCCCAGCCCTTCAGTTGATTTTTAATCACTCAACAAAATTTACATTTTAAAGAACAGAATCTACATATTTTATCAACTTTGTATGTCCACTACCAGATATTGAGCAATGCAACATTGCAAAATGTGTATTTGGTCTTTCCTAAAATCTTGGAATCTCCAAAGTGATGTCTTTGTGTGCTAATGAAATGACTGGTGGCCTGTCAGCCCCCAGATAGCTTCAGAATGGGGGCTAATTACAAGGAAAGACCATGGCCTTACTAGAGGGCTGGAGTTTTTCAACCTCACTCCTGGGCCTCAAGAGAAAAGAGAGGCTAAAGTTAAACTAATCACCAATAGCTAATAATATAATCAATCATGAATAATGAAGCCTCTGTAAAAGCCCAAAAGAGAGTTCAGGTGAGCCTTCAGATAGCCGAACATGTCCTCCATATTTTCTTGGAAGGTGGCAAGTCCAGAGAGGACACAGAAGCTCCATACCCCTTCCCATATGCCTGGCCCTACGCATTTCTTCATTTATATCCTCTGTCACCAGTAAACTAAGTTCTGTGAGCAAATAAATAAACTTGAGAAGGTCATGGGAAGCATAGGGAAAACAACCTAGAGCTTGTAATTGGCAATGAAAGTTGGGGGACAATGTTGTGGGACTAAGCCCACAATCTATGGGATCTGAAACTATCTCTTGATTATTAATTCAATTACTCAGAATTGAATTAAGAGGATATCCAGGGGCTGGGGTTGTAGCTCAGTGGTAGAGTGCTTGCCTTGCAAGCATGAAGCACTGGGTTTGATCCTCAACACCACATAAAAATAAAAAATAAAATAAAGATATTGTGTCTAGCTACAACTAAAAAATTTTAAAAAAAAAAGAGGATATCCAGATGATGTCCGCTACAGAATTAATTGATTGGTCAGTGACAAGGTGAAATCTCCACATACTAGAGAACATAAAAGTCTTTTGTGTTGATTGATGAGTGAGAAAACAGAAGACAGGTTTGTTTTTTCCCTAAATTCTCAGTGGTAAACATTCTCAAATTTATTTGAGGGCTGGAGTTGTGGCTCAGTTGTAGAGCACTTGCCTAGCACATGTGAAGCATTTGGTTCCATCCTCAGCAACACATACAAATAAATAAATAAAATAAAAGTATAAAAGTATTGTGTCAGCTACAACTAAAAATATAAATGTTTAAAAAAAAAACCTTATTTGAGGTAGGTGTGGTGGCATATGCCTGTAATCCCAGACTTAAGAGGCTGAATGAAGCAGGAGGACTTCTTGCCAAGTTTGAGGCCAACCTCAGCAAATTAGTGAGGCCCTAAACAACTTTGTGAGACCCTGTCAAAATAAAAAATAAAAAGGGGTGGGGATGCAGCCCAGTGATAAAGCACTCCTAGTTCAATCCCTAGTACCAAAAAAAAAAAAGGTATTTGACAGAATTTTAACAATCCCAGTCATTTGAGACCACATGAAGGAACCTGTGAAACATTATGTTAAAAGAAATAAACCAGGCACAGAAAGACAAAAATAAGGTATGATCTCACATTGTAATCTAAAAAAAACTTAAAACTCATAGAATCAGAGAAGATTGGTGGTTACCAAAGGCTGGGGGGTTGAGGTGGGGACTGGAAAGATATGGTCAATGGATACAAAATTTCAGAGAAATAGGAGGACTAAGTCAAAAGATCTATTGTACAACATGGTTACTATAGTTAGTAACAAGTATACTTGAAAACCCCTAGGAGTAGATTTGAAGGATTCTCACCACAAAAAGAAAACAACAACTTCTGTGAGGTAGTATATATAATTAATGCTGGATATTTTATTTATATATATATATATATATATATATCAAAACATCATTAAATACACATAATCTTAAAGATATTTTTGAAATAAGAATCTTAACTATTTCTATCACAGAGATAAAACAATTATCCATAAATTAAATATCCTATCCATGATAACATAACTATTAGATGGTAAATAGAAAAGAAAACAAATCTCCATAAAGTAAACTTCAAAATGCAAAGGAACTCAACATACAGAAAAGAAGCTGAAATAAAAATGACCTTTTAAGGGTTCTACAACTAAGCTAACATTCTTATGCTAGTTGTTATCACTTATTAGCTGTGTGGCCTTGGGACAATTAGTCTTAAACATTACAGGGGATTTTGTGCCTTCTGACCACTGTCACAAACTAACCCCTCATGACAAGAATAAATCCAATAAGTGACAAAGAGGGTAATGAATATTCACTGAAATTATGAGGAAAGATTTTTACACAGATCCTACAATTCACTGTTCACTTGTTCTGTTTGTCCTTTGTGAATTATATCAAATGTTCAGGACAAACACAAGAGTCTAGATTACAGCTTAAAAGTTTTTAAGGCAAACACTACGTGTTCTTACCACTAAAATTGAAAATTAGATACCACAAGTTTCTCCACAATGTGTCATCCCTCCCTAATTACAAATCTGGGAAATTTAATCTGAATTTATTAAAACAGGAATAAGACCAGCATAACAATAACTACCTCACAACATTATTGTAAAATGCTTATTGGTATAAAGCAAATGTTCGATGAATTTTTTTCTTACCAACACCAGAATCAAAGATATAGAAAGAAAGGACCCAAGTATGAAATCCAATTTGGTGAAAGCAGAAAATGCATAGAAAAATACTATGTATATGGGGCTACGGTTGTGGCTCAGTGGTAGAGCACTAGCCTAGGATGTGGGAGGTGCTGGGTTCGAGTCTCAGCATCATAAATAAATAAATAGATAGATAAATAATACTGTGCACAGATAATACTGGAAAGTCAGGCTAGTACCATGTAGAAAAATTTAAAAGCAAGTAACAGGGGAAATTGAGAAAATACCTTTGACAATACTTGAGTTTCTCAGTTTCCTACACATCTTGAAAATGGAGGCAATAACTCCCTAGAAAACAGACTTGGAAGAGCTATAGGGTCTCCCTCAGAGCAAAAGACATACTTAACTACCCATTATAAAATATCTAAGTTTCTCTAAGCTTGGGATTCTTCTTTTGTAATGTAACTACTGCCTGGGCAGGTTTCACCTGGACCTCTTCCCACTGCCATGTGCAAAGAGGGCTCAGAGATTCGATGCAAATACCAACTCTCTGGCTATTGCTATAATACATTATTCTTCATCTCTGACTAAAGAGTCTCATGGCTTCTGCCAGCAATCATTAAACTATGGCAGCTTAACCTGGTAGCATGCAGGTAGGGTAAAAATCACAGAACTTCATAGTTCTTGACATGCATTAGCACATAATTAATGTTTATCATAATTGAAAGATTCCACTTTCATACTGCTGGAATGGGTAGGAAAAAAGCAATACTGAACTATATACTACTGTCAAAAGATATACTTTAAATATAGTGAAAAAATGTTTTAAGTAAGAAATAGAAAAAGATATATTCACTATAGAAACTCTTAAAAAAGACTTACCTGGAATGGCTGTATTAATACAAGAATTAAATTTCAAGACAAATATTATTATCAAAAGAGGAACATTTCATAATGATAAAAAGGTTAACTTATCAAAATGACAAAAATATCATAAATTATATGTGTTTTATAACAGTTTCAAAATACTTGAGGAAAAAATTGACAAAAGAGAAATAATTCCAGTCATACTTGGATATTTTAACATTCCTTTCAACAATTGATAAAACAAGATCCCTTCCCTAAAAAATAATCAGTAAACACATAGATGATTTGAAAAACATTACCAAAACACCATAATCTATCTATAATTTACAAGTACTCACCCAACAGTACTTTAGTACAGCATACATTTTCTTGCCACACATTAAATAGACCACATGCTGGCCCATAAAACAAGATTTAATATATTCAAAAGAATTAAAATCATGCAGAGTATCCTCAAAGTGAAATTAAGTTATAAATCAATAAGATATCTAAAACAATCCCAAATAAAAAGGAATTTTCATACACTGTTGGTAAGAAATCAGTACAACCACTATGGAAATCAGTATGGAGATTCCTCAAAAAGCTAAAAATAGAACTACCATATGATCCAGCTATACACTGCTTGGTATTTATCCGAAAGAACTAAAGTCTGCATGCTTTAGAGATATATGCATACCTGTGTCTACTGCAGCACAACTCACAATAGCCAAGTTATGAAATCAACCTAGATGTCCATCAACAGATGAATGAATGAAGAAAATGTGATATATATGCAAAGAAGTTTTATTTAGCCACAAAGAACAAAATTATGTCACTTGCAAGGAAATGCATGGAACTAGAGACTATAATTTTAAGCAAAATAAGCCAGACTCAGAGAAAAGTATGTTTTCCCTCATATGTGGAAGCAGAAGAAAAAAGCAAGGAAATAACAGAATGCCATAAAAGTAGAAGGCTAACCATTGGGGGGGGGGGGCGCGTTTTGCAGGGGTTACTGGGGACTGAAATCCAAATTGTGCTATGTATATGTGAATATGCCTCAATGAAACCCACCATGCTGTAAAATTGAAATGAACCAATAAAAACAACCTCAAATAACAATAAAACAACATACTTTTAGGTAATCCACGGATAAAAGCAATTGCAAAGTAAATTAGAACTATTTAAACCTGAATAATAAAAATGTATTAAAATGTTAAAATTCATGGAATGCAACAGTGCTTAGAGGAAAATCTATAGCTTTAAATGTTTTTTTTTTTTATTAGAAAACAAGAAACATCTAAAATCTATGACCTAAGGCTTAACTTAGGAAGTGAAGAAAGAAAACCAAAAGGGCAGACCAATGAAATAGAAAGACAATAGAGAAAATTAGCAAAGTTGATTTGAATAGATAGCAAACTTAAAAACCATTAGATGGTTCAAAAAGCCGAATGGAGAGGCCTGGGAGGCTGAGGCAGGAGGAATGCAAGTTTAAAGCCAGCCTCAGCAACATAGATAGACCCTGTCTCTAAATAAAATATAAAAAGGGCTTAGAGATGTGGCTCAGTGGTTAAACAACCCTGGGTTTAATCCCTGGTACAAAACACACACACACACACACACACACACACACACACACATGACATCAGAAATTAAAGAGCTACCTACAGATGATACAGGCATTAGAAGGATAACAAGGGAAACCTATGAACAACTTTTGATAACAAATTAGATAAAATATACAATTAAGAAAAATGCATGACAAAAAAACTGACACAAGATAAAACAGAAAATCTTAATAGCCCTAAAACTGAATTTGGATGTGTTACCAAAAATCTTCCCACAAAGAAAATTCTGGTCCAGATGGTATCACTGGTAATTCTAACATTCAAGGAAGAATTAGGACCAGTGGTCACTTCCTGACCTTTTATGAGGACATCATAATCTTAATAACAGAACCAGACAGACAAAATAACAAAGCAATATGAAAAAAATGTACAAGGTCTTCTAACAGAATATTAGTAAAAACAAAAGGAGAATATGCTAAGTTGGATTATCCCAAGAACCAAGATTATTTTAACTTCTGAAAAGCAAAAGTTTATCCATTCTACCATGAAAGAACACTGAGTTTATTTCTCAAGTTTAGCTACCGCAAATAAGGCTACTGTGAACATTTTGTTCATATATTCTGGTATACAGAACAAAACTTTCCATCATCAGGAATATAAAGAAAGTACTAGGTTTCAAGTATAGGTATCTTCAACTTTATTAAAAAAAAAACAAAAAAACTTTCATCTTTCATAAAATATTATCAATTTACACTCTTTCCAAAAGTGGTAATTTCTCCACATTCCAGAATTTCAGACAACACTTGATATTATCAAACTTTTTAATGTTTGTCAATCTGATCAAAGTGAAATGATTCCTTTTCAAAGTTCTACTTTACACTTGCCTGATTCCTAATGAGACTACAAATCAACACTTTTCCAACTATGAGCTGCTGACTCAACAGTTAAGTTGCAACCATTCTTAATTAAAAAAAAAAAAAAAAAACCAGAATTAGAATGCCCTGAACAAAGGTTAAAAATTGTTTCACGACACTTTTATTTTCATTTTATGTGTTTGTAGAAAGTCACAATGCAAAATGTTAGCTTCTAACAAGTTAAAAAAGACATTAATTATAGTAAAATTCCATAGATCATTTGGGCAACTCATTGGTGTATCATTTAAGCACAAAGGATTATACAAGGCAGAACTTGAGATGTTCTTCAAATAGTGTTTGGTAAGAGATTAAGAAAAAGAGAAAAATATGAGAAAAGGAATGCCTTATGTGGAGAAGGTACCATAAAACCAACTGATGTAACTATGACCTACTTAAAGGTCATTTTAAAAGAATCATGTATTTTTCAATAAAGATTTCTCTCAGCACTAAGGTAGGAAGCTGAGATCCTATTCTTTTAACTAGCAAAATGACAGAAAACCAGCCCCTCCTTCTCTGAAGACACAACCATTAATTCCTACCTCAAGAATCATGTCATTCTATAGCTTATGCAAGAGCACCTTTTTTAGGTTTTTGCTTCCCACTTCTTTTCCCTGCAGAGTACCAAAGTAGCAAGAGTCACTGGAATTCCAAAGAATTCTATTTTTCTTTGATCAACAAAAAATTTACCAAGCCATTATATGTATCTATATTAAATTAAGCAATTATCTCCCTAATGAAAAAAAAAATTATGGTGTTGAGGATCAAAACCAGGGCCTCTAAGCTACACCACCAACCATGGCTCTGTTTATATCTATTAAACACCTGCTTATATCTGTTAAAGCTTGATATCCTTAGCTAAAACTATCCTACTTGTGTGTGTGCGCGCACGCGCGTGCACACGCGCCAGCTCTGCTGCTGCTGCTGCTGCTGGGAATCAAACCCAAAGCCTTGCACATTCTAGGCAAGAGCCTGCCTCTTCCCTGAAAATGATTTTCCTTGGACTGACAAAGCACATACCATAACAAACTTCTGCTACCTCTTAATACTTTCGAATAACTATTCCTAAGAATTCTACAAGCTTCTGGACCAATCACACAACTGTCTGTTGCAATGAGTATGTGAATTTACCTGTCACTTAACAGAAATGTGATCTAAAACATTAAAATTCCTTAACTTTTCTGAGATTCAGCATCATGTATCAAATGAATAAAACAAGTATCTAAGAACAGCAAGAATTACATCTTTTTCCCAATGTCTTCCTCCCTCTTAAAATTTTTAATCTTAGTTTTTTTAAATGATTTTCTTTAGTTGTAGTTGGACAAAATACCTTTATTTTATTTATTTATTTTTACCTGGTGCTGAGAATCAAACCCAGGACCTAGCATTGCTAGGCGAGCATTCTACCGCTGAGCCACAAGCCCAGTCCTAATCTTAGTTTTTGTTTATAATTTTCTCTCAATGAAATCAAAAGCTTTTTCTAGAAGGAGGCACTTAAGCTGAGGTACCAGGAAATTGAGGAAAAGACAAAATAATTATTAGTAAAGAAATTAAGGAAGATCAAGTGGGGGCTATTGCTCTGCCTGTGTCCTGTCCTTGCATGTCCAGATTCTAAAGAGGCAAACTTGAAGATACTTTTTCTTCATGATAAGCAAAATTCTTAGACCACTAAAATGACCCACACACTTATATAATCCCCTTTCCTTAAATGTAGGAGAGATCTGTAGATATAATGAAATAAATTTCCTATGACTATTACATGGCCAGATTCCTGCCTATGTAATTAAGATCATTGATCAGTTAAATTTGGCAGAAAGATTATCTGGGTAAACCTGACCTAATCAGGTTACTTTTAAATACAGTCCCCTTTAAAGGGGAGTCAGAGAGAATGGTTCCTGATTCCAAGCAAAAGCAAACAGCCATTCTGTAAACTGCTGCCTATATGGCCACATAGCAAAGAACTGAGAGCAGTTCCTGGCCAACAACTAGGAGGAAGATGGGGACTTCAATCATATAGTCACAAGGAAATTGGTTCTGCCAACAGGTAGTACCCTTAGAAAAGGACCTTAGCCACAAATATTACAGCTACACATGATACCTTCATTTCATCCTGATATTAATAGAGTCCAGCTATACCACACCCGAAATTCTGACCCATAGAAACTGAAATAAATGGGTATTAAGCTACTAAGTTTGTATTATGTTATGCATCAGGACAAAACTAATACACACTTCTCAGTAAGGATATAAGCCAAAGAAAAAGGGAAAGGCATGTGTCCTTCCCCAGAGTACATTATATCTCCTTATATAGCGCTGAGATTATGAAATTATACAGGCCTACAATCAAAGAAAAAATATCACAACTATATAAATTTGTGTAAGTTTTAAGTTCTAACACTTTAATAAAAAAGGCTTTTGCACATATCTTGATAAATATTCACTAGATTACTCCCATTTTCGAGATGAGGGAAGTAAGACTCAAAAAATAAAATCCCGAAGACTATAAACCATGGGAATGTTCCAAGTTAACTTCAGCTCAGATTCCCTCTCCCATATGCTACAATTCCTTAAGGCTGTAGAAGAGCCATTCAAATTGACAGTAATTGTAGTGCTCTCTTCACAGAGGTAATCCTAGTAACAATTTTCCATATTTCACATCTACTTAATTCCCTCTAGCTTTTTCAGAATGTTAAAACTAAAGTGGACACAGAAAGTATTCTACTGAAAAGTAGTTTGCTTGTAAAAGGGACCACTGGTAGATCACTATCTCAATGAATTTGGTTTGCTCAAAGTACGTTTTTAAATTTATAGAAAAAAATACCAACACATCTGTACATTTCCTAGAACTTTGGGTAATAATTTGTGACACATTATCAAAAATCAAAAGCAAGGAAATAACATTTCTGGTTCTTTTAGTATTTCCCTATTTACTCAAAAATTTTTAGACTGAATTCACACAATATAGAAAACGTGTTACAACGTATTATACAAGAAAGGAGTCATTCTTATTTTCCACTCTTCTGTACATTTCCATAAGCTCTTCAACATCAGTTTGCAATTTTCTTAAAATATGGAAAACTAAAGGTAGGGAGTCACATTCAAATTCCACCTAAGATGCAATCACACAACTTTATGCCAATTGAGGTACTTTCGCAAACACTATTTTTGCTAAACTGCAAAACAAAGTCATTTCCAGTCACAACCCGGAGAAAGAAGAAACTACATCCACCCTCTTTAACAGCAGATAATTAGCTATCACAAACAGCACTGTTTTTGCGTCTACAAGCTTCCAAAACCATCCCATGACTTATACGCCTGGGGCACGACTGCATGCAATGTGAAGAGAATCGATAACATTTCAAATGTGGGTAGATGGGGTGACGTGACAGTCCTAAAAATATGAAAATTTCTTGGTCCCTACTGCACACAAGCGGCACCCACTTCGGACCCTGCGAGTGGGGCTCAGGTCCAACTCCGGGCTCTCCAGTTTCCCAGCTCTTCACCCCGCCCCCACCCCGAGAAAGGAGGGAAAACAACTTTTATTGGCCTCGTCTCCCGGGAGATTGGCAAACTAGCGGGGCAGTGCTCGGGCCTGGACACGTTTCGCCAGGAGGCCCCCGTCGGGGGCGGGGAAGGTAGATAGCGGGAAAGCCCGGCTTCGACGCCCGATCACCCCTAGTCAACAGCCTTTGCCCCACCCCGCCAACAAGAGGCCTGGGCCAGCCGCCGCGCCGAGCGACCCCCAGGCCCCTCCGCGGAGGCGAGCTCGTCGTCATGTGACGCCGCCGCCGCTAAAACACCGCAGAAACGCAGGGCGGCGGAAGGCATTCGCGCCAGCCCGCCTCGGCCCGGCCCCGCCGGGCGCGGGCGAGTCCCGAGAGCCTGGGCGGGGGGGCGGAGGGCGGGCTTGGCGGCGGGCCCGAGCGCGCCACAAAGGCTTCCGCGCCTGTCGCCGTAGTGCCCGGGCGGGCGGGGGCACAATTTTCGGGGCCAGCGGGAGGGGTGGGCAGAGACGGGAGCGCTAGGGTGCCCGCCGCGCCCACAGCCGCCTACCCGGGAGCTCGGACGGCCCGCGACCGCCGCGCCCCGCAGAGGCCCGCGCGGCCTCCCTCCCCCGCGCGGGGCCCGCGCCCGGCCCGCCCGCTCCCCGCTCGCGCTCTCTAGCTCTCGCCCGGCCTCCATCTTGGATCGGCGCTTCCAGCCCCCGCGCCGCTGCCGCCGCATTCCCCCTCTTTCCCGCCCCCCGCCACCGTCGCCGCCGCCCGCACTCACCTCAGCTGCCCATCCGGGCGCTGCCGGCCGTCGACCTAGTTTCCCCCCAAAAGTCTCCGGTGTGTTATTCCCGATGTGGGGGGGTTGTTACGGGGTGGTCGCCGGGGGTTCGGGAGCGGGGGCCGCGCCTTCAACGGAGCTGCAATCCTAACCCGCCATCTGGTGGCATTTTCCACACGCCAATGGCGCCGCTGCAGACTTGGGTCCGGACCGCCCTCTGCTGGCCGCGGTGCTCACTGCCTTGCTGACGGGACTGGCCTGCCCGGAAAGGGGAGGGAGCTGAGGCGCGAGCTGGGGGCCGCGGCGGGGGCGCGCGCAAACGCTTTCCTGAGGGGATTGCGCGCACGCGCACCAGCGGGGCGGGAAACGTGGCTGCTGCGTGGCGGCTCCGCCCCCGCATGGAGCGCTTGCCCAGCTCCGCCAATTGCGAGCGGCGGAGAGCTCTGGATGAGGCCGCTGTGGACTGTTCGTGGGCCACCCGCGGCGGGCGGAAGGACGAACACTGGCGCCTGCGCGTCCCACTCGCAGAGCTGCCGCCCGCCATTTTTAGAGCTGCTCGGAGACCTGGGAAGGAACCCGCCCCCGTTTCTTCACCCAGGCCCCTCCCCAGGTCGGGGGCTAGCTCTTCCCTCCCTCCGCTCCAGTTTCCCGCTGCCCGGCTGGCCTGCTGCGGAAACGGAAGGGAGCGATCGCTCGGAGCCCTGCTCCAGCCCCTCCCGGTCTTAGGGAGAACTCCGAGCTTTGCATTGTATTAGCGATTTATTGTTGGGGAGGTGCTTTCCTCGAGCCAAGGGGAGTAGGTTCCCAGAACTGTTTGGGACCTCCCTCGCCACGGCTCTGGACGGAACACTGCCCGCTCCAGGCCGATTGGCGTCGTCCTGCCTCTGTGTAGCAGTCTCTCCGTGGTGCCGGCTTTGCATAAGGCGGCAGCATTGGCTAGTTAGTGAGCCGGGAATGCAGCTAGACTGGGAAAATAGAGACTCAGCTTTGGAATTCGGTTTCTCCTACTGCAACCTAGTAATATTGTCAGTGGTTCTGAAATGGACGTGAGACTCTTAGCCCTCCAGTGGGCTAGGGACAAAGTCACTACCGTGAAATCTTGACCCAGGTGTTTTGTTGGACCTCACAGCTTCCCTCTGCTCTCTGCCTGCCTATGGCTTCTACCTTTCACCTGCTTTCAACTTTTTTCAACAAAAGTGAATCCTTACTCTCCCAGGTCATCAGCCCATTTGTGACTCAATTCTCCATCAGAATAGACTGCTCTGTTTCCAGTATCACCTTATACTCGCTCAACTCCATTATATTCTTGAGGGCTAATCTCTAGTTATCATCCTTGTTCCTGGTTTCTGTTAGGCGTTGGAAGGTGGTGTGTGGTGGCTTTTCACTAAAGGAAGTCGGGTATGAATTTGTGACTGGACTTGCATAGATTTTTAGATAACACTATTTATAGATATATATTTACTAGTCTCTGGTTGACTTCTTATTGTTACTCTGCAAAGCCTGTTTCTAGCTTTCCTTGTTAAAAGTGCCAGTCCCAAACTAGGCTAATAGATGACTTCATCTAGTTTCCTGGGCTAAAAGCTGTGCAATTCCAACAATGGGTTGACATTCTCTCCATCTTCAGACATCTGTAACCATGATCCCACCAGGATCTCAAAATTTCTCAGCGAATTAAGGCATTCCCTCTGCCCTTCTCTCCACAGTCTATCCTGCCTAAATGGTGTGTGTCCTGCTTTTCAAGTTCCTTGTTCCATTACTATTTTCCTATAGTGTTACATCCTCAGTATTCAGTATTTTATTCTCTGGCTTCTTCCTTCTGTTTTTCAAGTTTCCATTGTCTTAAAGAAAAAAAAAAAAAAAACAGTGCTGTCAGTTCCCTCCAGTTACTATCAACCTTCCTTCACAGTTAACACTTCTCAATCCCTGGATCTATACTTACCTGATTTACTGGTCTCTGATTCCTTTTCTAACTTCACTTCAGTCTTCCATCCTGTAGTTCAACCCCTAGCTCTCTGTTATGTAATACATTCTTTCTCTTGAAAGTCTCCCCAAAATTAATTTTTTAATCTTCCTACCTTTTCCTTACAGGTACTTTCCAGGAAGCTCCATTGCAAAATTAAGCATTTAAAATTAATTCTCTAAGACAGGCTTAGTGTTACCTGCCTGTAATACCAGCTACTGGAAGGGTGAGGAAGGAGAATAACAAGTTTTAGGCCAGGTTCAACAATGTAGTAAGACCCTGCCTCAAAAGCAGATGAATGAAAGAAGGGCTGGGGATATAGTTCTGCAGTAGAACACCCCTGGATTCAATCATCAATACTGGAAAAATAAATAAACTAACATTTTATCTCTCTTATTTGAACATTCTAATCTCCTAATAACATTTCGATTTCAGCATAGTGCAGTGATTAAGAACATGGACTCTGGAACCAGACTGTTCTGGAAAGCTGTATGACTTTGGGCAGATCTCTGTCTCAGTTTCTTCATCTGTAAGATGGAAATAGCAATAGATTGTTGAATATTAAACTATTTAATATATTAAAATGTCATCTGTAGCCAGGTATGGTGGTACACACCTATAATGGTAGTTTCTCCAGAAGCTGAGGCAGGAGGATCACAAATTCAAGGCCAACCTGGGCAACTTAGGGAGACCCTGTCCAAAAATTTAAAATGAACAGGTCATGGGTATAGCTCAGTAGAGTATTTGCCTAGCATGTGTGAGGCCCTGGGTTCAGTCCCCACCTACCACCACCATCAAAAAAATCCATTTGTGTTATTACAGTGGTAATATTTTGCTAAGTATTTTTTAGCTTCTCTCCTCCCCCTCAGCCCTTCACCCCTCATCTCATGCAGGCAGGGCCTCTTGAAGCATGTGCTATACCACGGAGCTATATTCCCAGCCTAGCACTTTAAAAAAAAATTTTTTTAAATTATCCAAGAGCATAAATAGTCAACTTTCTAAGTATGTAGAAACCTAACACATTGTTTATTTTGCCCTCACACAAATTGAACTGGTGTTTGTAAATAATTACGTAGTCCCCAGGCTCTAAATTATAAGGCCATACTTGACTTTTTTTTTTTAACCTGAGTCCCATCATATCCTAATTCATTCAGATCCCTTGTTTTTTTTCTGCAGCCATCTTCATCAAAGCCCTTCACTCCCCATCTCTTCCCATTGCCTTACACCACTATTGTAATAGTCACCTGAACAGTTCAGATCCTTCATTTTCCTCCTTTAAAAAAAAAGCAATGTTATATACTTACACAAAAGGTCTCTGTAGTTTCTTATGGATTATAAACTATCATCTAAAATACGTAATGTCATTCAAGGAATGCCTTGATGTTTTTTCCAGTTTATCTCTGTTTTGTCACAAATTCTTCATACCAGCTGATTTGGTCTGATCAATCATAAATGTAAGCAAAAGGCAGATTCATTCATCCTTTAGCTATTTGGTAAAGTAATAGAGATTCCATAACATGATGAATTCATTGCAGGATTACATATTTCCCAGAAGCCTCTGCTTTTAAGAATTTCTTAAGATTTCAAATCCCTTGGCAAAGATTTTCAAACACTGCTTTTTTCATTAACAAGTCATAGATATGCTTGAAATATCAAAAAGAAGGATATGCCTTTTAAAATACATGCCATTAGACCTTTATTTCAACTCAGTCTCTTGGCCCACCTCATCCAAAGTTGACATTTAAAATTACAAACAGAAAAATGCATTCCATATTCTATGAAATTGGTAGACATTGAAGAGGAGTTTCTATGGTTTATTTTAAAAAGACTTTTTATATACTATTGTCTTGAATTGCCTTTGATATTTTCCTTGCATATATACCAAATCATAATGTGTCTAACAATGTATTCGATCTAATTAACCAATAACATGAGTAAATTTGTTTTATAACACAAAGAACTAGTTTGTGACTCTCTTATAGAGAGTATGATTCCTTGAAATTTTAGCTAAACTTTTGCCTTTTTCCTCTCTAGATAATGTTAGCTCACAAAACAATTCAGTTCTGCTTAAAATTCAACTTTTTAAAAATATTCTTTAGTTGTTAATAGACATTTATTTTATTCATTTATTTATATGTGGTGATGAGAATTGAACCCAGTGCCTCACACATGTCAGGCAGGCGCTCTACTACTGAGCCACAATCCCAGCCCAAGATTCAGTCAACTTTGATGATGATAATGGTTATGTTGTTTTCACATAAAGGCATTTTAAAGAAATATTTTTATGAATTATTCTTCCTTTCCACTACTTTTTTGCAGATATAGTTCCAGATGCAGCTACTGAATATTTAGACCAAAGAAACGTGTTCTGTCATCTGACCCTACTTCCTTATCCCTTCACTTTTATCATTTTCACAAACCCTGTGTTTTAGGTATCATGACAACTTCCTCATTTTTATTTCACAAATGAAGTATTCTTACTTAAAATTTTTTCACTTGGTTACAGGAAATTTGATGTTGCTTATATTTTAAAAATCAGAAATTATTTTCCTTTTTCTACTCTTGCAATTAAGATGTGATGCCAGTTGGTGGCAGTAATATGCCATGGTGTCCTACTACCAGTCCATAATTGGGTTAAATCATGAATTTTTTTATTTTAACTCAGAACATAATTCCTTCCAAAAATGACAAATCAATTCTGCCCCAAAGTTTATAATAAGATGTATCCAAATTACCTTTCCTTTTGGAGTCAATAACATGGTTGCAGGCAAAGTTCTATCTCTAAAAATGTAGAGGACCAGAACTACTCAGATATTAAAAAAGAAAGAAAGAAAGAGAGAGAGAGAGAGAGAGAGAGAGAGAGAGAGAGAGAGAGAAAGAAAGAAAAAAGAAATAAATCCATAGGCATAAGACTGGAACTAACATGGGAAGAAACTAACGGTTTCTACACATTATTTAAGGTAGAGATTAAAGAATCAGTAGAACAACAATTTGCTTAGTCCAAGTTTCTTGGTGTCCTTGGAATTTTCACCTCATTTCAAAAAGCCTAGCCCACTTTTGGAAATCATCCTTGATCAAATAAATGTCTAAGATATTGTTTCCATATACACAGAGAAACCAATCTAACAGACAGCTTAGCGCAGCCCTGTCACAAAATAAAAATTAAAAAGGGCTGGGGATGTAGCTCAGAGGTAGATTGCTCCTAGGTTCAACCCCCAGTATCACAGAAAAAAAGAAACATTAAGTTTAGTTGGTCAGTATAACTAAGTTTGAATCTACTTTCATTCAGAAGTCCCAAGGCATTGTCTAGTACTCAGTGAAACTGAATGAAAGTATGGATTGATTTTTGTTGTTGTTTGCTTGCTTGCAGTGCTGGGTATGGAACTCAGGGCCTCATACACAAGTACTCTACCTAGCCCTGGATTAAAAAGTGTTAACAAACAATAAAATAAATCTGTTACTGTGTACCGTATGATAAATGAGAGGATGAACAATTACAACAAAAGCATTCCAACAACCCTCTCTGAGCTTGACAGCAGGAATGTTCAACCTGTTTTCCTGGATTTAATAGATGATTAGTTTCTTAATTCCTCATCATTATCAGATGTTTACCCTTCCCACCAATGTAAATCATCTCTGGGTAAAATATTTTATGGAAACATTTCTAAATGATTTTCCTATGATCTTTCATTGCATATATTTTATAACCAGGTTTATTTTGTAAAAAGAACTTTTATTATAAATATCACATGCATATGAATGACCTATTGAAACAATAAAAAGTTACTTGCTGTTATGGTTTAGATGTTAGGTGTCCCCCAAAAGCTCAAACCTGTGAGACAGTGCAAGAAGGTTTAGAGGTGAAATGATTAGATTATGAGAGCCTTCATCTTGATTGTGGTAATGGTTTAACAGGTATACATACATGAGGAATGGAATTGACCATCTATGGACTGAGACCTCCGAAACTGTACATCCCCAAATAAACTTTTCCTCCTCTAATTGTTCTTGTTGGGTCTTTTAGTCACAGCAGCAAAAAAAAAAAAAAAAAAAAAAAAAAAAGATGACTAAAACACTTGCCCATCTCTTTACTCTTGTTCTTAATTCTCCCCAGAGGCAGCCACTGTTATCTGTTTCCAAAAGCTTTTAGGCTTTCTCTTTAATCTTAGTGTTCCTAGGAAAGAAAATATAATAACAAGTTATCAGGATCAGAATTGCAGACCTTTCCTTCTAAATCAATGTAAACAATCAATAAATAAAATTAAATATAAATACCTCTGTCAATGACACTTAGGTAGACGTATATTGAATAGCTATTGCCATTTATGACAGACATTTGTTATTTTGGTGCAATTTTATCGATATAGGATTAACACAATAAATTACATATAATTAAAGTTTATAATTTGATGTAACATGTATGTATACCCATTAAACTATTACCACAATCAAGATGACAAATATATCATCTCTAAAAGTTGCCTCATTGGCCTTTGTAAACCATTTCTCTTCCTTTATTCATCTCAGGCAACCACTCATCCACTGTCTGTCCACTGATCTGCTTTCTGTTATTATAGGTTAATTGAATTTTCTAGAATTAAAAAAAATGGATTAGTAAGTACAACATGTATAAGGTCTGGTTTGGTTTTGCTTTTTTGTATTGTTTCTCTACTCAATATAATTATTTTGAGTTTCATCCATGTTGTATTAAACATTCATTCCTTTCCAGTACTGCTGTGGTACTCCTTTGTATGATCATACTACAATTTGTCAGTGTACCTACTGATGGACGTTTGTATTCCAGTTTTGTCTTATAGTAAAGCTGCTGCAAACACTTAGACATTGTGATTATGCATCACCTGATCTGGTCTTGAGGTAAACTAAAATAGCTGTCTACAAAGCTAGGGCCTTCAGAAGCCGGAGAGGTAACATACAAAAGTGGGAAGAGGGACAGACATAATAAAAGCAACAATTTAAGCTCTGTGATGAACGGTGAACTGGCACTAGGCCGCCACACTGGGAGGGGTGGACACTAAGATCTCAAAGAGGAGAGCTCACACCCGTCTAAAGCCAGCAGCTGCTTCTCAGAGCCAGCTCATAGTTGCCACCCTAGCCAGTGTTGCCAGACCTTTTTTTTTTTTTAATCACCCAAAGAACTGTCACAAATCCAGATTTCATGTGAAGTTTCTCAGGGTGTTTTGTTTTGTGTTTGTATTTAAGATAATATAATTTTCCTCCATTCCCAAGTATGGAAACAAATGAAAAATAAGATTTTTAAAAATCTGACAGATAGAAATCAAAATATTGGCTTGTATAAAAATCCTGATATTGGGCTGGGGTTGTTGTTCAGTGGTAGAGCACTTGCCTAGCATGTGTGAGGCACTGGGTTCCATTCCCAGCCCACATAAAAATAAACAAATAAAATAAAGGTATTGTGTCCATCAACGAATAAAAAAATATTTTTAAAAAAATCCTCTCAGTGGTAGAGCGCTCGCCTCACATGTGGAAGCCACTAGGTTCAATCCTCAGCACCACATACAAATAAAATAAAGGGGGCTAGGGTTGTGGCTCAGTGGCAGAGTGCTCAGAACCTCATAAATGTAAAATAGAGATATTGTGTCCACCTAAAACTAAAAAATATTTTTAAATCCTGATATTTACTTAATTGGGTATTAAATATAAGCAGCATTCCTTGATTTATTCTTTCTGCTTTTGATCATGTTTGAAATTTTTATAATAAATAAAATTTATAAAAAATTACATTGCATAAAGCCAATTAAACAAAGAGGTAAGGTTTAGCAAATGTACTTGTTACCCACAACCAGATATATCACCCAGTCAAAAACAGAACTGGACAACTTCATAGATTTTGGGTCTGCCACATAAAACAGAAAATTTGTTAAATCCTACAGACAAGAGGGGGAAAAAAAAACAGAGAGAAACAAAGTGAGACAGAAACAAAAAGCCCAGAATGGGCTTAGTGTTTCAAATTTGGTTCCTTCTTCTGATCTCAACTGTTAGTGAAATTATTCCTACTTCCCTAGAAAGTAAGGGACTAAGCTCTTACCATTTTTTTTTCCTCATGGGAGTGGAAGTTTTCTCCCTGATATGAAAACAAAAACCATAAGAGATTTAAATGTTTCATGAACATGGTGATATGCTACCACCATCCCCCTTCGAGTAAGGATTTGTCCCAGCTATTGAGCCTGCTGTTGACCGAGTCTTTGGTGCCTTTAGAACTGTTGCATTTGCAGACTGTCACCTTTGCTAAGGTCCTCTCCCAGCCTGGTCCACATATCGATTGGGGATCAAAGTGGGAATATAAGAGACTGGCCAACTTGCCCAACTTGGGACAACTATAATAGTCAGTTTGAACCTCCAAAACTCCCTATGGGACCTGCACAATCTCTCTCCCCAATCCTGTTTTCTTTCCCACTCTTCTACAAGCGTTTAATCCAAAGGGCACTCTCCAAATACCCTACCTGTTCATGTCTTGTCGTCACCTTCCCAGGAAACCCAACCTATAACTGTTGAGGGCAAGAATAAGGTCTGAAGGAGCAAGCAATAAGATGGGATTTTGCATATGATCATTAGATGCCTACCTGACACTGAGGGCTCCTATCACAAGGTTACAGTCTAAGTGTTAAAATTTTAATGGGTGGTTAATGGGATTGGTACACCAGTGGAATGGTACATATGGGGAAAATGAAAATTATAAGAACAATGGAATTGGGTATTTCTCTGGACTAAAAATGTGATTGTACTGGGATATAGGGCTTTTAGGAGATAATTCAGGTTAAATTAGATTGTAGCAGTGAGCCCTAATATAATGGGATTCATGGCCATACAGAAAGAGGAAGAGAGCTGTGTCTCTTTGTGAGCACACTGAGGAAAGAATGTGAGAGAACAAAGCAAGAAGATGGTGGTCTGCAAGCCAGGAAAAGAGCCTTAACCAGGAACCAAATGAGCCAGCACCCTGATTTTGCATTTCTCAGACCCTGAAACTGTGAAAAATTTCTCTTTGTTAAGCAATCTGTCTAAGGTGTTTTTTTTTTAATATTTATTTTTTAGTTGTAGTTGGACACAATACCTTTATTTTATTTATTTATTTTTATGTGGTGCTGAGGATTGAACCCAGGGTCTAGCACGCGTAAGGTGTGCACTCTGCCGTTGAGCTACAACCCCAGCCCGGTCTATGGCATTTTTAAAAAATATTTTTTTAGTTTTAAATGGATACAATATCTTTTTTTTAAATGTATTTATTTTTAAGTGGTGCCGAGGATTGACCCCGGGGCCTCACATGCATGAGGCAAGCACTGTACCACTGAGCCCCAGCCCCAGCCCCAGCCCCTGTCTATGGCATTTTATTGTGATAGCTCATGGTGATTAAGATTATTGTTTAGCTGGATGAATGGACTGGAAATAAGTTAATGAAAAGCTGAGAGTGATTAATCTCCAACTGAAAGCTCAAAGTGACTCCTTAGTACCTTACAAAAAAGAAGAGAAAAAAATCTCCTGAAGTAGGAGTCCATAATAAGCCAAAGAATGAATTCAGTCAGAGTGAGCTAAACTCCAGTCAAGACAGGTATATTAAGCTAAAGCAGGGTCTTAGTTGAGAAAGAATGGGGCTTGACACATCAGATGAGGACATTTCCAGCAATGGTCCCCCATTACTCAGAGATGATTCAGACATGTCTCTTCATTAAAATAATAAGTGTCTCCTCTTTGCCCTCAAGATTTGCTCACAGGTTCTCTCTTTCCAGTAGGCCTTAACTAGTGTTAAGTCTCAATATGCTGGATATTGTCATTCAGGAAAGGACCTATATCCCAAAAGATCTTTAATACCCAGCCAGCATAAACTGGAAAAAAAATGTATAGAATTAAATTTTGAGAGTGCTTAATGATAATGAAAGGAACATCAGATTGGATAAGGGAGAAGTATATTCGGAAACACCCTCCCAGTACTAAGGATCTAAAACCATATCAAGACCCCCAACAGTTAGTGTGAATGGGTTCCAGAAGCATGAAAAAATTGATGACCCATATCAAGTGAGGCTAAAATGTCACCATTGCCATGGCAGAGAGTAGAAGAATAAATTTAAAGGATCAGGAATTTGATTATGCTGAAGAATATTTACTTTATAAAGATGGAAACCCCACCAGATGACTAGTTTACATAAGGCCATTAGATACACCATAGTTCAAGGCCATTAGAAATGCACCGTTATGCTGGACTGGGGACATAGTTTAGTGGTAGAGCGCTTGCCTAACATGCATGAGGCCTTGAGTTCAGTTCCCAGCACTATGGTTAAAGAAAAAGATGTGCTATTGTTGGGGCACCAGTAACTCTAAGATGTTGACTAGTGACTCCCTGTAGGCCAGAACTGATGGTAAAAGAAGCCATGGAAGAATGAGTTTCACTGATAGCAATAGGGATAACAGGGTCCTAAAGTGATCAAGGCCACGTAGTGGTTATTAACTGTCAGAAGTCAAGTTGGACAATTATTATAAAGTCCCAGGTGCAGTGAGGAAAAAGAGAACCACAGAAAATAATATGAAGATAATTAATATGATGATCCTGAGGGAAAAATAAATGGGCAGTTAATGAGGATACTATTCATTTTGTACCATTTGATGAATTCTAGGATTTATAAACAGGAGAGTGAAGCAGTCTCCTCAATTAAAATAATGATTCCTTGACAAGTTTCCAAACATGAATCTGTTTTTAGATCTAAAACCATGAACTCAAAGAAAGACAGGTTCCCATGAAGATGGACTTGAAATACCATGATGAATGTGCATAGTATCAATTTCCTCAGTATTTCCCCAAAGATTGTTTCAGAACCTTTAGACCTAAAGCCATTTACTCAGATAATTGTCCACAGGGAACATGAGAATACCTAAACACTTCAAGGACCATAGGTCCTAGAATCTGAATTGACATTCTTACTTAGAGATCAAAAGAATAATCATGGTCCCTCTGTTAGAGTACATACATATGGGAACAGTATATAACACCAAGGTCTGAATGTTTATGCCCCACTCCCAATTCCTATGATGAAACTCAATCCCTACTGTGATAATTTCAAGAGGTGGGGCCTCTGAGAGGTGGTCAGATCATCAGTATATATCTTAAGGTATTGGAATTACAGATAATTTTTATTTTCTTTATATTTTTGTGCTCATTCCAAATTTTCTATAGTAAACATACACTGTTAGAATCACAGAAAACATGTTTTAAAACTAAACAATACTATTATATATCTTGATGCAGTTATTTCTAGAAACTGAATAGAATTGCAAACATCATTTTTAACTTATTTCCAAAGCTGCAAAACAGTTGCATCTAATATTTTAAAACATACAATATAAAGAGATGACATTAAAATACTATGATATTTTAACTGATGAAAGATCTATTGAAATAATTGCAACTGGGCACAGTGGTGTATGCCCATAATCCCAGCTACTAGGGAGGTTGACGAAGGAGAACTGCAAGTTAGAGGCCAGCCTGGGTAATTTATCTAGATCCTGTTTCAAAATAAAAAATAAAAAGGATTGGGTATATAGCTCAGTAATAAAGCACCCTCATGTTCAATCCCCAATACCAAAATAATAATAATAAATAATTGCATCTAACTTTTATTTCTGAAAAGATTCTTTTAAAATAGAGCTAAAGCATTTGAATAATCCCTTTAAATGAATGGTCTCTAAAAATACATGCCATGAGCAAACATCTAGAACTAGAAGGGGACAGGCCATAATGCCAATGTCCATGAGGACCCCCACTAGAAAGAAAGGTTCAGGGGATCTGCAGGTGCTTCACAGAGGCCGAGACCAAGATTGTGAATCTTAAAAGGGATTTCCCTTATAACAAGGCAGGGAAAACCTGAGACTGGAGACAGTCACACAAAGCATGCTTTTCTTCATTTAACAAATATATTTGAGTGGCTATTTTATGTAAGGTACCATGTTAGGTATTGGGGAGACAGTGATGAATTAAGACACAGTGTCCCTTCCCTCTTGGAGATTTTCATTCTAGCAGAGGATAAAAGCATTAAACTTCTCATTATGTAATAACTACTTATATAATAACTTAATAATTATATGAGTACTAGGCAAGTAATAATTATTCTATTAGCGTTGTTATTAGTGCTATGAAAAAGTACAGGATTCTACGAGCCTACCAAATGGAGGCACTTGAGTGATATGAGGACTATCAGAAAGCAACTTCAAGGAAAAGATGTTTCAGCTGAGACCTGAAAAAAATGAGTTGCCAAGGAGGGGGTAACCCCTTCTACAAAGGCCCTGTAACAGAAGGGAACATGGAGATTTAAAGAACTAAAAGCTCAGTATGAATAAAAGGCAGAAGGTCATGGAAGAATGCAAAAAACAGCTCTCCATCCACACTGGCCCTTCTCTAGCTTCACTTTTCCAAAGAGGTAAGGAATTTTCAAGGTCAGAGGGACATGCCCACCTCAAGCCTGTACCACCCTACTCTTTAGAACATATTCAAGGTACTCTGAAATCCCTTGAGCAAATGTCCCTGTGCCTGGCTTCCAGAGCCTGTCCCTTGTCTGTTCTCTTGAGTGTTGACCTAGTTACTAGAAAACACACTTCTGGATTCAGAAGTTGTTCAAAAGCGGGCAGGGATTGTGGCTCAGTGGTAGAGTATTTGCCTAGCATGTGTGAGGCACTAGGTTCAATCCCTGGAGCCATATTTAAAAAAAAAAAATGAAAACAAACAAAAATAAAGTATTGTATCCATCTACAGCTAAAAAAAAAAAAGTTGTTCAAAGGACAACTTATATCAGAAATATGAAACATGTAGACTTGGGTGACTGCATATATGCAGGTGAGACCCCGTGAGAGTGCCTAGAACCTGGGATAGAAAGGAAAGCAGAGAGAGTTGGGGCTTGGTGCTTAGCTCTGCCTGGCTCAGGAACTTCATGTCTGAGAATTCAAAATGGAAACCTGGACTTCTTCTGTACAGTCATGAAGATACATCCTCCTCTTTGTCACAAGAGGAAGACACTATTTTTTAAAATCTGATCATCGGCTTGTTTTTATGGCCTTTTAGTGTTTAGAAATTTGGTATGTGGGCATCCATTTTGTTCCATCTAGTGAATGTGAGGGATGAACCTGACCATATTTGTCTTGTTTTTATCATTATTCTAACAACAGAGTAAGTCAAAGGGTTGTAAACAGGAGAGTGATCTGATTAGATTTACAAAGATCACTAGTTGCTGTGTGGATAATGAATTCAAGGTAAAAGTGAGAAGTCAGTCTCCCCCCTCCCCATTTGCCTCTCTTCTTTTTTCCTGAATAATGGGGATTGGAACTAGGGCAATTTTAACACTGAATTACATCCTCAGACCTCTTTATTTTATTTGAGGTATTAGGGATTGAATTCAGGGGAGCTTAACCACTGAGCTATATCCCAGCCCTTTTTATTTTTTGAGACAGGATCTCAATAAGTTTCAGGTCTTGCTAATTCACCGAGGCTGGCTTTGAACTTCTGCAACAGCCTCTCAAGCCACTACCTGAGCCTCCTGTGATCCTCTTGCCTCAGCCTCCCAAGCTGCAAGAATTACAGGCATGAGCCACCCTGCCTGGCTTTATTTATTTATTTATTAGACAGGGTCCTGCTGAGTTGCTGAGGGTCTCACTAAATTCCTGAGGTGGGCCTCAAACTTACCATCCTCCTGCCTCAGCCTTCTGAGTTGCTAAGATTACAGGTATGTACCACCACTACACCTGGCTTCTTGAAAAGTTTTTTGATGTAGGTCAAGCTAGCATGGACTAGTATTTTATTAGAGGAGATACCAAACAGTAGGTGGTTTTAAGAGATGATCTGGCAGTAAATTGACCTCCCAGAGGCAAGGTAATTTGCATATGAATTACTCTGGGATTTCTAACTGGTGCTACTTAATGGAGAGTAAAATCATTTACTAAGAAAGAGGCACAAAAGGAGAACCAGACTTTTTTTCTTTCTTTTTTGGTGGTTGTCAAGGCAGTAGACAGTCATGCCTATCTAGAATCATAACAGTCACTTCTTTCAGTAATATTCAGTGGTGTGTTTGACAATTATAAGTAATGAAAAGATGGAATCTTTCCTTTTTTCCTATTGAGTCAAGTGATTGACAGAGGGGGAGCACCAGAGCATGTGCTCACAGCCAGAATAGTCCACTTAGAGGAGCCAGCACAAGTGACTGCAGCTGTGGTCTTGGGCAATGGCAGTATGAATGAGCCATCAAGAACCCAGCTCCAAAAGAACAGCAAAGTCTATGCTGGGGTGGAAATGGGTAGGCAGGCTCCTCTGCTTTGTCCCTTGACAGGAACTACATAGGTGAGAGAGTTGCTAGAGTCACCCATACATGTTGATGGACTTGTCTGTGGAAACCCTTCCATAGTGTGGAGAGTTGCACAGGTGTAGCCAGAGGACAAAAAGTGGTCCTCCACTCAGAAGTAGATGGATGTTGCTCCCCTGGCCCAGGCTTTAAGGATATACACAGAGGAGACAGCTCTGTCTGCACTGGGTCTGCAGCCTGAACTAGATGCCTAAATAGATATGAAGTAGAAACAAGGAGAACTTTGTCGTAATTTTTTTGTCATCAGTATTTCTCCTCCTATTATATACTTTAATTACTGTTTTATATTAAACATTTGAGTATCTGACAAAAGAGGCTAAATCTATATTTACACAATAAATTTAAAGGTAGAAACTTGAAAAGTTTTCCATTCACATTTCTAAAAGCCATTAATTGGTGAGATTTAAGAAGACAGAGGGATTAGAATGTTTGCTTTTACTCAACTGTCAACAGGCAACCAGAATAGATCAATGTGTGAAGCACACAACCAGGTTATCAAACGCAGGACATGGCTGTAATGGCCAACAGCCAACATAATCAGTGAAACAGTAGCAAATTCAATTTTGCAATGTTACTTTAACATAACACATTGTCCTTTTAATCAAATCCATGGTCGTTCCATAAGAAATGAATTGCCGGGACTAGGATTGTGGCTCAGTGGTAGAGTGTTTGCCTGGCATGTGTGAGGCCCTGGATTGGAGAAAAAAGTTCTTAGCATCACATATGATAAACAAATAAAATAAAGGTATTATGTCCATCTACAACTAAAAAAAAAAAAGAAAGAAAGAAAAAGAAAATGAAATGGGGCTGGGATTGTGCTCAGGAGTAGAGCACTCGCCTAGGTGTGAGGCCCTGGGTTTGATCCTCAGTACCATGTAAAATAAATAAATAAATAAACGTTTAAAAAAAAGAAATGAATTGTCTGTGACACTGCTCATGAAATCCAAAAGTCATTCTCAACTATAGCTTAAAGTGAGGCTTTAAGTTTGAGACAGCAGCCAAAGGGACTCCTATCCCTCTCTGCTTATACGCAGCAACAGGGGAAGAAATCGGGCTGGACCAACTGGTGGCATGCCAGTCCAAACACCTCTTTGGAGAGTGTGCATTATCTAGCTCAATGTTTTTGCAAGCATGGAATGTGGAATAATTTCAGGAGTGCAAACACAAGATATGCACTTTCAATCCTAATTATATAGAGAAACTTGTAGTTTGCTGGGGCTTATAGTTGGTACTTGCTGATTTCCTTTTTAACCAGACATGACCTTTGACTGAAATTCTAGCTAGAATTTTAAAATACCATTTTATTTATTTTCACAATAACATTTTACTTATAGAAAAAAATCATAGTAGCTCACAGAGTGGAAGGAACTTAGGAACATACTGTTGTCACAAACAGCAGGAGCCAACATATCTCAGATTTGACTTTAGTCTTCTTCTACAAAGCAGAGAGAATCTGACCTTGTAAAATTAAGAATTTGGACCTTGTAAAATTAAGTGAACAGTACTTACTGATCTTAGCCTGAGTCTTGAATCTACCCCAAAGGTCAAGGGGTGGCCTCTGACTATTACTTTCACTGAGAAACACCATAAAAAGGGCGTGCAGGGGAAGTTCCTAGCAGTAAGGGAAGAGAAGTAACCAAAGAAGTTGAGATATACTGTGCAAAGAGCAACAGATGTTCACTATAACCATTAGAATATATGAAGAATAAGCAATGTGAATTTCAAGAGATGATTGGGTTCAGCAAAATGTTTTATAGTGCCTTACTCTGACATGCTGGAGCTGGCTTTCACCAGTTCATAAAAGCTAATTGTGCACATCTCTTCCCCACTTTGTATTCTATGACGTCAAGTGGAAGTCTGGATTATTTACATGATGGGTAACTGCAAGTGCTACAAATCAGTAATTCTCCCCAACCCTGTCCTTAGGATCTAGTTGTTAAGTATACCAGCAACTCACTCCTAATACATTTTGCTAAGGCCAGGACTCAGTTGCAGAGCACAGATGCTATTCACACTTGAAAGGAGAGGTGGGATGAGGAGGTGGCAGAAGCGAGTGTATTTTGAGTGCAGTAAGTGCTGTTCACTTAATTTTACAAGGTCTGCTCTGTTCCCATTTCCCTTTCCTCAACCAGTGATGTCAAGGCAGTTTTGCACCATAGAAGTTTATCGGAACCTACTTGAATGCTTCTCCTAAAATTGGGCCCATTTTCTGGCATTTTCTTACCTGTCTGGTTTGCAGATTCTTCCACAATAACCCTGCTCTGGGTGATACTGCTACTGTGAAATGTCCTAAGCCTCTTACTATAGAATAGGTCTATCCTTGTAGCTGGGAGTTCAGGCTGGCTCAGGGCCTCTAGTGGCAAGGGCACAGGATTCCCTTAAAATCTCTAGCTACTACCTGGTGAGGTAGAGCATGCCTGAAATCCTACCTATTTGGAAAGCTGAAGCAGAGAGAATCCCAAGTTTGAGGTCAGCCTAGGCAAGTTAGCAAGACCCTATCTCAATATAAGAAAATTGTTAAAGTGCTAGGGATGTGACTCAGTGGTAGAATGCTTGCCTAGCATTTGTGAGGCCCTGGGTTCAATGAACAACAACAACAAAATTTTAGCTACTGCTTCTTCAACTGAGTATTGCCCAGACTCCCCCTGTTCCATTTGTTTTAAATTACTATGCTGTATTTGCATTCACTTTTATCTATTTTCTTCTTATTCCTCTACTTCCTCCTCCTCCTCCTTCTTCTCTCTCTTCTTTTTCTTTTTGTGGTACTATGGATTGAACCCAGGGCCTTGTGCATGCTACCATTGAAAGCACTCTACCACTGAGCTTATTCCCAGTCCTTTTTAAACTTTATTTTAGTTTGAAACAGGGTCACACTACATTGTCCAGGGCTGGCCTTGAACTTGACATCCTCCCACCTCAGCTTCCTGAGTAGCTGAGATTTCTAGTGTGTACCACAGAGCTCAGCTCCATTGTCTAAAGACGATATTCATTTTTTTCCTCTCTTCCTCTTATCCTCCTTCCTTCCCTCTTCCTCTCTCCCTCCATCTTCTCTTTGAGTCAATTTAAATGACCTACTTATTAACTTTTATGTTAACAAATTTTAATATTGTAAAGTTCAAACGTATAAATGTTGAGAAAAATTGTAGATGTAGATTGTATTTCATGCACCCATGAGCCAGCTTCAGATTTATTTTACCCCTGCACATTTTCCTAGCAGATATGCTTTTGAACAGACAAGGAAAATATAAACTTTTTCTTTCTAGCTTAAGGACATAATCATACAGTCCAAGCCATCTCCCCAAACCTGCCTCATCCCTAAGCACTACTGCTTAGCAAACATTCCCACTCTCCACCTAGGGGCCCTGGTGAACTCCTCTCTGTCATTCCCCACCATCCTGTTGATCATCAAGTCCAGCTAGTCTTGTTTTGTATATACTGCTCTTCTCTTCCCTCAGCCACTGTCTCAATTCGGGTCTCAGCATTATTCTCCTGGACTATTGGTCTGAGTTCTGTACTCTCATCTGAAGGTTTAAGTTCATTCAGTGGTTGTTAGCAACATTCAGTTCCTGTTGGGCTATTAATCTCAGGGCTTCTGTTCCTTGTTGGCTCTTTGCCAGAAGCTGACCTCAGTTCCTTGCTTCTCTATCCTGGCTGCTTACTTCACCAAAACAGTCAACCCAGGGCTGAAGTTGTGGCTTAGTGGTACAGCACTTGCCTAGCATGTGTGGGGCATTGGGTTCACTCCTCAGCACCACATTAAAAAAAATAAATAAAGTACTGTGTCTATCTATAACTAATAAAAACATTTTTTTAAAGTCAACCCAAAATGCAATAGTGACAATCAGCTAGGAAAACCAAATTTGTGACCCTTGTTACAATCATAGAAGTGGCATCTCATAATCTTTGCCATAGAATCAAATCACTAAGTTCAGCTCACACTCAAAGCAGGTAATTATGTACAGCTCTGAATACTACGAGTTGGGGACCATATGTGTCCACCTTAGGAGTCTTTCTACCATATGAAACAGGAGGGAGGTTCTGTAATGGTGGTAGAACAGAAAATAAAAGCTGAGGTGGGCTGGGGTTGTGGCTCAGTGTGGTAGAGTGCCTGCCTAGCACATGTGAGGCACTGGATTCAATTCTCAGCTCCACATAAAAATAAATAAAATAAAATAAATAAAGGCATTATGTCCATTTACAACTAAAAAAATATATTTAAAAAAAGAAAAAGGAAAGAAAAGCTGAGGCTTGAGGAGAGCTTATAGTCTTCACATCTCTAGACAGAAAAAAGGCTCAAAGTCTAGCACATAGAAATTAATAGGGGACTAGTGACCAAGGGCAAGGAACAGAAAGTTCTACCATAAAATATCGCACAAAACAGTATGTTTGCTCTAAGTTTTCTTGTTGCTAGAAGTACTAGCTGCTAGCTATCTGTATATTGTATTTTCTCAGGGCAGCAAAGTTTCCAATGCTACTAAAACAAAGAAGCATTTCTCAATTTCTTTCACTTCACTGACTATTGCTTTTGTCTCTTCAAGGGACTTACTTCCTTGGTTGTCTCCTAAATGTTGGTGTTCCCTACAGATAAGAATTGTCCTCTTTTCCCCCCTACCTCTCATTTCTCTCTCACACACACCATTAGCAATGCAAAAAAATAAAAGAGTCTAGATCTACCTGTTAGTTCTCACTTTTCCAGTTGCCTATTTAAAATATCTAACTGTTTCTTGGAACATTGCCACCAAGCTGTATCATCATTATTCTCAACTTAATGTCTCAAACCAGAGTGATCATCTCTCCCTTAAAACTAATCCTTCAAATACACACACAGGAAATCACTGAACTGTGGTTAATGATTAACTTTGGGGTAAAGGATTAGGTCTTTGGAGTGAGAAAGATTCTTATTTTCCATGTAAATCCTGACTACATTATTTTTTTTATACACATGAGATTAATTTAAAAATAAAATAAATAAAAGAAGATCATATTTTAAACCCAGCCAGCCTTTCCTCCTGACTTGAGCTGTTTTGTTTCTGTTTTGTTTCTAGTTTCCCATACTTGGTCACCGCGACTCTGACTCCTCCATGATTCTTCTCCTGTCAGGGTCTGTTCAAGTGTGAAAGTGAGGGACAAAGGTGTCACATCCTATTTTGAGAATTGTGAGGGATGATCAGGATGCAAACTAGAAAGGTTCAGAGGGAAGACTGATAAACCCAACCAGAAAGAGGCTGTGGGTAAAGACAAAGGCACAAATTCTTGACATATCCATTGATTTGGATACTGTTATAGTGGAATATAACTTTGATCTGAGTGAGAAAAGACCATCATGAGATGGTAGGAGAAAACAGGTGAGAGTATATTATAGTTTGTATAAAGCCCCCAAAGATCTCTGTGTTATAGTTATGGTCCCCAGGTTGGTGTTGTTTATTGTGAGTTACAGCGGACTTGGGGTCTAGTGGGAGGCTTTTAAGTCATTGTAGGCATGAGCTTGAAGGGGATTGTGAGACCGTGGCCTTTTCTTCCTCTTTTGCTTCCTGGCTGATGAGGTGAACACTCTTCTCTGCTATGATATGCTGCCTTATCAGAGGCCCAAAGAAGTGCGACTGCTCAGTTGTGAATGGGAACCTCCAAAACCATGAGCCAAAATAAAACTTCCATCCTTGTAAGTTAAGTGTGCATGTGTTTTGTTAAAATGAGAAAAAGCTAACACAGAGGACCATCTTGTACGTTCCTGACTAGCATCAGGCATGAGACTCTTACAATGGCAAAGGCTGACTTATTGTAAAACTATTAAAGCACAAGCTTCAGGACTTCCAGAACTCGAGGAAGAACCCCAGTAGTATTCTTATAGTCATATATTGTGGTAAGCCTTGAAAAATAAAAGACTAATGTCTCTTTCCATTTGAAATTCTCCTGTCACATTTCTTGAATTGTGTAGGGTGCTCAAAAGCACTTTGGGGATTCAGTTAAAAGAAAGTTGTGGCTCGGGGCTGGGGATGTGGCTCAAGCGGTAGCGCGCTCCCCTGGCATGCGTGCGGCCCGGGTTCGATCCTCAGCACCACATACCAACAAAGATGTTGTGTCCGCCGAAAACTAAAAAATAAATATTAAAAATTAAAAAAAAGAAGTGTCTTTTAAAAAAAAAAAAGAAAGAAAGTTGTGGCTCAGTGGTAGAGCGCTTGCCTAGCACATGCGAGGCCCTAGGTTCGATCCTCAGCACCGCATAAAAATAAATTTAAAAATAAAGGTATTTTGTCCAACTACAACTAAAAAATAAATATTAAAAAAAATAAAGGAAAGTTGAGTTGGGGATGCGTGTAGTTTGCATTTAGTGAGGTGTATTCATGTGCCCCTTAGTGAGCTCCATAAACAGTATTACTTGACGTCCTGGTTAGCAGCGGCTTCCAGGGAAACCCCTATTGTCCACAGTGCTTACTCAAATGAAGATTCAGGGTTAGAGGATGCATACCTATGTGAAATTGTGGACAGAACCTGGCAATGGAAGTGTACAGGTACTGAGAATGTGGATTGGAATGTATATACCCAAATGTTAGTCTGCAGAATATTTTACTGATCATTACACATAATCATTGGTAAGCAGGTGATTCTATTTGGGAGGGGTGATTGGGGATTGAACCCAGGAGTGCTTTACCTCTGAGCTACTTCCTCAGCCCTTTTTATTCTTTATTTAGAGACTGAGTCTTGATAAATTGCTAAGCCTGGCCTAGAACTTTTGATCCTCCTGTTTCAGCCTCCCAAGTTCACTGGTTTTAAAGGTTCACACCACTGCTCCTGGACAGGTAATTCTGCTCTGATCCATGAATGTTGGAAATATTCTTAATGATGTAACATTTGCATTTATAAATATCTAATGCACTTATAAAATATTTATGGTGGGACTTCTATGAGGTAGAATTTATTAGAATGTCTGTATTTAATTTTAAAAATAAATTTATTTATTTATTGGTACTGGAAATTAGACCCATATGCTTAACCACTGAGCCACATCCCCAGCCCTAATTTGTATTTTATTTAGAGACAGGATCTCGCTGAGTTGCTTAGGGCCTTGCTAAGTTGCTGAGTCTGCCTTGGAACTTGGGATCCTCCTGCCTCAGCCTCCTGAGTCACTGGGATTACTAATAGGCATGCACCACTGCACCCAGCTGTATTTAAATGTCCTGATGATTTGATGTTATATGTTGACATGAACAAAGATAACATATTGCTGCAACTAAGACATTAACAATGTACCAATGAATGAATTGGTACATCACAAGCTGAAAAGAATTTAAGATTACATTCTAGAGCGGCCACAACAAAGCATCATAGACTGATAGATTGGGTGTCTTTAACAAGAGAAATTTATTTTTTCACAGTTCTGGAGGTTAGAAGTATGATAACAAGATGTCAGCTGGATTTCCTTTTCTGGGTCTCCCTTATTGATTTGTAGGCAGTTATAGATAAAGAATAAGCATTTGAAAATACCCCAAATCCACTTGTTATAAATAGAAGGTGTCCTTCCTAGTTTGATAAAGAACATCTACAAAAACCCACAGTTACCCTCATACTTAATAATGAGAAACTTGAAACTTGCCCCTGAGATCAGGAGCAAGATAAGAATGTCTCTCTCACCACCACTTTTCAACACTCTACTGGAAATCCTAGGTAATGTAGTAAGAGGAGAGAAAGAAAGAAGAGGTAGTATACAGATTGAGAAGGAAGAAATTAACCTGGTTTTGTTCCGAGATGACAGGTCTGTGTAGAAACCCAAAAGAAGCATAAAACAAATAAAAAACAAAAGCAAACAAATGAAACATGCTTCTGGAACTAATTTACATTACACACTTACATTAACACCCCACCCCTGAAAAAAAAGTATATGTGAGAAAACTGTGGAGAGACATTTGGTACATGTGGATAGAAAGACTCAATATTACCCAGATGACACTTCTTCCCAATTTGATTTATAGATTCAACACAACCTCAACCAAAATTAAAGCAAGTTATTTTGAGATTATTGACAAACTAACTTTGTAGTTTATATGGAGAGAAAAATACAGAATAGTCAACATTGAAGGAATAGAATGAAATCAGAGAACAGGTGCTACCCAACTTCAAAACATACTACAAAACTGCAGTAATCAAGACAGTGTGGTACTGATGAAGGAATAGACATAAAGATTAGTGGAACAGAACAGAGAGCTCAGAAACAAGCCCACACTGAGCCTTAACAAAGGATCAAAGGGAATTCAATGGAACAAAGATAGTCTTTTCAAAAAATGGTTCTGAAACAAGATCCACATGCAAAATAAATAAATAAATCTAGACACAGACCTTTATATTCTCAAAATTTAAATAAAAATGGGCCATTAAAAGTACACAGAAAATTATAAAATTCTTCAATGACAACATAGGAGAAAACCTAGATGACTTTGAGCAGGACAGACTTTCTTAGATACAACATCAAAGCTATGATCAATGAAAGCTAGACTTTATTAAAATAAAAAAAATTTCTACTTCATGGGGGACATTGTTGTGAAAATAAAGATTGAAAAAAAGTATTTGCAAAAGAAATATCTAATAAAAGACTTTATCCAAAATATACAAAGAACTCAATAATAAGAGAATAAAAAAATTCAATAGAAAATGAGTCAAAGACTTTAGTACATACCTCACCAAATATGGCAAATAAGCCACCTATTTATCATATGAAAAGATGTTCAACATCATATTAAGGAATTAGGGACTTGCTAATAAAAATAACAATGAGATACTACTACATACCTATTAGAATGAACAAAATTCAAAGCACAGATACGATGAAGTACTAGAAGGGATGTGGAAAAACAGGAGCCCTCACTTATTATTGGAAGGAACACCATAGAAAACAGTTTGGAGTTTCTTATAAAACTAAACATACTCTTGCCATATGATCCAGCAATTGCACTCTTTGGTAGCTACCCAAATAAGTTGAAAATTTATGTCTACACAAAAACCTACACACAGATTTTATAGCAACTTTATTCGTAATTACCAAAACTTGGAGGCAACTCAGATGTCCTTCAATCAATAAATGGATAATAAACTGTAATATCCCAACAATGCAACTATATTTGACACCAAAGAGAAATAAGATATCTAGCCATGAAAGTACATGATGTAATCTTAAATTCACATTACTAAGTGAAAGAAGCCAATCTGAAAAGGCTACATACTGTTTGATTCCAACCATATGATGTTCGGGAAAAGCCAAAATATGGAGACAGTAAAAGAATCAGTGGTTGCCAGAGTTTGGAGTTGAGAGAGAGATGAGTAGGCAGAGCACAGAGGATTTTTAGAGCAGTGAAATTTCTCTGCATGATACTATAATATTGTATATAATATCACCATACATTTGTCAAGATGCACAGAATGTACAACAAATACCAAGAGGAAACCTAACTTTTGTCATTACCCCCACTTTGGGTGGTAATGACATGTTCTGGAGTGAAAATAGCCCTTCAGAGTTTTCCCAAGTTGGGCTAAGGGGCCAGATTTTATTTCTTTCATCTTTAGTTATTGGAAATGGCTAGCCCTGAAACACTATGACCTTGAGAGAGGCTAATTTCTACTAATGAGACAATCCCTGAAGAAGCTGATGGCTGAAGAATTATCTGCCAACAGCATTCCTAGCAGCTGGGACAATAATCCTGCATTGAAGGAGTATTTGAATGGTGGATCATCATATCCCTGACATTCACAAAGGAGAATCTCAACAGAGCTGGCTCAGCAGTCTAGATGTAAAAAGGTAGCCTTTGGCATTGTATTAAAAAAAAAAAAAAACAGTATAGTTGAAAATTCTAATTCCGGGGCCAGGCGTGGTAGAGCACACCTGTAATCCCAGTGGCTAGGGAGGCTGAGGCAGGAGGATCATAAGTTCAAAGCCAGCCTCAGCAAAGCAAGGCTCTAAGCAACTCAGGGAGACCCTGTCTCTTAAAAAAAAAAAAAAGTACAAAAAAGGGCTGGGGAAGTGGCTTAGTGGTTAAGAATCCCTGGGTTCAATCCTTAGTACCGAAAAAAGGAAATTCCAATTCCAAATTTTAAAGTTCTATTGTAATTTCTAATGCTTTGCTAAATAGACTCACAAAAATATTGCTAATACTTGGAAATACTCAGAAATAACATTTTCAGACTTTGGGGTGTGGAGAAAGGAAAGAGGCATCACTCATAAAGCCGACTGAGCAACAACTTGAAACTTCTTTCTTAAAATTTGGATTTTATCACCTTTAAAAAAAAATGATGCTTTCTATTGAACTTTTGGTTCAGTCACTATTCTCTATTTCCAAAAGTTATTTATTAGTTAGTTTCATCTTCTTGACAGCAACAAAGAAGCAGTAAGGCACATTTCATGTTCCTTAATGGGATCTTCTGGCCCCTAGCCTGCTGGCTCCTTGAGATGGATGCGATACAGTGCCAACAGGGGTTGTGAGCAAGTACAGGCAGCATGCATTCAGGCTGCTTTCAGCAAGTGGTTGGGGGCAGAACTGACCAGGTCAGCACAGAAATTGGCCCCCATTTTGTCCAAATTCTGTTTTGAGTGGAACACGTGATCACTTTGACACTCCAAGGAGACATGACAAAGGGCACAGAACTTGGTGTTCTCCAAAGCTGACGGGAGTCTTTAGGGATACCCCAGATGTGTGAATGAGGATACACTGGATGGTCACCAGGCAAGATTTCTTTTACAGTGTGTGGCTGACCTTGTAAAACAAATATTCTTCCCTTGGCAAAAGAATATTTACATCTGCCAAGAACTGGAGCAGCCTGGTATTCTGGAACATGTCTTCAACTTGAGTCACAAGGTTTGGATTCCAATCCTAGATCTTCTGGCACATTAATCTCACTTAATCTGTCCTCTGAAGTAAGGAAATAAGATTCTGTGACTACTGAATAGTGAAGAGAATTGGACACCTTGGGTTGGGAGGACATCCTTTTATGCAGAGGCAAGAACACTAATCAAGGTGTTCAATTCTTCTGATACCAGAGACAGAAACTTTTGACTTGGTGACAATAGAAATGAAAGAGTCAAGTGAACATAAATATAGAGGCAAGTCTTTAATTGGGGCTTGGCTAAAGGGAGATAGCATTGATCAAAGGACCAGGCTGCTCTCTAAACAAAGGAAGATACAAGCTTTTATTGATTCGCTGGGGTGGGCTAGGATTTGGTAATTTCCATTAGCCAGGGGCAAAGTTCCAAAAGATGTTTGTTCTTATATAAGATTTGAACCACCAGGAAGTCATAATCAACTTTCTTGGGGTTCTTATGGCTGGCATCATTATCCTATGCAAACATCTTAGACTTGTACCTTGATCTGGGTCTTATGATAGGGCTGAAGGACTTTGGGTGCTTAGGCTGCAATACCTACTATAAAGGCACAAGGGTGTGGTAGAAGAAAACACCAGGTCCAACAAGCAATCAACATATCTACAGGCACAGCCTAATCCAAAAGTTAAGAGAGCAAAAGGGACAGACATATATAATGACAGAGATCCCATTCCAATCACCCACCAGATATCTGCAGGCCCAAACCAAGAGTCAATATTCTTCAGCAAAAGTAGCCTTCAAGTCCCTAAAAAGTAACCTAAGCAATCATTATCATCATAATCCACATATCAGAGGTGTTAACTACAACAAAGTTAGTGGGAGACTAATAATGTCTCGGCCTGCTGTATGACCTCCAAAATTAGTGATTTTTATGTTGACAAGAAATAAGGGAAACTAAAGGTTTTTTTGGTGGGGAGAAAGGGTGGTCCCCCAGTTACAATTTCATCATGTGCAAGCATTTATCTTCTGTGGTTTTTATGAGGATTTTAAGCGGGTCTGTTAAAAAGAACACAAGGGTAGAGGAAAGGACATATGCTGAAGAGTGACAGGTTATTGTGCCCATGGGTTTATTTCAGTTGTTCCAGCCTTGTGTCCTACCCTGGTGGTTCCTGATTATCTCACTCTGTTAACCCACTGGGTGACCTTAGGCATATCACTCAAAGTCTCTTAATCTCCACTGGAAAAAATAGAGACCACCTAGCATTTTGTAAAACATACTTCATGACTTTGAGAACAAAATATAAGATAATTTATGTAAATTACCTGTTAATGTCAGGTGGTTTTCTTACTTAGCTTTTAGAAGTGACAATTAAATGAATTTTTTTCTGCCTAAAAAGAGCTTTGCAAAATGTAGAACACTTTGTTAATTTTAGTTGTGAGAGGAAGAATGAAATTAAAAGAGTCCAGGTTGTGAAGGGAGAGAGTCAAGGGGCAAGTTTTAGACAGACAACCTCATGCTAATGTACCCTCTTCCTCACCTGTCATTTTTTTTTTTTTAAAGAGAGAGGGTGGGGGGAGAGAGAATTTTTTAAATATTTATTTATTTATTTTTTTAGTATTCATCGGACACAACATCTTTGTTTGTATGTGGTGCTGAGGATCGAACCCAGGCCGCACGCATGCCAGATGAGCCACACCCCCAGCCCTCACCTGTCATTTTTGCTGAATCTATTAATTTGATTTCTGATTTACTCCTCTGGAATTGCTTTCACCATGGTTAACAATGGTCCCACAATTTGATAATTTAATAATTATAGACCTTGTCAGAATGGTGAGAAAAAAAGAGAGGTTGTCCATTGGTTTCCAGAACAGAAAAGTACAGAAGGTGCAATGGGTTTGTTCTGGCCTGTGGCAGAAAGAAGGTGGTTGCAATCGGTTGGCTATTAGGTTTCAAAATTCAGCAACTTCTGTCTGTAAACACCACCTTGATGAGTGCTATGTTTGGATCTTCAGTGTCCCCTGAAGGTACATGTGTTAAAGGCCTGTCTTCAGCATGGCACTATTGGGAGATTTAGAACCTTTAAGAGATGGACCTTCAGCTTGGTGCAGTGGCACATGCATGTAATCCTAGGCATTTGGAGGCTGAGGCAGGAGGATCATGAGTTCAAACCCAGCCTCAACAACTTAATGAGGACCTGAGCAACTCATTAAGACCCTGTCTCTAATAAAATATTTAAAAAATTAAAAGGACTAGGGTTGTGGCTTGGTGGTTAAGTGGCCCTGGATTTAACCCCTGGTACCAAAAAAAAAAAAAAAAAAAAAAAAAAAAGAGAGAGAGAGAGAGAGAGTGTGGAATTTCTAGGAGATTTTAAGGTCATTGGGGGAATAGTGGGATCCCAGCCCTTCCTATTTCTCTCTCTCTTTCACTTCCTGCCCATGAGGGTGAGTAGTTTTGCTTCTCCACATGTTCCCACTACGATGTGCCACCACATGCCCAAAAGAAACAGGGCCAAGATCATGGACTGCTACCTCTACAGCTGTGAGCCAAGATAAACCGTTTCTCTTTATGAGATAATTATCTCAGATGTTTGTTACAGTGACAATGAGCTGACTAGCATAGTGGGTTTGAGCCATGGGCTTGAGGAATATTGATTTTTAGCCAGGCACAGTGGCACATGCCTATAATCCCAGTCACGTGAGGGGTGGAGGCAGCAGTATTGCAAGTTTGAGGCCAACCTTGGCAACTTAGCAAGACCCTGTCTCAAAATTAAAAACAAAAAACAAAAAACAAGAAGGGCTGTGGGGATGTAGCTCAGGGGTGAAGGACCCCTGGGTTCAATCCCCAATAAGGCAAAAAAAAAAAAAAAAAAGATTCTTAGAGCAAGCCCTGAGGAGAATCAATTTCATGAGACTGGTAGAACTTCATAACAGCTAGGACACTATGAGACCCGATTCACAAAGCTTTGCCCACCACACAGTTTCCACTATGAATGGCGGGAAAGGCCAAGAGAGTTTTAGTAAGTGTATGAAGTGTGCAATAACATTGCCAGGTTAGAATACTCCAGAAATTCTCAGTGTATAAATCAGTGAGTTAGAGTCACATAATTCTGCATAGCAAATTATTCCAAACTCATTTATTATTGCTTTTATATCTGGGAATTGGCTGATCTTGGCTGGATTTGGCTGACTGGTTCTGTCTCAAGCCGTAGGTTCACCTGTTCTTGACTCCTTATTAAGAATGGAGCTCAAATTTGCTCCATTTGTGTTTATTCTTAGTCTCAGGCTGCCAGGGCAATAGTTACCTGGGGACAGTTCTTCTCATGGCAAGAACAGAGGTGCAAAAGGGCAACCCCCAAATGCATAACCAGATTTTAAATTTGTTTGTTGGAGGTTTTTTGGTACAATGGATTGCACCCAGGGATGTTTAACTATTGAGCCACATTTCCAACCCTTTTTCTTTAAATTTTTTTTAGATGGATAGACCTTTATTTTATTCATTTATATGTGATGCTGAGAACTGAACCCAGTGCCTCACACATGCTAGGCAAGCTTTCTACCACTGAGCCACAGCCTCACATCCCCAGCCCTTTGAGGTTGGCTTTGAACTTGTGATATTCTTGCGTCAGCCTCTTGAACTTCTGTGATTACAGGTGTGTGCCACTGTGCTTGGCAGATTTTAGATTTTTTTTCTGGCATGATGTCTGTTTATGAGACTTGCCTTTGGCTGCTGAGAGCTCCAGAGCCCAGGGGTGCCTCCATCTCCAGAAGACTGACAGATAAGGAACTACAAAAGGCCAGTTGCCTTGACTCAAGGCAGAAAAAAAACTCTGTAATGCAATTTGTGTTTCAGAGACAAGATTTCCCTCCACATACCACACCAGGCCAAGTCTTGATTTTAATTAACATCAGGTGTTTGCTTGGCACCCTCCCCTTGTCTGTCTTGCTCCCTTTATAGCTGTCGCTTTAAAATACTCCATGTTGCTAGATATGGTGGTGCACACCTGTAATCCCAGTGGCTCAGGAAGCTGAGGCAGGAGGAGTACAAGTTGGAGACCAACTTCAGCAATTTAGCGAGGCCCTAAGCAACTTAGCGAGACCCTGTCTCAAAAAATAAAAAGGGTTGGGGATGTGACTCAGTGGTTAAACACTCCTGGGCTCAATCCCTAGTACCAAAAACACATGAATAAAATAAAATACTCCATGTTTCTTACAGTTGGATCCTGGGCTCTGCTTTTAAGGAACCTGGGAAAGACCCAGATATCTGAACCAGCTGCTGGACTAGTGGTTAAGTATTATGCTAATGGACAAGTCAGTTCACATACGTTTTGACACCACATGCAACTGAATATGTTTTATTGAAGACTCTCTTTTTTATTGATTAAAAAAATGACAGTGAAATGCATTACAATTCTTATTACACACATATACCACAATTTTTCATATCTCTGTATATAAAGTATTTTGACACCCAATTTGTGTCTTCATACATGTACTTTGGATAATGATGTCTATCACATTCCACCATCCTTGCTATTCCCCTGCCCCCTCCCTTTCCCTCCCACCCCTCTTCCCTATCTAGAACCCAGGGCCTTGTACATACAAGACAAGCACTCTACCGATTGAGCTATATCCCCAGCCCTTGTCTTATTGAAGACTCTTAATCGTTCACTGTTATAGCCCCAATGTCCAGAATAGCATACAGTAGGCATTTATATGTTGTGTGTATTTATATACTATAAATTATTATATGTAACTTCAATTAAGGAAAGAATGGATTAAATATGTGTATGCATGTGTTTATTTCTCATGAAAATTGATGTGTGCCCCGTATACAGATTGCGGAATCACATCGGTTATACATCCACATTTTTACATACTGCCATACTAGTGTCTCTTGTATTCTGCTGCCTTTAAATGGGAGTTCATAACCCACTTGAATCAAATGTATGAAATATGATATGTCAAGAGCTATGTAATGTTTTGAACAATTAATAATAAAAAAAATTGATGTGTGCATGCGTGTGTTTGTGTCTAACTGCTACCAGAAGAAAGGAGCTTGAGTGTAGGAATGTGAAATGATAACTATGCATTGCAATGATTAATGAACAAACAGAAATAAACTTATAAATTGAACTGGATGTCGCGGCACGCACCTGTAAACCCAGTTACTTGGGAGGCTGAGGCAGGAGGATGGTTAAGTTGGAAGCCAGCCCAGGCAACATAGTAAGACTCTGTCTCAAATTCAAAACTAAATAAACAACAGGAAATTTCTTTCATTCTGCCAAAGGCCATATTTCTGTCAATGACCAAATGTGCAAAGCATTTGTGACCCTAAACAGTGCTTTCACTTTAGGGTTTAAAAAACATTCTAGCAAATGTGTTTGTTGCTTATTTGCCATCTGGTAAGTAGTGGAATTACTTCCAGCAGATAATGAGAATCTGCTTTTCTTTTTTAATATAGAAATTGCAGAGAGCAGTAACTACAATCCTGGAAACAGGTTTCTTGCTGAGTCACTCACCCTTGCTCAAGACAAGCTTTCACTTTGCATTGAATTTTAATGTGATGTTTCTTCATCTTCCCCCACCCCCTCTCCTGTGCTCAGCTAGTCAGTAATTTCTCTCTGGCTGGAATAACATTGCCGCCTAGAATGCTGAGGCAAACTCAGCAGAGACACTTCCAGGGATCCCCGCACCTTCTCACTTCCAAGGACCCATTCATGATCTTTCCCCCAAGGGCTTGTGGGTGAAAGACCTCATTACATCTGGAAGAATAACCCAGCTGTTTCCTCCAAATTTACTTATTTACTGACATACTGGTACCATTCCAAGCCAAACTAAAGAAAATTTTAGTTACTTTATAAAGCATTACCATGAGGAGAAGTGGGATTTCCATCCATGTGTTAACCAGCTTTCCATTGCTGTGGCAAAATATTAGGGAAAAACAACGAAAAGGACGGAAAGATTTATTTTAGCTCATGGCTTCAGAGATTTTTAGTTCATGGTATCTTGGTCCCATCCCTGTAGGCTTGTGGTAAGGTAGAACATCATGGTGGGGAGGGTGTGGCAGAGCAAACTGCTTACCTCATGCAGCCAAGAAGCAGAGGGGGTGAAAAGGGTTGGAGACAAGATATAGCCTTCAAGACATGCCCCCACACAGTAACCTATGTACAACTGGGCTTCAGCTCCCAAGCGCTCATGTGACTTTGAACTCATCAATGGATTAACCCATTGCAAGATCAGAGTCCTCAGGGCCCAATCACTTCCAAAAGTCCCACTTCTGGTGCACTGGGGACCCAAGCCTTTGACATATCGGCCCTTGGGGTGGGGGTGGGGTTCCAAATCCAAACCATAAAAATCAAGCTTTCTGAAATAATGAAAATGATGGAAGTCACTGAATAATCTTATTCCAGGAAGACATATATGTACAGAGGTCATTCTGGATTGGATGGGAACAAAAACCATGACAGAGAGGTCCACTAGAATGCTGCTTGGGAGTCCAAAGAAAAAGATTGGTTTAATATAGAAAATCATCAGGGCTGGGATATAGCTCAGTTGGTAGAATGCTTGCTTTGCATGCACAAGGCCCTAGGTTCAATCCCTGGGACCAAAAAATCATCATAAAACCTCTTTGGAGTGAAACTGACCTTCTCCATGTGTCTTGTTGGACTGTGCTAAATAAGGTGGGACCTGCCTAACAGACAAAAACAAGTCTCTTCAGGGCTGGGGTTGTGGCTCAGTGGTAGAGTGCTTGCCTAGCATGCATGAGGCACTGGGTTCGATCCTCCACACCACATAAAGGCAAAATAATGTGTTCACCTAAAACTAAAAAAAAAAATACATAAATAAATAAATATTCAAACAAACAAACAAAAACCCAAGTCTCTTAGAACAACTATACTGAGCATCTTACCTGAACGATCTCTAAAGGTGGTAGGTGATAGAAATCTGTGTCAGAGTGTGTAAACTTTGTAGTTAGATCTTGCAGCCAGGAACAAGTGAGACAAGTACAAGTCACATGATTTGGCCCATAACTACAAAACTTATCATTAATATGAATTAGCCAAATACTCAGGGCCAAATTCTGATTTTTCATGAGCTTTGGGAAATATTGAATTTGTGGGTCCCTTTTTCATAGAAAAATATTAAAAATTCTATTTTATAGCTGCATTCATATAAAGAAGAAAATAATCCAAGCTAAATTCATTTCTTGTTGTGATAAAACATGCATAAAATTTACCTTTTTTTTTTTTTTTTTTTTTTGCAGTTCTGGGATTGAACCAGGGGCACTTTACTCTAAGCTACATCCACAGCCCTTTTTTAATTTTTTGTTTTTAGACATGGTCTTGCTAACTTGACCAAGGATTGGATTGGAACTTTCTGTCCTTCTGCCTCAGCCTCTGGAGTAGCTGGGATTACAAGTGTGTGCAACCATGCCTGACTAAATTTACCATTTTTACTATTTTTAAAAACATAGTTTAGTGACATTAAATACAGTCAATTCATTTTTATGTACTCATTATCATATTTATTTATTTCTGATTTTAAAAGAAATTTTAAAAGTAGAGCATTTTTGTGGTCCTTTAAAGGTATTGTGGAGGGCTGGGGTTGTGGCTCAGTGGTAGAGTGCTTGCTTAGCACACGTGAGGCCCTGGGTTCGATCCTCAGCACCACATAAAAAGGAAATAAAGATATTGTGTCCATCTACAACTAAAAAATAAATATTAAAAAAAAGTACTGTAGATCCTAGATGCTGAGCTTTCTGTGTGCCTACTGGATAAGTAGGCTCTGACCTTTGCCAAAAAAAAAAAAAGGCAAAAAAGAGCAAAATCAAAATGTATTCAAACTTATTTTATAGTTTGCATACACCAAATGACATTCAAACTTGCCTTTCCTTTATGCAGGGAGATATTAATCCCAAGAAGCAGTGAATCTCTGTGGGCCCGGCACAGGACTCAGACTTAGGTCAAGTCCTATTTTTGCCCTTGATTAGCTGTGTGTCATGCCCAGCACAATGTGGGCTCAGACAGGTGCAGTCAAGAAGCCCAGGGGCTTAGAGCCAACAGATTTAGAAGAGGCCCTAGCTCCAGGCAAGAGGTAGGAACAGAGACTCCAGATGAAGCCTAGGACAATCTCCAGGGTTCAGCTGAGGACAGATGTACTAGTCATAGCCACAAACTAGTGAATGGAAAAACATACAAGTAAATGAGGGAACTAATGGACATGGATGCTGCTTTGTAAAAGCCTGGCTTGAGTCTCCTCGTTCTTGTGACAAGCGCTTCCTGGAAATAGTTGTGTGCCCTTGAGCACCTCTCTCCAAGCCTCAGTTTCCCTTTCTATGCGGTTAGGAATTGAACTAATGACTTCTCAGATCCAATGAACCAATCTGCCTGTTTCCAGCTTTCTGGTAACTCCAGCCTTTTTCCTGCTCTAGCTTTAGAGGGTTGAAATTCAGTGTTTACTACCCAAGTTTCAGAGCAGAATTGGCAAATTGTAGGACCAAATCTGGCCCATAGGCAAACTTTGTTTGGCCCGCTCAACATTTTAAAAATGAACTAAGTGCCAACATCCAAAAATCAGGAGTTGGGTTATGAAAATTTGAATTCTGCCTTCTCTTGAAAAGTTGGCAGCTCTTCCTTCCCTGGCTTGGTGTTCCCACATGACCTCAGCTGGGAAGCTGCCCCTTCTAGATGAGGCACGAATGGTCCAGGACGCTGGTCGGCTTCAGCCCATTTCACTCTTGCCTAGTCCCTGTAGGCGGTTGGATTTGTAGTCAACAGCCAAAGCTTTTTCTTACCTACTGAGACACAGGTGCTGTCTCTGGGGAGGCTGTACCAAACTGAACTCTGAAACCAACCCCCAAGGCTTGTTCTGAACAAATCCTCTGAGCACTGGGTTATCCATAGCTCGGTCTCCCCAGGGTGACCTTGACCTAATGAGCAGTTTTCCCTGACACCTATCTGCCACTTCTCTCTCCTGATCTTGTCCTGCATCTGTAGATAGGGAGTTGCCTTGATAAGATACTGCTCTGTCCCCTGGGGCGTTGACTAGATGGCACATAGGTGCCTGCCTCTGAGGATCCAGTCAATTAGAGGCTGAACAACCGAAGAAGGGGAGCACCAGCTGGAGAATCTTGGCATGAGAGAGGGACCAGAGCCCAGGAAGTGGACACCACGGAGGCACCACAGGCTATGTCTCCACCTAACACTGACACAAGAAACTGCCTATGAAATCCAGCCCCGTGTTTCCTCAAAGATGGGTTCCCTGTTTCCTCTATGAGACATCTCAGATACAACTGGACTAGAGCTGAATGAGCATTTGAAACATTTCTATAGGATTTGCTCATAGAAGGTTGAAACAATTCAATTAAAATGATGCAGAACCAGGAGCTGAGAGTGTAGATCCCTGCTGGAGTCCCTGTCTGGCATATGTGAGGGCCTGGGCTGCTTCCCCAGAACGCCCCCTCAAAAAAACAAAACAAAACAAAACAAAAACAAAAACAAACAAACAAGAAAACCCCAAAGAAACAAAGACTTAAACAAAAACAAAAAACCTAGAATTGAAATAACACCAAAAAACAAAACAAAACGAAAAACACCAGTAGTACCAATTTCTGAATCATTTTCCTGAGCTGCTTCTAATATTATTCACTTTGCAATCTCCTTTTCACTTCCCTTCTCCAATCATTAAACAATGTCATTCCCACCAATTGAATATCACTGGGAACTCTGCCTTCTCTCCTTGGAGTCTCTGCTTTAGTACAAGCAGCTTGGCCTGCCTGCAGTTCCCCACTGGTTCTGACCTCTCTTTGCAGCCATTGGAGTGAAGGTTCCAAACACAAATCAGAGCATCTTATTCTCCAACTTAAATTCTCTAAGGGCTCCTCACTGCCTCCAGGTAAAAGCGAACTTTCTTCAATTGATACTGGAGGGGTCCTGCTGACGGCTGACCTCACCTCCCTCTCCAGCTTCATCTTGTGCCTATACTCTCTAATCACATGAAACTACTCCCAGATCCTCAAAAGTCTATGCTGTCTGCTTCTCAGCTCTGTCATAGTTCTTGCTATTTCTTTCTACTGGAATCTACTTTTTCCCTTTTTCAAACTCCCTCTAGAAAACTCCTACTCATTCTTCAAGACCCCATCTGAGTGTTTCCAGATCAATGATATTGCTTTTGTCTACTTGCAGAGAAATAGGATGGGGACAGAAAAACAACATGCCGGTTCCGTTTCCTGGAGGCTGAGCTCTAAAGAGAGGTGGGATTCCGGTTGTGGGGGTGGGAAACAAAGGAATAGATCAGGAATTGCAGACTGACAACTACCCCAGTTCATGTTCTTTCTCCGAGAGCATTTCCTTTGTCATCCTTGGGTTGGAGATTTTTTGTTTATTTTATTGTTGTTGTTTTAGTTCCAGCAGCTGCTTGTCTGTTCTCTGTTATATCCCTAGTCCCTCTAGGGAAGCAGATGAAGGGATTGTGGAAGGGGAACTATAAAGTATGCAAAGGGGAGGGTTTCTCTTTTTTAGCAGTTGGTCATATGTGGTGGCCTGACAGTCAGGGACTCTGTCTCCACCTGAACCCACACCTGAGCAGCTAGATGTTAAAATTAAACACAAGCCCTCCGCACCCTTTACCTCCTGAAGTCCAACTGGGTTAAGATCTCAGTTTCTTACTAAGTACGGAGGCTTTGAGCAGGTAGGTCACCTTACCTCTCGGTGTCATTGTTACAATGAAGATAATAATGATCCCTACTATAAAGTGATTGTTTTAGATGAGCTAATGATGTAAGACTCTTAGAACAGTATAAGTGTGATATAGGAAGGGTTATGTGTTTGCTGTCCTTGGTTTTGAGACAGTACTATCCCTCTAGTCCACAAGTAAGAATGTAGTGCAGGCACAATAGTATGTACAGACCCCCCATTATAGGATTCAATATTTGTTTGGCTAGAGGGATTATGCCCCTGAGTAGCCATGCTAAAAATTGGCAGTTCAGACAGAGCCTCCTCAATCAGGGCTGTCCCCTACTGTCTGGGCATAGAGCTAGAAGATCCAGGGCATGCTAACATGCTGGTCATCAAGAAGCAGAAGTCTGGCCACCACCGATTCCTGTTGTACCTGTCGCTCTATCCTGCGTATATCACAAGGTAAAGTTGGTGTGCCACGTTTACTTGATAGAAAAAGAGAAGACAATTCGATTAGCATCCTGATGGTGGAATCCTGTATCTTTTTCTGTGTCCAAATAATTCAGAACCAAGGCAGGAGCTTGCAAAAAGCTTCCTGGGGAATTTGAGGGCTGGAGTGATGTTTCCCCCTCCTCCCATGGCTTGGTACCTGCTGTCATTTGTATGGGCTTCTGACATGGCACCTGGAACACCAGTATCCCAAATGTCTTCAGTTCCCAAAAGATATAGATTGTAAGACGCCTTTTGGTCCATTAATTAATAACAGGTTAGTTTCAGGGGAACCCCTAACAGTAAGTGGACTCATCCATGGAGGCATCTGATCTTGGAAGCTTTAAAATGTGAAACAAACAAACAAAAGAACATATTTAAATTGAAGAAATAATTCAATGATCTTCTACACTTTTTCTTACCAACAGACTTGGTGGAGTCAGGGACAGTAGTATATTTTTGTCTCTCTCCTCCCCTACTCCTACCCCCAGGCTATGCCTGTTGATGGCCTGATGAATGTTTCACTTTAGAAAAATTTCTAGGAGCTCCCTTGGTTACCATAGTAACCCAAAATTGGTTTCACAGCCCTGTGTACCAAGGGGAGCCCTGCTGTGGAAGGCTGCCTGCTGACCTGGACTCCGTGCCGTGACGCATATGCCAACCTCCCTTCCTGGGCAAGCAGATCAGTGATGGAAATAAATCTCCTGGGATGAAAGCCGCGGGGATGGCACCTTTGCTAATTTAAAACAATTTATTTAAAACATTTCTTTTGTCAATTGTCAGATTTTCTTAGCAATTAAAAAAAAAACTGACCGCACAAAATCTTTTCTCAGTGAGCCCTAGACAATTTGAACAAAGGACTCTCTATGGAGAGTTAGGAAATCTGTTCTCATGGTTCAATAATTCTTGAACTTCTGTTGAATCCAGTTATTCTCTGGAAGTTTAGAGATTCCAGCTGAGAAAGAATGCCTATAAACACAACAATAGTTTCTGTTTTTTTGGTTCATGCTGCAGGTACTTCACACAGACTTGTTTGACAAATACTGATACATCACTTACTATGTTCTCAGACCCTTTCTAAGCACTTTACACATATTAATTCATATAATGCTCATAACAAGCCTAGGAGGCAGCCTCTAGTATTAACCACATTTTACAAATGAAGAAATTTAGGAGCAGAAGAGTTAAGTGGCCAGCCCATGGTCACACAGCTCTTTAGAAATAAAATTCAAACCCAGGCTGCATAGCTCCAGAATCTGTGCTCCTAACTAAGTTGCTCTACAGGCTTTTTAAAATACTTGATTGAATTGGACAAATTGGACAGATAGAATACTGGAGTTTAATCAGATAACACGTCTCTATGGTTTGTCTGCTCTTGACCATATGCTGACCTGTGAAAATTCTAGAAACTTTCCTTAGGGTAATTTTAGAATTAACCTTTCCAACTCCCACTTCCCCCAAACACACATACATATATTCACAGAAGATTTATAATGCATCTCTCAAAGTTATTTTTAGGAGACTAGGAGCCCTGAATCTTCATAGACAAATTATTTTGAAGTGATGCTCTAAGGCATACATTGGCAGAATTGAATATACAAGCATAATGAGTTCAATTAATTAGGGGAGACTGTTTCTTTTAAGATCACAACATAACTGCTATTTGAAGTAGGAGCTGGTAATTGGGAACACTGTAACTCAAATGTTAAAAGAATTTGGATCCTATTATCTTAAGAAAGTGCTCTAAGACTGTGGAAGGCTATAGAAGAGTGATTGCCTTCTGAAGCTCTTTCAGGAGGAAGAAGACACAAGTTAACACCTTAATACCGGGACCACTCTCCCCAGGCCAAATTGTGATTCTTTCAACTGTCTCCCCTTTTGGAGTCCCTCTGACCATGGAAACTCCTCACTCTGGGAAAACTGGCATGGTGTTGCCTTAAATTCAGGGTCAATTATGAGTGACAATTTCTGGGAGAAAATCCCTGCTGGGTGGAGAAGGAGAACTGAGAGTAGGGAGAGGTAAAGGTCATGCCAAGCAAAGACCCAAAGATGTGACATACTGTGGTGGTTTGAGGGAGCTGCAAGGATCCTGCCTGCTTTAGTTTGGAGTTGAGGCAGGAGGCAGAGCGGGAAATGAAGGAGGAGGGAGAAGGCTGCACTGATATGAGGCCGATGGAGTTTGAATGGGCAAAGAGCTTTATGAACCTGGTTCACGCCAAGAAGTTTTATCCTCAGAGCTAAAGAGCAGTTATCAGTACTAGGAGATTTTTGGTGAGTGTGGTCCTCTGGAGCCTTGGTTAATTTAAAAACAAAACAAAGCAAAACAAAAATGAATTTTCCTTGCAGAACCTTAACTTGGTGCTCTTCATATATTTTTACTTACCTATTCCCTAAAATAATTTAAAAACTCTTTATCCCTTGCATATTTTAACTTGACATTTAAAATTTTTCTCATAATTTTAATCATGATAAAGGATATAGTTTCTGATATTTTTTATATACATCTATCTATATACTATATCTATATATCTATAGATATAGTATATAGATAGTTTTTTGGTACTAGGTTTGGAATCCAGGGAAGCTTTACCACTAAGCTACATCCCCAGCCCTTTTTCTGTTTTATTTTGAGACAGGGTCTCAGTAGGTTGCTTAGGGTCCTGATAAATTGCTGAGAGTGGCCTTGAATTTGTAATTCTCTGCTTCAGTCTCCCAAGTCACTGGGATTACAGGCATGTACCACCATGCCCGGCTACATATTATCATTTTTTAAAAATATTTTTTTAGTTGTAGTTGGACACAATACCTTTATTTTTTTTAATTTATTTTTATGTGATGCTGAGGATCGAACCCAGCGCATAAAGTGTTAGGCGAGCACTCTACCGTTGAGCCACAACCCCAGCCCCTACATATTATCATGTTAAGATAAATTGTTATATTATTCTTTTCAAATGAATTCTGTAAAATCTAAATACCATAACAATTCAATATACTCACCAATTGATATCCATCTTAAAATACACGAACCTTTTCTTTTCACCCAAAATTTTATATTGTTTAACTCCTTGAACTTAAAGTGCTATTCCATTTCCTTCACAGAATTTATTTATGCTTGAAAATTTTCATTGATCACATTACCATAGTTCTTTACAAAACAAAGGTATGTTATAAAATTAAAATGCAATTTTAAAACATTAGCTATGACCATTAGACTTTAATTATTTAAAAATTTATTCTGATTGAGCTACCATGAAAATTAATATATATGCACATTTGACTAAAACAACATAAATATATCACAAACTTTGATAAATAACATCAAACATGAAAATAAAATTTATTGGAAATAAGTTTATTAGTAAGGTGGAAGTTTATTTTTAAAAATTGGTTCATAGAGTTGGGGTTGTAGCTCAGTGATAGATCCCTTGCCTAGCATGTGTGAGGCACTGGGTTCGATTCTCAGCACCACATATACATAAATTAAATAAAAGTCCATCAACAACTAAAAAAAATAGTTTAAAAAATTGGGGGCCAGCGTTGTGGCTCAGTAGTAGAACATTTGCCTAGCATGCATGAGGCACCGCATAAAAATAAAAAAACAAATAAAATAAAGGTGTCCATCTACAACTTAAAAAATTTTTTTAATTGGTTTGTAAATGTATGGATGAATTTTTTTTTTCTTTACTAGAGATTGAAACTGGGATACTCTACCACTGAGCTACATCCCCAGCTAGCCTTTTCTAAATTTTGATGTTTTTAATTTTGAGACAGGATTCTGCTAAATTGCTCAGCCTGGCCTTGAACTTGGGATCCTCCTACCTCAGGCTCCTGAGCAGCTGGGATTATAGGTGTGTGCCACCATACTCAGCTGTTCTTATTGCTGGAATGAGACCCAATACAGCATCAATCATATTCCTTTTTTTGTTTGTTTATATACATGTGAATCCTGAAATATACTTATATAAATAAAATAATAAGAATAGTAGACATTTTACCATAAACAAATGTCACCCAGCTTTAAATACCTCTTAAGTTATATGCTAGAAAGTCCTATGACATGTTTTTTACAATTTTTTGTTTTGTTTTGCTTTTTTTTATATACTCAGGGGCACTTAACCACTGAGCCACATCCCCAGCCCTTTTTATATTCTATTCTGAGATAGGGTCTCACTAACTTATTTAGGGGCTCACTAAGTTGCTGAGGCTGGCCTGGAACTTGCAATGCTCCTCAGCCTCCCCTGTCTGTGGGGTTACAGGTGTGTGCCACTGCACCCAGCTTGAAAATTATTTTGTTGAGCTCTCAGCTGATAATTTGTTTAGATTCATCTCCAATTTTGTTGCAATTAAAGAGTGGAAAACATCTTGCTTACAAAAAAAATGTATTCAAGTGAGTCATTTTCTTAACACCAAAATGTCAACACACACACACACACACACACACACACACCTTTTTGGTGCAGAGTGAGATTCAGGATGAGTGAGGTGTGTGCTTCTCTTTTGCAAGGATAACTGCAAGATGGTAGGAGAGGAAAGGACATCCTGCAGGACATGAACCCATATTGATAATTTATTTTAAAAATTTAAGAAAATTAAGGATCTGAAAGTAGTTATATTAGAATCCTCTTGCTTTCTAATCCATTGGAAAGTCTTCCTGTGCCTCTAGAGCTATACATGCGTCAAGTTAGGAGATGTAATTGTTACCTTGTGTGGGAGCCAGGATGGGAGTGTTCTGCTACTGAGGTCCAAAAGAAGCTTTTCCAAACAAAAAGTTTCTAAGAAAGTTTCTAAGGAAAGCCCTTTCTTGTATCTAGCCATGTCGTCCTTGCCTTAACCTTGAAAGGTTTGTTTTGGGAAGACTCCTTCTGAATCTTGAGCTTTCTCTTTATCATAATTCTCATTCAGCTTCACTTCTTAACTTTTGGGCCTTTACCTGGTGGTTACCATTAACAGATGAAAAATACCAGGAATGTCTTGCCCCTACCTACCCTCATTCATAGGGTCTGACCCCAGGGAAAGATTTCAATGGAATCACTATCTTTTTTTTTTTTTTTCCTTCCTCTAAGTGCCAAACTTTTGAAAGAGCTGTTTTCCATTTCTGTATCCAAGTCCTCATTTACAACTTTCAGAATCTAGCAGTTTGACTTCTGCCTTTTCTACTCTACTCACCTTGATTTCTCAAAGCTCTTTAGGCTATCTTATTAGGGATTTTTCCTTAACCCAGTCGTTTTGGGATGGTACAAGGGGGTATAGGGGAGTAAGAAAGAAAAAGGAAAGAAGGCAATAAATGGTGTTTTGTCAAGTTGTTACTGTCTAGGGGTGCTGGGTTTGTTGTCTCAATTCAGCAAAGAATTGAAGAACAGGAACACAGAGATAGCAAGCAAGCAGCAGTTTTATTGCAAAAGCAACAGAGACAGATTTCCCAGAAAAGAAGGGGCCCCAGAGCTGGGAATCTGGTGGATCAGTTTTTGGCCTATTCTTTTTATGGTCTCTGAAATTTCCTCCTTTCCTTATCTCCTCCCTGTCCACGTGCTCCTCACTGTTATTGATTGGTGCCCCAGGGTCCAAGCGTCTGTTTTAGTTTTTCTATTGGATCTCCCACTTAGGAGCTTAGGGATATGGAAGTGTCTGTCTGATTGGGTCACCCGCACTTTTTTTGGGGGGGGTCTACAAGCACTTTTTTTAAAAATATTTATTTATTTATTTTAGTTCTCGGCGGACACAACATCTTTGTTGGTATGTGGTGCTGAGGATCGAACCTGGGCCGCACGCATGCCAGGCGAGCGCGCTACCGCTTGAGCCACATCCCCAGCCCTACAAGCACTTTTGTTAACCAGGAAGTTGACCTCATCAGAAGACCTGCTCCATGCTCCTTTGTTCTGGCTCAGCCCCTGACCTCTTCACTCCATATTTTGCCCTGGCTGCCTAAGCTCTTGTATATCTCCCTCGATGTCAGTTACCACTGTTAGTAACTGAAGCTTAGTTCTTCTGGGGAACTCAGGAGTCAGTGTACATAATGAGCTCATAGCTATGCTAAGAGGTGAGGAATGTGAGGTATTTATACACCAACTCTGGCCAGTCCTTGGTTAGGGGCTCCTATTTCAGGGTGAGTGTCAGGAAGCACTAAATCCTAAGCACTTTTGGCTTAACACTGCTGAGGCAGAGTGGGATCCAGCAGCCAAAGGTCCTCAGATAGTTGGAGTCAGAAGTCCTGCCTTTAAGACCTGAGACTGGATGGACTGGGCACTATATTCAGCCTGCCATCTTTCTTGAAGTATTTTCTTTCTTTGATTCCTATCCTGGTGCCTTAACCTCTTCTCATTCCCTTCTTTGACCTATCTCCTTGTACAGTTATTTTTCTTTCTTTTACCTCTTAAACAGGAGCCAATGGAAAGTGGAACTCCAGTCTTTAGCCCTCCGGTCTTTGTTCCTTTGCACATTGGCTTGGATTTTTTTTTTTTAATCCTCATTACCTCAATTCTTGTTTTTATGCAGATCATTCTCAGTGTGTTGTATGTAATTATGTTCAATGACTTAGCAGTTGAGATCAAGATTTATTTAAAGGACTTCAAGAAGAAAAAAAAAGACTTTGGTTATCTTTTATAACTCAACAGACTGAAAAATCTATAAATGTCTGCTGGGAGTCATTCAGGAATTATACTTCCCGCTGACAGTGTGAGAAGCAGGCTCAATATATGACTCAGCTTGCAATCAATGGAGCATTATGCTTCAAGGAAATGGGAAAGTCTCATACCAATTTAGAATTTGTCACTAAATCTGGTCTGACTCTTTGTCCAGAAAGAAGTGCAGCTCCCTACTGGCAAGGCCTGAGCCCTTGGGATCTTTGCCTATTTCCTGGGCAGGGACATAATTAACAATGTTTGCTCTCAAGAAAAGCAGCATGATGCATGCCCTCAAATTTTGTGTGTGTGTGTGTGTGTGTGTGTGTGAGAGAGAGAGAGAGAGAGAGAGAGAGAGAGAGAGAGACAAAGAGAGGAATGGAGAGGGATATGATTGGGGTGGGGATAGGAACAAATTGGGTGTTGGAGCTGGGGTCAAACGGAGGAGTGAGGGATGAGTGAGCAGTGGCTCATCCGTTCCACTAGCCCATCAGGGAGTATTGGAGGAGGGAGGGAATTTTCAGCTTTTAGACTGTTCAATCTTTTACAGTCATCTTTCCAAATTTTCTTTGGCTCTATCTTTGACTCATACTTCAGCATAGACACTAGGAGCTGGGTGTGGTGGAAGGAAACTGCCAGTAATCCCAGGGACTAGGAAGGATGGGGAAGAAGGATTGCAAGTTCGAGGCTAGCTTCAGCCCTGAACAATTTAGCAAGATCTGTCTCAAAATAAAACATTAAAAGGGCTGGGGGTGTAGCTCAGTGGCAAAACCCTTACCTGGTATGCAAAAGGCCCTGGGGGTAAAAAAATGGAACACTTAGGCTAAGGATGTAGTTCAGTGGTTTAGCACTTACCACTTACCTACCATGCATGAGACCCTGGATCCAATTTCCAGTACAGCAATTAAAAAAAAAAAAAAAAGTAAAGAGCACAAAATAAATTTTATTGGAAGCTCTGTGTACCTGGGTGGGGCTTGACAAAAAGCCCTGAGAATTCTGATTCCTGATCTTTTTTTTTTTTTTTAAATTTTGGTTTCTTTCTAGAAGCTTGAAGATGTTCCGGATTCTAAAATTCACTAAAATATGCCTTGGTATGGGCCTAACTTAGAGTACTATGCTGGTTACTTTATTGGCCCTTTCAATATGCAACTTCTGAGATATGGTCCTGAATTATTCTGAGGAATATTTACTCCCCTCTATTTTCTTTGTTCCTTTTTTTTTTTTTTTCTGGACTTTTTATTTGAATACTGAGCTTTTTTGATCAGGTCATCTAATATTCTTACCTTTTCTGTCCTACATTCCTTTTTGTTCTTTAGTTAATGAGAGACAGAGCTCTCTTTCCACTTTTTTAAAAAATATTTTTCAGTTATAGATGGACACGATACCTTTATTTATTTATCTTTATGTGGTGCTGAGGATCAAACCCAATGCCTCACCCACACTAAGCGAGTGCTCTACCACTGAGCCACAGCTGAGGCCCTCCACCTTTTTGTAAAATATTTTTTTTAGTTGGAGATGGACACACAATATCCTTATTTATTTGTATGTGGTGCTGAGAATCGATCCCAGTGCCTTACACATGCCAGACAAGTGCTCTGCCACTGAGCTACAACCCCAGCCCTCTCTCCACCTTTTTACTGTTTATTTTAATTTTTACTGTTTTTAATTTTCAAGGCTCCTTTTGTGTTCTTTAAATATTCCGTCTTATAAACATGCCATTTTTCTCTTTCACTGATGTAATATCCATCTCTCTGAGGAATTTGGTGATTTTAAAAACTATTTTCTTCTCCCTGGACAGTCTATTGTCTCAAAGTTGGCATCATCTATTTATTTCATTTGGTCTCTCTAAGGCTCTCCTCAGATGGACGGTGATCTCTGGCTTCTTTTTTCCATTTAAGGACTGGGCATAAAAAACTGATTAGATGTTTCAAGAGGATAGGTTGAGACTTCTCTGTACATGGGTCTAGCAGAACCAAACAGTTGGAAAGTTACTATGTTAGAATTTTAAAGCTTTCTTTTGGACTTTGTCAGAATGCTCAGAGAAGAATTTTCTAGTCTTCTGGATAATCAGGCCTGTCTGTTAGTGTGTCTGGGAGTTGAGAGGAAGAAGGGGGCTGATGGTTTCAACATGCAGCATGCAAGCGTTCATGTCACACCCTTGTTTTAGTTCTAGAAACTTGAAGATGTTCTCTTTGTCCTCAGATTCTAGGATTCCACCTGCATCTCCCTGTCCTGAGTTGTGCCTGTGGTCTCCGAGTGCGGAGATACAGAAAACTTTCTTCTCCATGAACACTTCTCCAAGAACAGTCAGGCCTTCTGTCTTCTACTGAGGTGGGGAAGAGCACTTTCCTTGCTTCACAAACTGGGGAGAGGCATCTGCCAGCTTCCTAAAAGAGCTTTGATTCCCTTTTATCTGTACCCTTTGTGCCACCCCACCCCCCATGTCTGGTGCTGCCAATTTCTGAGCACTTTGGGTTTTGCGGTGGAAATCAGGTAGCTTCTTACCTTTCATCATCAGTGATTTAGGATTACTTTACTAATCTGCTTAACCAGTCTACTAAGCCAGTTTAGCATTTGCTCAGGCAAAAAAGCTTCCAATGTTTAGTTATTTCTGCCTTTTCTCAATTCCTATGGATTCATGTGTTTTGGGTTTTTTTTTGGGGGGGGGCAGGGGATGGTGGGGATCCCAGGGATTGAACTCAGGAGCACTTGACCACTGAGCCACATCCCTAGCTCTATTTTGTATTTTATTAGAGACAGGGTCTCACTGAGTTGCTTAGCACCTCGCTAAATTGCTAAGGCTGGCTTTGAACTTGTGATCCTTCTGCCTCCAACTCCCTAGCCGCTGGGATTATAGGCGTTGCCACCGTTTTTTTAAATTCCTTCTTGGTGGTTTTGTTTGGGGCACTGGGGATTGAACCCAGGGACTTATATTACCACTGAGCCACAACTCCAGCCCTTTCTATTTTTTTGAGACAGGGCCTCGGTTCCTGGGCAGGCCTCAAACTTGCAATCCTCCTACCTCAGCCTCTGGGATTACAGGTGTATACTACTGTGTCTGGCCTTTCTTGGTTATTTTAAATGAGGTTTCCTTTCCTTTCCTTTTCTTTTTTTTTTCCCCCAGTACTGGGGGATTGAATCTAGTGCGCTCTACCACTGAGTTGCATCCCCAATCCTTTTTATATTTTTTATTTTGAGACAGGGTCTTGCTAAATTGCCCAGGCTGACTTTGAATTTGCAATCCTCCTGCTTCAGCCTCTCTAGTCTCTGGGATTACAGATATGTACCACCATATTCAGTTTAAGTGAGATTTTGAGAGAGAGCAAAGGTTAATTCATCTCTCTCTCTCTCTCTCTCTCTCTATCTCTCTCTCTCTCTCTCTCTCTCTTTCTCTCTCTCTCTCTCTCTCTCTCTCTCTCTCTCTCTTTCTCTCCCCCCCCCCCTTCTTTTGCAGTCCTGGAGACTATACCCAGACTGCTCTACAATTAAACTACATTCTAGCTCTTAAAAAAAAAAAAAGAAAAAAAAATTTAAACAGAGTCTTGCTAAATTGCACAGGCTGGCAATTCCTGCCTAGCTGGGATTATAGGTGTATCTCAATTTAGGTAAACTGGGCAAATCCTTGGATGCTCCTCCCTAGTTGGGGCCTTTTGTAGAAAAAGATTTCTAGAAAGACCTGGGTCTCTGAAAATATTCTGAAGAAGAGAATCCAGTGAACCTAGAAAATTCATCCTTTCCCCAGCCCAAAAAGGATGAAGGCTCCTGAAGTTCAATCCATGCTGCTTCTCGAGATTCTATCTCCTATTGGAGATTCACTAGAGACTCTGTAATCCCATTGGCTAGTTGTTGCCCAACTTCGGTCAGGTTCCTGAACCTTCCCCTAGGCCCATTTGTGACTCTTGTAAAATTCAATTTTAGCAAAGAACCCTGCTAAATCAGTCTAGCAAGAACCCCCAGCCTTGATATCTGATCACCCTCAATATCTAATTGGGCTCCTCATTCTCTATCATCTCCTATGTAAAGTCTGCAAACAGCAAGAATCCTGTTAGGTTGGTTTTGACAGACTCCCCCTTGCCCTTGATGTTTCCTTCGAGTAATTTTCCATCCAATGACCCCCATCCTGGGTCCCTGGCTATAAATTCCCACTTGCTCATGTTGCCTTTGGAGTTGAGCCCAATCTCTCTCCACCACTGCAAAATCTCATTGCTTGCCTGGCACGGTAGCACACGCCTGTAATCCCAATGACTGGGGAGGCTGAGGCAGGAGAATCTTGAGTTCAAAACCAGCCTCAGCAAAAGCGAGGCACTAAGCAATTCAGTGAGACCCTGTCTCGAAATAAAATACAAAATAGGGCTGGGGATGTGGCTCAGTGGTAGAGTGCCTTGGAATTCAATCCCCAATACCCCCCACCCGCCAAAAAATCTCATGGCTTGTTACCAATCACAATGATCCTGAATGAAGTATTCACTATCATGCTTTGATGAGTATTTATTGAATTTTTTTCCTTGAACAGGATCTATCAGGATCTTGTCCTTAAAGATCCAGATCACTCTGTAGCCCCTTACCTGTGTGTACTTACATCTCTTCTTTAACCTCATATAGCCTGAAGGAGTATCCCCTGCCAATCTTTCTTGTTCTAGAAAAAATAAAAACTCTTTTTACTGATAACTTTTCATTCGTGAACTGTTAAAGACAAAATCAATTCCTTAGAAAACCTTAGAATACTGGAAGTGAAAAGAGCTTAGAGAACATCAAGTTTAAAGGTGCTGCTTTAAAGTTGAGGAACTGGTAGTTCCAGGGGAGGTTAATTGGTTTGTTCAAGGTCATACAGTGACCTAGCAGCAGAGCTAACAATAGAACTTAGGCCTTTCATCCTTAGTCAGGAGCCTGTGCCCAACACCACCTGCTGTGTGGGCAGACTGCCAGTCTGCCTGTCTCCATCTCTTAAAGATCATTAAAATGGTTCATAAACTACCTTGGGCTGCAGCGGAGTTCACTCTAATTTTTATCACATTGATTATTATTACATATAATATTAAATAACCAGCATGAGCAATTACCTCTTTAGTTTTACAATGAGAATTCTTTGAAGGTTAACTGAGAGAGAAAAATTGTAATGCATTTAGGAAATTTGGTGGCAGGCTAGTTGGGTGAAGAGGGACTGGGGGTGTATCTCAATGGTACAGTACTGGACGAGCATGGGCAGGCCCCCAGGTTTGATCCCCAGCACTACAGAGAGAAAGAGGGGGGCGGTAATGAAGTGAAGGGGCAGAAGAGCAAAAGCAGGAAGCCAGAGTGAACTATTTATACCCCAGTACTTCCAAAGAGCCTAGACCTGGTGATTCTGTCCTCATGGAAAGATACCCCCTGCTATAATTTGGATCTCAAATATCTCCCCAAAGCCCATATTTTAGAGGATCAGTACTCAGTTTGGAGCCCTTGGAAGATAATAGAAACCTTAAGAAGTGGGATCTTGTGGGAGGTTTTCCAGTCACTGGAGGCATGACCTTGAAGGAGATAGTGGTATTCAGCTCCTGCCTCTTCATTTCTTTCATCTGCTGCCATGAGGTAAATGTTTTTGCTCTATGATGTGCTCCCACCATGATATACTGCTCACCACAGACTCAAAAAGCAATGGGGTCGGGCTGGGGATGTGGCTCAAGCGGTAGCGCGCTCGCCTGGCGTGAGTGCAACCCGGGTTCGATCCTCAGCACCACATACCAACAAAGATGTTGTGTCCGCCAAGAACTAAAAAACAAATATTAAAAATTCTCTCTCTCTCTCTCTCTCTCTCTCTCCCCCCCCTCACTCTCTCTTTAAAAAAAAAAAAAAAAAAAGCAATGGGGTCAATTGACCATGAACTGAAACTTCTAAAACGGTGTCAGAATAAACCTCTCCTCTTTTTAACTTTCTCATCTCAAGTATTTTGTTATAGTAACAGAAAGCAGGCTATAATTCAACACCCCCCCTTGCCTTATGTTTGTATTTTCATTATCAAATATGAGTGGACTTCCAGGAGCAAATTTGGATGCACCAAGTGCAGGTGCTAGGAAGTCACTTAAAATAAAACTTCCCAGAGAAAATGATCTCAATAGAAAGGTATAGACTAAGAGAAAGAGTTGCCAGGAATAAATTATTTCTGATTGTATTTTTTATTTTTTAGTGTTGTATTCAATGAATGCTTGTTGATCAGATGTCAAATCCTATCTTATCTGCTACATATCAGAAGCCAACCAACACTCATTCCTCCTTTTCTTGGTAATGGTTTCTCATATTTATTCCCATGATCCATGTGCTTCAGGAAAACCTGATGCTCCCCTCTTCTGATTTAGAGACCGAATATTAATATGAGGTACAGTGTTTCTGTTAAGCAAATAAACACTATCCCAGTCACCATAATGACTGGATCAGGGAAGCACAGGTTCACCCAGACTGAATTCAGGACGTTAACAATTGGGGGCAGAGAAGTGCTTTGCTCTTCTTTCCTTCATGTGAACAAAGAAGCACATGGGCCCAGCAGCTTCTGCCAGTCATCTTGGAAAGGCCAAGAATAGAACCAACAATAAGGAAGTAGAATTGAGAAATAAAGAAACTGGGTCCTGATCCCATGATTTTAGCAAGTGTATAAGGCCTGACTTAGAATTCTAGGCTATTCAGTTACCCAAGTAATTATATTCCCTTATTGCCCAAATCAATCTATTTCACTTAGTTTTAAAGAATATATCAACATGCTCTTTTTTAAAAAATTAAATATATATATATATATTTTAGTTGTAGCTAGACACAATACCTTTATCTATCTATTTATTTTTATGTGGTGCTGAGGATCGAACTCAGGGCCTCGCATGTGCTAGGCAAGTGTTCTACCGCTGAGCCACAACCCCAGCTCTCAACATGCTCTTATTTGCATTTCTATTTATATGAACTTCTCTATAATCAGCTCAAAGTATCTACCAATGATTGGGGGAAGTGGGGTGGGATTAGGACTCTTAAAAAAAGAGGAATTAATTAGAAAAAAAAAGTCAATATTCAGGGTTTTTTTGAGTAAAAAGAGGAAAAGACAGTGGGAATAAATAGGTAGGGTCTTGTGACTTTAACCTTTCCCGCAGAAATCCCAGTGAGCAGACTGCCGAGAAAGCTGTAAGTAGAGTGGGCTTGGATTCCACTGCCTCTTTGGAAATATGGGTGGAGAAATCCTCATGGGGTTGTTCTGCACCAAGACAGGATGGGAAAGAAGAGGGAAGAGGAGCGCTGCCCAGGCAAGCAAAGTGAGGACCCAGCTGACCCTCCTGACCCTCTTAACTCCAGAACCATATGGCAGGGATATGAAACTTACTGCACACACCGTGAGAAATCCAGAAAGTAGAGGATGCTGCTAGGTTTGGCTAGCAGGTCAGTATGGTGGCAGCAGAGTGGCCTTGTAGCTAAAAGCTTCAGGCAGATTACCCGGGCTGGAAATCCTCCTGGTGTCCCACCCAGATGTCAGGGGGCTCCTGACTAGTGCCAGTGAGAACCAAGTAGTGCCAAGAGAAAATCTGCTTGGCTCTCCCTATTGATGATTGCTCATGTGATTAAAAGAATTCTTTTGGTAAGCTTGTGTTTTTCCCTGGGAGTGCTCTGTATTGTTGGTGGTGAATGTGTTTGACAGCATGTTCATGCATTTGCATTTTAAGTCAATATTTTATATTGTTGTCAAATATACACAACATAAAAATTACCACTCTATTCTCTTTCTTTTTTGGTTTTAGGGATTGAACCCTTGGCTTCTCATATGCTAAGTACCTGCTCTAGAGCTAACCTAGACCCCTAGCTCCACTGTAACTCTTTTTTTTTTTTTTTTTTTTTTTGTACCAGGTATTGAACCTAGGGGCACTTAACTGCTGAGCCACATCCCCAGCCCTTTTTATATTTTATTGGTGTGTGCCACTGTCCCCAGCCATTTTAACTATTTTAAGTGCATGGTTCCTCAGGCATTAAGTATAGTCACATTTTTTAGTGCATTATAGTTATACATAATAGTGGAGTTTATTGAAATATATTCACAAATGCAGATAATATAGTTTTCTCTATTTCAATCCTAATACTGCCTCTTCCCTCCCCTCCTTCTTCCCCCTTGAATCCTGGTTCTATTCTACTGATCTCCCTTCTATCTTTATGAGATGCCTTTTTTAATTCCTTTTTTCTTTCTAGCTTCCTCATGTGAGAGAAAACATTTAACCCTTGACTTTCTGAGTCTGGCTTTTTTCACTTAGCATAATGTTCTCCAGTTCCATTCATTTATCAGCAAATGCTATAATTTCATTCTTTTTATGGCTGAGTAGAACTCCATTGTGTGTGTGTGTGTGTGTGTGTGTGTGTGTGTATTTCACACTTTCCTTATCAAAAATAAAAAGAAATCCAGGTGTGGTGGAGCATGCCTGTGATACCAGCCACCCAGGAGGCTGAGGCAGGAGGATCGCAAGTTCAGAGTCAGCCTTACCAACTTAGTGAGGCCTTAAGCAACTCAGTGAGACTCTTTCTCTAATAAAATATAAAAAAGGGCTGGGGATGTGGCTCAGTGGTTAAGTGCCCCTGGGTTCATGTTGAGAGCCACAGCCAAAGGGGCCCCAGCAAACTTCCAGCTGCCAGCAAACTTCCAGCTGCCGGCTGATAATTGGCTCACAGGGGCTCCAGCAACATCTAGCTGATTGGCTCCTCTGCGGTGATGTTCATTGGGCTGTTTCCCCGCCCTTCAGACTGCCAGCTAATGATTGGTTCACAGTGGCCCCAGCAACATCTAGCTGATTGGCTCCTCTGCGGTGATGTTCATTGGGCTGTTTCCCTGCCCTTCAGACTGCCAGCTGATGATTGGCTCACAGCGGCCCCAGCAACATCTAGCTGATTGGCTCCTCCAGGAGCTGCTCATTAGGGGACTTCTTTGGCTCCGCCCACACAACCCAGCCAATCAGCCTCAAGAGCAGGAGGATTGTGGGAGGTGGTGAGGTTTGTATGGGGGTGAGAGGCTTGGGGAAGCCTGTGGTGGCAGTTGAGCTCTGAGGGTTTTTTCCTGAGGAGCTGTTTTGTTTGGCATTTGTAGTTCTAAAAATAAAGTTAGTTTCTTTTGACAAGTGGCTCCTGAATTGTGCCCAGCCAGACTGCGGCAGGTTCAACCCCTGGTACCAAATAAATAAATAATAAGAGATAAAGCATATTTTTATGCAACAATCACTACTACCTATATCCAGAACTGTTTCATCTTCCCCAACTGAAACCTTACACTCATTAACCTACTACACTGAGTTCTCATTCCCCACCTCAGCCCTGCTACTATTATTCTACTTTTTGTCTCTCTGGATTTGACTGCTGCTCTTAGGTATCCCATATAGATGGAATCATTCAATAACTTTCCTTCCGCTATCAGCTTATTCCAGTTAGCATAAGGTCCTTAGGATTCATGCATGTTCAACAGCATGTGTCAGAATTTTATTCCTTTTTAAGGTTGAGTCATATTTCATTGTATGTATATACCACATTTTGTTTATCCATTCATCTATCAGTGAACACTTGGGTTACTTCCACATTTTTTTTTTTTTTTTTTTTTGTGGTACTGGAGATTGAACCCAGGGCCTTATGCATGCAAGGTAAGCGCCCTACCAACTGAGCTATATCCCTAGCCCAAAATTATTTATTTATTTTTATATGGTGCTGAGGATCAAACCCAGGGCCTCGAACATGCTAGACAAGCACTCTACTGCTAAGCTACAACCCCAGCCCACTTCCACATTTTGACCATTGCAAATAATGCTACAAATATGGGTGTACAAATATCTGTTTGAGTTCCTGACTTTTTTATCTTTTGGGTGTGTACTCAGAAGTAGAATTTCTGGAAAGTATGTTAATTCTATGGTAATTTTTAATCTTTTTAAGGACTCACTACACCTTTTCCTACATTGGTTGCACAATTTTACATGCTCACCAATAATACTCAAGGGTTCAGTTTATACATATCCTTGATAACCCTTCTTATTTTATGTTTTAATGATAACATTCCTAATGGGTATGAAGTGACAGTTCATTGTGGTTTCAATTTGCATCACCAAATGGTCAGTGATGCTGAACATCTTTTCGTGTGCTTATTGACCATTTGTGTGTCTTCTTTAGGGAAAAGCCTATTCAAATCTTTTGCCTATTTTTAATCTGGGTTGTTTGTTATTTTTGTTTTGGAGTTGCAGGAGTTCTTGAAGTATCAGAATAGTAATCCATTATCAGATACACGATTTGCAAATATTTTCTCCCATTCTGTGGTTTGTGTTTCCACTTTGTTAATATTGTCTTTTTTTTTCTCCCCTTGCAGTACTGGGGCTTGAACCCAGGAGTACTCTACCACTGAGCTACATACCAAGCCCCCCCCCCATTTGGGGTGCTGGGGATTGAACTCAGGGCCCTATGTGTGGGAGACAAGCACTCTACCAACTGAGCTATATCCCCAGCCCAGCCCCCCCATTAAAAATTTTTTTTTAGTTGTAGATGGACACAATACCTTTATTTAGTATTTTTTTATATTTATTTTTTAGTTGTACACAATATCTTTATTTTTGTTTACTTATTTTTTTAATGTGGTGCTGGGGATCGAACCCATGCCTCACGTGTGCTAGGCAAGCACTGTATCACTGAGCCACAGCCCTGGCCCTTTTTACTTTTTATTCTGAGACAGAATCTTGCTAAATTACTAAAGCTATCCCTGAACTTGTGATCCTCCTGCTTCAACCTCCACAGTCATTGGTATTACAAGTGTGCGCCACTGTGCCTGGCATTGACATGATCTTTTTGGGGGGTGTTGAGGGGGAAACAGGGATTGAACTCAGGGGCACTTGACCACTGAGCCACACACATCCCCAGTCCTATTTTGCATTTTATTTAGAAACAGGGTCTCACCGAGTTGCTTAGCAGCCTTTCAGTTGCTGAGGCTGTCTTTGAACTTATGATCCTCCTGTCTCAGCCTCCTGAGCCACTGGGATTATAGGTGTATGCCACTGTACCTGCTTGACATAGTCTTTATTTTTTTTTAATTTTTTTTGTAGTTGTAGATAGACAGTATGCCTTTATTTTGTTTATTTTTTTTGTGTGTGTGGGGTTAAGGATCAAATCCAGTGCCTCACACATGCTAGGCAAGCACTCTGCCACTGAGCTACAGCCCCAGCCCTTGACATGGTCTTTTGATCCACACGTTTAATTTTGATGAAGTCCAATTGGTCTGTATTTTCTCATGCTGCGTGTGCTTTTGAGTTTTATCCAATAAATCATTGCCAAATACAAAGTAATGAAGCATTTCCCCAAGTTTTTATATATATTGTTGATAAACCTTTATTTTGTGCTGAGAATCGAGCCCAAGGACTCACACATGCCCGGCAGCATCTACCATTGAGCTATAACCCCCTCCAGGCAAGTGTGCTACCGCTAAACCCCAACCCCAGCCCTCTCCAAGTTTTCTTCTACCAGTTTTATAGTTCTAGCTTTTACAGTCATGTCTTTAATGATTTTAGCTCTTACATGCAGGTCTTTCATCCATTTTAAGTTAATTCTTACATATAAGGTCAGGGTCCAGATTAATTTTTTTTTTTTTTTTTTTGCATGTGGATATCTGGTTTCCCAATACCATTTGTTGAAAGGACTGTTCTTTCCCCATTGAAAGGTTTTAGCACCATTCTTGAAAATCATTTGACCATATTTGTAAGAGTTTATTTCTAGATTCTCTATTCTATTCTATTGACCTATATGGTGTTCCATGTTATTTTAACTACTGTAGCTTTGTGTTGGGTTTTTAAATCAGGAAGAAAATTCCAATTGTGTTCTTCTATGTCTTCAACATTGTTTTGCCTATTCAGGGCCCCTTAAATTTCCACATGAATTTTAGGATGGATTTTTCTATTTCTTCAAAATGTTTTTGGAATTTGATAGGATTGTATTAAATCTGTAAATCCCTTTAATTTGTACTGACATCTTAATAACATTGTCTTACGATCCAAGAACATGGAGTGTCTTTCTATTTGTTTTTAATTTCATTCAGTAATATTTTATAGTTGTTGGTTTACAAGTCTTTTGTTTCTTAATTAAATTTACCCCTAAATATTTTATTCTTTGTGATGTTATTGTAAATGGAATTGTTTTCTTATTTTTCTTTCCTTATTGTTCATCATAATTGTATGGAAATGCAAGTAAGTTTTTTTTCCTTGGTTTTGAATTCCTTTATTAGTTCTAACATGATTTGTGGATATTTGGATATTTAGGGTTTTTTTTTTTGTACTGGGGATTGAACTCAGGGGTACTTGACCACTAAGCTATATCCCAAGCCCATTTTTCTATTTTATTTAGAGGCAGGGTCTCACTGAGTTGCTTAGCACTTCACTGTTGCTAAGGCTAGCTTTGAACTCACGATCCTCCTGTCTCAGCTTTCTGAGCTGCTGGGATTACAGGTGTGTACCACTGCGCCCAGCATATTCCGGGTTTTATACATTCAAGGGCATGTTGTTTGTAAATAAAGATGACTTCACTTCTTCTTTCAAGTTAGGTGTTTTGCATTTCTTCGTACTTAATTGCTCCGTTTAGGACTTCTAGTACTATACTGAATAGAAATGGCAAACGCAGCCATCCTTCTTTTGTTCCTGAGGAAAGGTTTTCAATCTTTTACCAAATTGTATTTGCTGCAATTTTTCATACATGACCTATAGTACGTTGGGATCAGTTTCATCTGTTCCTAGTTTGTTAAAGGTTTTTTAAATCACAAATACACTTGTGATTTTAATAATCAGAAGTTTATATAAATTACATAAAAGGTCCATCAACCCTGGATTCACATTTTTTTGTAGTTTTGAAGCTGAAGTAATACCTACTCTCTACTGACATGCTTTTTAGAAATTGTCCCCACCTATAATTTTTTTTAGTTGTAGATGGACACAATACCTTTTATTCTATTTATTTATGTGGTACCAGGGATCGAACCCAGTGCCTCACGCATGCTAGGCAAGCACTCTACCACTGAGCAACAACCCAAGGTCAACCACATCTATTAATTCCTTTAATTCTCATAATGGCTGTGTAGAACAGTCTTGTGCTGCTTAATGATAGGGATATATTTTGGGAAATGAATCATTAATCAATTTTGTGATTGTGTGACTATCACACAGTGTGCTTACACAAAGCTAGATGATATAGCCCGCTACACACCTAGGCTATGTGTTATATACCATTGTATATGCAGTCCATTATTGGCCAAAATGTCACTATGGGTGCATGACTATAGGTTGTTTTCCTCTTTTTAGTAAGGAATTTGAAGCATAGTACATGGGTGTTTTGAGCAGAGGTATGGTAGAGTGGTAAGTAGTGATGGAAAAATAATTAATTGGTGGAAAATAGATAATTGTGCTTATTGTTGGTGCAAGTAACTTGAAGACTAAAGCACGTACTTGACCTTGAATTTTGTAAAAGAAAATTTCCTTCTTATTTCGAAGTTCGCAGTTTTGTGCCTTTGTTGTTGTTGTTGTTGTTGTTTTGTACTGGGGATTAAACCCAGGGCACCTAACCACTGAATCACAACATCCCCAGCCCTTTTTGTTTTTCATTTTGAGATAGTCTCTTTAAGTTGCTTAAGGCCTTGCTAAGTTGCTGAGGCTGTCTTTGAACTCAAAATCCTCTTTCCTCAGCCCCCCAGAGCCACTGGGATTGCAAGCTCTGCCACCATATCTGCCCTTGTGCCAGGTATTTGAGGCTGATAGAAGAGAGTATGAATGGTCCTGAAATGGGGTATCACTGTCTGCCTTCCCATATGGGTGTACAAACCAATTCTTGGTTGGTTAGCCTGGAGTGCTATGAGTACAGAGCTTTGTATTTGATTGTGATAGAAAAGTTGGTGGTATTGATGGAGGAGACAAATATTGCCACAATAGTAACCAGGAATTCTGGAAACATATCCAGGGCTTTGAGGGATGGGAGTTGTTTGCTGAAATCAGAAAAGGGGCCTTCTTACTTAAATAATAAGCTCTGAAAATGTGGAAATGCAGACTGAAATATATTTAAAGATGTCTTCTGGTTTCTCTTTGTATGGAAACAGCAAAACATTTTGCCTTATTTTTTAGGTTTAAAGAGCATTTCAATGGTTGTGCTGCTCATGTCAACATGATGTCATTTCAAAAGAAACAATAGTTTGACAGGGCATGGTGGAGCATGCCTGGAATCCCAGGTACTGAGGAGACTGAGACAGGAGGATCAAAAAAATATTAAAACAATATAAATCTTAACTGAAAAATTTGGGGAAGGCATCTATAGTGGGCATTTCCTTTTTTTCATCTGACCATTGTTATATGTTTCTTCTGGAAATAGAACCTTGCTTTTCTTGTGTAGAATGATGCTTCCCCTCACTCTTGGTCTCTAGACAAGGTATAGGGTGGGGTCTTATGATTCAGAATTTGCCAATGAGACCCAATCCCAAGATTTTATTGGAACTCCTGAGAAATGAATGCTTGTTTCTCCTGGAGTGGTTAGCTATGAAGATGCGTTAAGTTGAACACAGGAAAGCTGAGGAGGGCGATGGACATCACTACAAGACAAACTCTTTGAAGTCAACAAACAGGAAAAGAGAGACTCTGCCTCAATGAAATTGTTTGTACCCTGTTACCCATCCACGAATTTTTCAGTTATTAAGCCAAATACATTCCTTTTCTTAACTCTGTTTTAGTTTGAGTTTTTGACATGAAAAAGTCCTTAGTATTAGAGCACAAAAGAATTCCATCTATTTACTTATTTATTTTTTAAAATATTTTTTAGTTGTCAATGGACCTTTATTTATTTATTTTTGTTTATTTATACACCGTGCTGAGAATCAAATCTAGTACCTCACATATGCTAGGCAAGTGCTCTTCTACTGAGCTACAACCCCATCCCTATCATCTACTTAATTTTTAAATATATATTTTTAGTTGTAGATGGACACAATACCTTTATTTTTATGTGGTGTTGAGAATTGAAACCAGTGCCTCACACATGCTAGGCAAGTACTCTACCATTGAGCTAGTATCTAAGTGTCACTCAGAATGGCAGTTGTGCTAATCCCTACTGTTACTCTCTCGAAACTCCCAGAAATCTTTTTCATAAAGTCAGTTTGTAGCGTCTTTTTTCTCTTTCACATCCTCATAATGCTTCTTGCTCTCTTCCTCTTCTCCTTCCTTCCTCTAAAAGAAACATAAAATCTAGCTGAGTCTTGCAGATCAGTCTCACCTTCTGAGGTTCCTTTTACTTCCTTATTCCTTACTAGATCAGCACAATTAATGCCTGTCTGAACAGTAAAGGATCCTTCCTCTTAGAAAGGGTGGAAGTCTAGAAACATGTTAAATGTTCAGTTCTGGACTCATTTGTATTCAGAACAAATAGCATACTTGCTTGGACAATAACTATTTGTAAACAGCCAAGGCTGGGGGTTCCTTTAGGTACTTTTTTTTTTAACCAAGATATTGCCCTTTAAAAAAAAAATTTAGGGGCTGGGGATATGGCTTAAGCAGTAGCGCGCTCGCCTGGCATGTGTGTGGCCCGGGTTCGATCCTCAGCACCACATACAAACAAAGATGTTGTGTCTGCCGAAAACTAAAAAATAAACATTAAAAATTTCTCTCTTAAAAAATTTTATTTATTTTATTTATTTTTATGCGATGCTGAGGATCGAACCCAAGGTCTCACATGTGCATGTGCGAGGTGAGTGCTCTGCTGCTGAGCCACAACCCCAGCCTAGCCTGTTTTTTTTTTTTTTTAAGGGTGGGGGAATACTCCAACTAGTCAAACCAAGTTTGTTTGCTTATTTTTACAAGCCTGAGAAATAAACAGGGCCTGGATTCAGAGCAAGTTGATATGCTTGTGTCCCAGTGCTAAGGACAACTTAACCAATGATCATTACTCATGTTATTGCCTACTTTTTCCTGTTTGGGAACATTATTTAGGTTTTCTACAGAAATAGCTGAAGACTCTCAATCAATAATTGCCTGACTCAACAGCTTCTCCTTAAACAGATTTATTATAAGGTATGCCCCGCCCCTTCCCCCAGACTCTCTTAAGTGTCCTAAGACTATTAGCTCATTCAAAAGTGGCCCAGCTGCAGTTAGGAGTGCACCAGAACTTGTTCCTTAATGATCTAGATGTCTCCTGACATCAAGAGGCATACAGAATTCTCTTATGCTCCATACTCAGAGGATCTCCAGCCCTTTTGTAAACACATTGGTTTACAAGTGGTCTGAATTCTATTCTTGGGTCTGTTCACTGTCTTTGGCAACCTTGAGTTAGGGGACTCAGTGGAAAACCACCTAACATGATGGCTGCATAGAGCCAGAGAAACTGTCAAGATGGTTCTAGAAGACATCTCACCTTAAAAAAAAAACATGAAATAGTTGAGGAAAGTTTAATAAAGGAACTATTTTAAAAAGGGTGAAAAAAAAAACAAAAACAAAACAAGCAAAACCAAAAAATAAAAATACATACATTAAAAAAAAGGGTGGACAGGACAAGTTCATGGGTGCATGCGTGTAATCCCTGCAACTGTGGAGGCAGAGGAAGGAAGATTGCAAGTTTGATGCTAGCCTGGGCAATTCAATGAGACTATATCTCAAAATAGAAAATAAAAAGGATTGGGGATGCAACCCAGAGGTTCAATCCCCAGGTCCAGGAAAAAGAAAAAAGGAGGATGAGGAGAAGTAGTAGTGGAGTAGTGGTGGTGGTGGACAGAATGAAAGGAAACCTCTGGGAGCCATCACCAGCCCCAGTCCTGAAGGAGAGGACTCTAGGAGAGATCACAGGACTGAAGTACTGTCCTTCAGATGAACAACATAGCACTGCTAGCAGAGTGGCCCATTGGTGATGAAGGGACTGACCTGAATAATATCCTGCCTTTTGATCTCCTGCAAGTGCCTCCCACTTTCCAAAACCCACTGAAAGTCAGGAGACAGTTGATGTGGACCATAAAGGTGAGTCCTGAATCACAGAGCAAGGGTGGAGGGTAGATCTGAAAGGACAGAGGAAAAATCAGCAGGAGCTATTTGTTTTTTCCCCACAGCTAGCATGGTTGTTCAGGCCTCGTCCTGTCTGTCTGGCCTACAGTTATGGCCTTCCTGCCTATCCCTTTGACGCATCTAATCCATTGCTTCGATGACCAGGTCTGTTTCCAATAGGCTGTATTGATTTGACCTGGTACTGGGATATATAAACCTGGCTTGAGGAATTTGCTCTACTCAGGGATGCTGGAAGATCTTTCAGGAGTACTATTTACCATTGTTGGACACATTTTTAAATATCAAGGAGTCGTATTTAAAACGCAAACTGTTGGATGGAAATGAACGAAGGCTGCCTCCTCAGCTCCTTGTAGACCACGTCGCCCCTGCTGACAGGCTTGCTCCAAACCCGCTCCCTCCCAAGGTGTTGTTTACGCGCCTTAGACTCTCCAGGGCACAAGTAAAAGTCCCCCACAGTCTAGGCACCAATCCCGGGCGCCCCCCGCGGTCTTCGACTCCCGCAACGGCCAGGGTGGGGGGTGGGGGCAGTGGAGAGCGCAGGCGCAGTGTCCATGCCGGCGGCGCCCCTCTCCTCCTTGCGCCTTCTGGCAGCCCCAGCCGCGGTTTTCCCTGGCAAGTACGCGGCAGCCTCAGTGGCTCCGAGGCTGCACCAGGCAAGCCGCACCCGGCAGACAGGGCTAGAGCTCAGGACGCGCCTTCCTCGCCGCGACAAGCAGGTAATCGGGCTCCTGCAGCCCGTCGGCAGCAGCGAACTGACTGGGACCTTTGCCCTGTCTGCTGGGCAGCCCCACCGCAAGGGACTGGGCACGGACCCGGAACCTCACAACTCGCCTTTACCCCTGACAGCTAAGAGGCAGAGCTCTTTTTTGGAGGGGTAAAGGCTGGTCTGGGGGCAAAGCGCCCCGCCCCCTTTGTCAACCTTTGCGGGGTCTCTGTACCACGCCTGCGTGGGGTCCCGCAGCCCTGGCTCTCTGGGTTGCTCTCCTGGAGAACCGGAACACCGAGTGGGTAAGAGCAGAATTGGCTCCATCTCCTGCTCCCCATTTCCTGCCACCGTCGCAGGTGTTGGGCCCTCCCCCAGGCTCCATGGTAAAGATGAGGCACTATTGCTTTCTTTTCCCCCAGGAACCTACCCAAACAAGGGTGAGTCCCTGTGGCGTCACGGGATCAATTTCAAACACAATTTAGGAAAAAAAAAATGATTAGTTTTGGGAACACGGCCAAGAATTTGTATTTGCCATTACTCTCTTATCTCATGTTCATAACTCTTGAACGCCACTGTAGGTGGGTTGAGATTTTCGAGATAAATAGTTTGTAGAAGAAACCTCTTCCCAAAGAGAGACAAGAGCAAAGGCCCAGCTATGGCCGAGTGTGGAGGCGGGGGCCCAGGGCAAGTCCGCTCAGCCTCATCTAGCCACGGGGAGGAAAACAGGAATCCTTCCTGACGGTCCTCTGGATGTAAAATATTACGCCGTGTGCAGCCATTTGGCTGCATTTGAAAGGAGATGAGAGAAGCAAGGGTCCCACCGGCCGGCAGGAAGGAACTCGCATGGGGAGGAGGGGGCGCTATGCGGACCTGCATCTGGGTCCAAGCTTTCACCTGGCTCGCAGTGGGGCGAGACGGAAAGAGTCAGTGGGAAAGGACCAGGAAATAGTACTGCACGGGGTGGACAGGGCTGGGGAGCGTGGGGTCGCGGCGGGGGAAGCGGGGGCGGCTCCCGAGCTCTGCCCCCAGTTCCTACTGAAAGGACTTTAACCAGGGTTGCCCGTGTCCGTGGTGCTGAAGTGCCTCAAGCGACCTCTTCCTGACTTCCTGACTCGAAGCCTGCCTGGTCTTCTAATCTGCACATTCGCCCAAAATAGTCCACATCCAAGATAGACTGGAGCCAGCCAGGCACTGAAACCCTTTGCAGATGGGTTGATACTGATTTCCTGAAGATAACACTGAAGGCAGATGTGGCTAACCTTAGAGGCTCATATAAAGCATGTACATAGCAAGCTTGATTACCTAGGGGAAAGTATACATGGGGAGCTTAAACGCAACCCTCCCATATATACATATGGGCTACAGGTATGTATATATGTGTACATGCTCACAAACATAATACACTTCCCTCTTCAAAGCTATCATGGACCACAAGTTACCCCTTTTCCAGAACTTTTTGTAATCCATCTTTATTTTTATTTTTGCTACCAGGTATTAAACCCAGGGGCTGAGCCACACCCCCACCCCTTTTTTGTACTTTATTTAGAGATAGGACTGAGTTGAAACTCTTGTCTTGCTAAGTTGCTGAGGCTGGCTTTGAACTCGCAATCCTCCTGCCTCAGCCTTCTGAGCCACTGGGATTACAAGCATGCTCCACCGTGCCCAACTCCATCTTTGTTGTTTGACACCTCTAGTGTTTCTGGATTCTGCAGTACCATTAATTTTTCATAATCATCTGTTCAAAAGGCATAAAACCTGTGGGTTCAAGTGCTTGGTATTTAGATGAGCAATTAAGTATATATACACATTAAAATTCCAGAGCAAAGCTAGTCTAGAGGGGCTCAATGGTAGGGCACCTGCTTAGGATGCAAGGCTTTGTGTTCAATCCTCAGTACCATTGAAAGAAGGGAGCAAGGAGGGAAAAGAGAGAGAGAGAGAGAGAGAAATAAGCAAATAAAGCTGGACATGGTGGTGATAGTGCACTTTTCTAATCCCAGCAAATTGGGAGATGGAGGAAGGAGGATCCCAAATTTGAGGCCAGCCTAGTCAACTTAATGAAACGTTGTTTTAAAATAAAATTAAAAGGGCTGGGGATATAACTCAGTGGTAGAAAAACCCTGGGTCCAATTCCCAGTATGATGAGTGAGGCTAGGGTTGTGGGCTCAGCTGTAGAGAGTTCGCCTAGTGTGTGCGAGGCTCTGGGTTCAATCCTCAGCACCATATAAAAATAAATAAATAAAATAAAGGTATTGTATCCTAAAAAATAAATATTAAAAAAAATTAATACAAAAAATCTCAAAGGGAGCTTAGGCAAAAAGAAATAATGTTGATTTTAATATGAATTACAATATCTACATAATAATCTTAAGGAAATTTATAATATGAAGAAAATTGCTAATAGCTTGTAGCTTCAAATACATTGGTGGTATATGGTTTATGAAGTTCTTTTTTTAAAAATATTTTTTAAAAATATTTTTTAGTCATCAATGGATCTTTATTTTATTTATTTATATGTGTGCTGAGAATTGAACCCAGTGCCTCACATGCTAGGCAAATGCTCTACCACTGCACTACAACCCCAGCCCATTTGTGAAGTTCTTAAAGATTACATTTGTATTTTTCAAAGCTTTGATATGTATTTTTTGTCAAAAAATCATGCTCGTGTGGAGAAATTTAGGTAATGGAGAAATGCATAAAACCAGAAAAAGAACATTGTAGACAGATTTTCTTTTAGATGAGCACACATGCATTTTAAGTGGATCAGTTTCCTGTTAGTTGAATTTTCACTGTATAATTTATCATATTACTTTGTACATTTAAAATTTCAAGGGAGTAGAACCATGCTGAATGTTCTTACCACCATAAAAAACTTTTTTGAAAATTATGGTATTTGTAGAATTGACCAAAATAGCAAAAAATTAGATACGAATGTTCATGATTATTGGATTACCTAAATAAATATGTTCTATCCCCATATTGAAATATTATGCATTCATATAATAAACTAATTATCATAAAATTAATTTGCAATATTATGTGATCCTCATAACAAACTAGTTTTATGATAACTAGTTAATTAAAGGTTTGCATAATATTGCATAAACTAGTTATCATGAAAGAGTTTACTAAAAGGATTGCATAATATTGCATAAACTAGTTATCATAAAACTAATTTGCTACACAGACTGCATTTCACTATGTGAATAGAACATATTTATGTATTTCTATAATCATGAACATTTATGTCCACTTTTTGTATGTAGTCAATTCTGCAAATACCATGTCTTTCAAATTTTTTATTATGGTTCTACCCCCTTGAAATTTTAAGTGTATAGTACATTATTGTTGATTGTAGGTGCAGTGTTTGTTCAGTGACTCTCTTGAGTTTATTTATTTGACTAACTGAAATTTCCTGGCTATTGATTATGAACTCTCCATTTCTCCCTGCTTCTATTCTTTTCTATGAATTTGGCTGTTTTTAGATATTTCATGTAAGTAGGGTCATACATAGTTGTCCATCTGTGACTGGCTTATTTCACTTAGCATAATGTCTCAAGTTTTATTCATATGTCACTTATTGCAACACATATATACCCATTTTCTGTATGCCTTCATGTGTTGATGGACATTTAGATTGTGTTTTGTGTAAATAACATCTTTGAACAAATGATTGTGCACTTGTTTGGTTATATTTCTAGATGTGAAATTAATGTTTCAAAGGGAGGTACTTTTTTCTTTTTTGATATATTAATTTGTTCAATTCCTTATTTTTTTCTCTTTTGTATTATTTTTCTTAGCATCTACAACAGTGCCACATAAATGGATAGTCAGGGAATATTTATTAGAATAACACTATTTCTAGATTGTGTTACAGAAAATGTATACCAACATGTACCATGATAAACACCGAATTAGTACTAGTATCCCCATACTCTCACCAAAATTAGGGTTTATCAGTCTTCTAAAAGTGTTTCTCAACTGGCCAGACAGAAAATGAACATCCATTCATACATCTTTTTGGCCATGTTTATTTCTCTTTTAGCACTGGGGATTTAATCCAGGGGCCCTTTACTATTGACTTATATCCCCTGCTCTTTTTTTATTTAGAGACAAAAACTTGCTAAATTGCCCAGGTGGAACCTGAATTTGGGATCCTCCTGCCTCAGCAACCCTAGTAGCTGGGATTACAGGAATATACCACTGCACCCAACTAGTCATATTTACTTTTTATTTTGTGACTTGCTAACTCATATCTTTATGTTTCTATTGGTGTGCTTATATACTTTCTACCTTATAAGAGCTCTTTATAGTAAGGATTATATTACACTTGTAATATTTCTCATTTTAAAAAATTTAACTTTATATTTAGGTATTTTATGCTATATGGAATATTTTGCATTTTACATACTAAATATCTATATTTTCTTTGGAATTTCAGGCTCATGTATCTGTCTTTTTTGACTTTTTATTTTTAAATTTGTTCTAATTAGTTATATATGAACATGTATCTGTGTTGTATCCTCTATAATAAAAACTAATCTACCATATTTTAAGGTTTTGTAAAAGAGATTACATTTTAAACTCTAGATTTATTCCTTCATTTCCCTTTTTAGTTAGACTTAATTCATTGCTAGATATAACTGGATTAGAGATTCCTTCCTAAGAAGTACTTATTTTTAGCTCATATATTCATAGTTACAACTTGTATGAGGAATATATATGTTACTTAGTTTGAATCCTTTAGTGTGATGTATTTAATTTTTAATTAAATGAAATTTAATTTTTAATTAATGAAAGTATTTTTACTTAAAGTGCTGGTTAGTCTATAGTATTTTAAAATTATTAGTATGCATCCTTTTTGATAAGGAGCTTTTTATTCTTTTATTTTTCTGCACTGGGAATTGCAGGGTGCTCTACCATTGAATTACATCCCCAAATCCCCAGGTTCTTGAAAGATTTCTTAAACTGGCCTTAAACTTTGATCCTCCTGCCTTAGTCTCCCCAGTCACTGGGATTACAGGCATAAGCCACTGCACCTGGCAGACAAGAGCTATTCTTTTCTTTCTTTCTTTCTTTTTTTTTTTTTTTTGTAGCTGAAAGAAAATGTGGTAAAGTCCACTATTTAGCCACATTGGAATTTATGTCATTGAGGTTCTGAAAAAGGAGCCACCTACCCATAAGAATGTGTATACATAAGGTTGGTCAAATGTCTTAAAAAGAAAACATTATTTTTGGTATCCATTATGAATCAAAATACCACCCCTCCACACTAAAGAATGGTTATTTAGGTATTGATGAACCATGTTATATTTTTTTCCTGGGGTTTAAAACTATCTTAGAATAGCTAAATAGGAATAATATTGTTGTTTTTATGGGATATGTTTAAAAATATAGCTAATTATAAGGATTAAAAAAACAACAGAGTAGAAATTAAAAATGCCCTAGTGAGACAGTCTTAGTAGGTAACCACTACAAATATTTGTTTGGAGTAAATACTTCCAGATTATTAAATTCATAAATAATTACACATTTCATTGAATCTAAGATGTTATCAACTATAAAATGCATTTTCACTTTAGATATGTGATAATGTGCATCTTAAATTTAATATATCATATATAGGATCTTTTTTTTTTTTAAGAGAGAGTGATAGAGGGAGAGAGAGAGAGAGAGAATTTTTTAATATTTATCTTTTAGCCATCGGCAGACACAACATCTTTGTTTGTATGTGGTGCTGAGGATTGAACCCGGGCCGCACGCATACCAGACCAGCGCGCTACCGCCTGAGCCACATCCCCAGCCCCATATATAGGATCTTGATACATACTTTTTCTGTTATTTCTCACATAAGATATGTCAGTTCACTGGAATGTTACTAGAAGTTTTGAACTTATCAATACCCCACTTATGCACGTTTAGATTATAAATGGCTTTTGGTTAATAAAAACATCAATGTCTTGGACATTCTTTCAGTATACCTCATCCAATAATGTTTTTCCTTTGATGAATTATTTTAAAAAATTTTATAGTTGTAGATGAACAGCATGCCTTTATTTTGTTTATATGATGTTAAGGATGGAACCCAGTGCCTCACACATACTAGGTAAGCGCTCTGCCACTGAGCTATCGCCCCATCCCTTATGATGAATTATTATATGAAAATAATGAATTAAGGAGTATGCATATTTTACATTTAAAAAAAATTATCCTTTAATTGTAAGTGGACACAATACCTTTATTTAGCTTTTATGTGGTGCTGAGGATCAAACCCAGTGCCTCTCGCATGCTAGGTGAGCGCTTTTCCTCTGAACCACAACCCCAGGCCCCATTTTACTTTTTTTTTTTTTGGTTGTTCACAACACCCATTTTACATTTTTGTGTACATAATTTCCCAAGAATTTTGTAACAATTTGTTTTGCAACCAATAGTACATGATTTTCTAGCTACTATGCTTATTTATGTTAGAAATAATCAACCCTTTTCATTTCTCTCATCCAAGAAGCAAAACAGATAACTCATTTTTCTTTTATTTCTTATGTCTGTGTCTTTTACAGAAACTGTGTGTCTTTCTAGGTGTTTACATGTCATGTATGTTTTTTCTTTTGTGATTACCTATTCAGGGTAATCATATTGTATTTATTTAGTCACGAGTTCTGTTTCTGAACAGTCTCTAATAGGCTTTATCCGTTTGTATTAGTAGACCTGTCCGACAGCTTGTCAGGAGTGGCTAGTATCAAGTGGAAGATCCCAACTGAAGAGAGCCCAACAATCACACTGATTTCATTTAATTAATGTGGCTGATACTTCTGTTTTAGCTATTAAAAGTGGGAGTTAGTGGATTCATTCACATGAGAAAATAAAACTTGGGGAGTGTTTTAGTTCATTCAGGCTGCTATAATGGTTGGTTTATACACAACAGAAATTTAGTTCTCATAGTTCTGGAGGCTAAGAAGTCCAAGATTAAGACAGCAGCATATTAGGTATCTGGTGAGGATCTGATTCCTAGTTCATAGATGTTGTCTTTTTGCTGCATCCTTGGGAGATAGAAAAGGTGAGAGCTCTGCTCTTGAGACCAGATCAGTTCCCCCTTCCAAATGCTTTCACATTAGGGATTAGGTTTTAACATATAAATTTACAGGGGAGGGGAACACAAACTTAAGAGTGGCAGGGAGGTTAGCCAATGAACAGATCATACATTATGTATTTGTTTTTGCTTTTCTGCCATGCTGGGGGTTGAATCCAGGATCTCAGCTCTGCTAGTCACTCAACCACTGAGTTATACCCTCACACCCAAAATCATGAATTCGTAAAATATCTTAACATAATTTTGAGTCTTTTCAAAGAAATAGATTTAGTAAAGTCATGACAATATGTACAGATACAATTATATTCAATAATCAAATGTAATTTAAATTGGAACTTATAAAGTTATGCAAGTTATTATGCAAATGATTGGCTGGATTTTTCACTGTCTTTTAGCTTACCATTGATATTTACCTTCAGATCTCTCAACTCATCTCTGTAATTATTGTATTAGTGTTAGCTTTTCTCACTGTAACCAAAACACCCGACAAAAACAATTTAAAGGAGGAAAAGCTTATTTGGGTCTTATGACTTTAGAGGTTTCAGGTGGCCAACTCCATTGCTCTTGTCCCAAGATGAGGCAGAACATTGTGACCAAAGGATGGAGCATAGGAAAACTGCTCACCTCGTTGTGGCCAGGAAGCAGAGATAGAAAGGGGAAGGAGCTGCAGGGAAAATTAAGGGCATGACTCATGCACCTCTAACATGCCCTGCCTACAGTTAGCACCCAGTCAGTCCATTCAAATTAGAATGGACTGATTAGGTTTCATCTCTCATGATCTAATCACTTCACCTTTGAATATTAACATTAATACAGGAGCAATCGAGGGACACCTCATAGCCATACCATAATATCTAACAATCTAATGGTTTGTGGTTATAACAATGAGGATGAATTCCTCCCAAATATCAGGTGCTAAAAATGTCTGTGCTAGGGTTGGGGTTGTGGCTCAGTGGTAAAGCTCTTGCCTGGCATGTGTTTGATTTGATTCTAAGCACCACATATAAATAAATAAACAAACAAAACAAAGGTTTATCAGCTACTAACATATATATATATATATATATATATATATATATATATATATATATATATATGTCTGGGTTTCCTGGCAACATGAATAGAAATATAATTTTCCACTTTGGGATTCGAATTTGTTGATGAGGGAAAAGGTGATAGCACTAATCATTCTAATTGAGCACTTTTTTCCTGAACATTTTCAAAACCTGTATTGGTGATAGGAAGTGATGTGATCACAAGGACAGAGCTCTTACTCTTTTCTTGCTTCAGACCATCTTGTACCTTAGAACATAAACACTGGTAAATTGCTGTTCCAGGTTGTTGTGGACCACAGCTTTATTTTCCTTTTTGTTTAATTTCCTGCATATCTTGGCTATAAAATCAGGCAATATCTCCTTTCCCAACACTACTTTTTTTTTTTCCTTTCTGCCATTCACCTCTTAGCAGTAGATTCTCCAAGTAGCAAAGGTATTGCCTTGATACTGCTGTCTCTGGCCATTGAATGTGGGAAGGAGAATGATAACCACTTCAGTCCCTCTCCTTCTTCAGGTTTCATCCATTTACTTTCTGGTCTGTACCTGAGAAATACCCTCTACTTGGTAGGGAAATGTCAGAGATGAGCTGAGATCACAGAGCTTTTTTCTTTTTCCGGACCAAAACTTAATTTGGCCTTTTAAATGTTATGTGTATGTATGAATGCGTACACACACACATTTTAAGTTTTGAGCACTTACAAAGCATGTTAAATTGTTTACTGTAACTTCACTTAAAATCACTGCTGTAGTCACACATGCACACATACACACATATACAGCAGTGTATGTGTGATCACTATGCATATGTAGTATAAAACTTTATGTGCAAAAAAAGACTTAATACTATTTCACATGTATAACTATATATGAACTCAACCACAAGCCACATCTTTACTAAAGTGTATTTAATTTTTTAGAGAGAAGAGAGAGAGAGAATTTTTTTAAATATTTATTTTTCAGTTTTCAGTGGACACAACATCTTTATTTTATTCTTTTTATATGGTGCTGAGGATTGAACCCAGCGCCCTGCGAATGCCAGGCGAGCGCGTTACCACTTGAGCCACATCCCCAGCCCTATTTAATTGTTTTTTGACTATATAAATTTACTTATTTTGTATTTATTTTTAAGACACCAAAGTATCAGCATCTTTGCTGGACTTTTAAAGAACTTGATGAAGGAAAGAAGAAATGTTTGGTGATCTTATTTTTCCATTTTTTAAAACTTTGGTTTCTTGGGGCTGGGGCTGGGGCTCAGTGGTAGAGCGCTTGCCTCACACAGGTGAGGCACTGGGTTCAATCCTCAGCACCATATAAAAATAAATAAATAAATAAAGATATTGTGTCTATCTACAACTAAAAAAAAATTTTTTTAAAAAAGGAACTCTGGTTTCTGTGTAATTCTGGCTGACCTCTGTTGTAAGCAGGGGTGAGGATGTCCAAGATGAATGAATCTGTTGAGGATGATGATGGACAACAGCCAGATTCTCATGATACTTTGTTAATTCTTGGATTCCTTTAATTTAGAGTTAGGAGATGCACAATGGATTTGGGCTGCAGAATTGTGACAACCAAACCTCTGCAGCAAAATTAATTAGATTCAAAACGGGAAGTCTCCATATAGGAGGGGTGATGTTCTTCAAAGTAGGCCAGCATTTATTGGGTCTAGTATTGAGCTAAGACCTGGAGATACTAAGAAATGAGACAGATATAATTCCTGTTCTTGGAATGGTAACAGTCTATCAGGGGTTACCATTATATACACAATACCTAGAGATAGAGTATGTCAAGGACAGTAACAGAGCTCAAAAAAAAAAGTGTTTCAGAGCTCAAAGGAGGAACAGATCATTTAGTGAGAACCTTCTCTAAGTAGGTCACCAGGAAGGTTATGAGCATAAGTGGGAGTTTGCTGGAAATTGCTTTGTTGGGTGCTAATTTGTTGATAGTCTCAAATTGCAAATGAATAGCCTTTTAACTTCCTTTTCTTTTTTTAAATTTTTTTTAGTTGTTGATAGACCTTTATTTAATTAATTTCTTTATATGCAGTACTGAGAATCAAACACAGTGCCTCACACATGCTAGGCAAGTGCTCTACCACTGAGCCACTACCCCAGCCCCGTAACTTCCTTTTCTGATGGTAAGAATCTGGCTCCCATTATGCTCAATATATTTTTTGTTCATCTTCCCTTTATGTAACTCTCTCCTGATCTACCGGCCACCTCCTTGGTCCCAATTCCTTCTCAGATTCACTCTGACTGCCCCCACCAGCTTTCTCATAGTCTTAAACAACTAGAAAGTTGTGGAGCAGGTATTCAAATCTCGAAGCAGCTAATTACTCAGTAGAGAGTCCTTTATTGGGTCTTCAAGCCCAAAGGGCATCTATTTATGAAATTGCTTCTGTGAAGATTCTCATGGATAAGAGCCCTTGGGCTGATGAGATGAAGGTTTAACCAGGCAGTGATGTGTCTTTCCTTAGAAGCCTAGAGGATCAAGGGTAGAGGCAGCCAAACACTGCCAAGAACCACATTGAGAGGAGTCCCAAAATTGGTAAGGTTCAGGAACCAGACAATTAGCATTCATGTGTGACAAATGTTCTACTATGGTTTATTATATCAAGGGCACATTCCATTAAGATATAAACATATCACTGTACTCTGTTTCTAAAGAGGGAAATGTTGCTTTTGTTATCATCTTCTTAAATTGAAATTCTAGAAGTCGGGTGATGGTGTCTACTGCTGTAGTGCTGACTTCATTTCCTGGTCCGGAAGATTAGAAATCTGTGCATGTTTTTGAGAACAGCATGAAGTCCATCTGTTCAGGTCATATTTTTCCACATTAACATGAAGATTTATGGGGTGGTAACTTATGTAAGAAAAGCCAATTATAATTATATTATGTTCTTTGCTGCCATTTGGAATCTACATTATATTTTGGTTAGTCATGAAAATATAGTAACATACATAAACACATTGAAGTCTTTCAAACACAACAATAAAGGCAACCTCTTTAGTTTGTGAAGTCTTTCACCTCTGTTTTGGTTTGGGTTCCATTCATTCAAATTTTCTCTTGTAACGTGGTCTGTTTATCCACAGTTTTCTTTCCCACAGAAGGCACAGAAATACAAGAGCTACAGTTGGCTTCCTGGGTGACTATTCTATTCTGACTAGAATCCAGTGTAGTGATTTATTTTTTTCCTTTGGTGAAAATAGTTTTTTTTCCTGACTTTAAATATGCTTATATGTAAAAAAAGTATTTACATGCTTTATATAGAAAAAAATAAAAAGAAGAAAATACTGAATAATGCATATACTTCCAGAAGTATACGTATACACACACAAATTGTTTTATATAAATAAAACCATACCATGACCACTCTTTTATACCTTTTGTTTTATTCATCAATATTCCATCAAAAGTTTCTTATGTAAATATATACTTACTCGTGTATTATCCTTTTGGATATCTATATAAAATTACATTGATGGTTTTATTTAACTGCTCCCCCATTGATAGATAATTAGGTTATTTCCAATTTTTCATGTGTAAAGGAAACCATGATGAATAGCCTTTCATGTACCCTTCCTGTACTTTACAATAACCTCCTTAGAAGCTGTTCCTGGAAGTGGAATGACTGGGTCAGAGAGTTCACACATTTAAAATTTTGATACATGTTGCTAGCAAAGTTAACTTTTGATGACATTACGCTTGTCCTTTATATACAATGTCCTTAAAAATGAAAGAACGTGGTAAAGTCTCTTTCAACTTTGCAGTAGCATTTACACACACACACACACAAACAAAAACTTATTAGTCCTCTTAGACCATGTACTACATCTGTGTGTATATGTGTATTGTCCTATAGACATTAAAGGAGTGGAGTAATTTTAATAAATCTAGGTATATTAGTTAACCAACCAAATATTATCATTTCATTCAAAATTTGACTTGTGGTTTGTTCTGAAAGAAGAGGGGATCTGATAACCATTTCTTAATGGCCTATTCTAAATAATTTTTTAAAAATATTTTTTAGTTGTCAATGGATCTTTATTTTTACTTATTTATATTGCAGTGCTGAGAATCCAATTTAGTGCCTCACACATGATAGACAAGCACTCTACCACTGAGCTAAAATCCCAGTCCCTCCTAAGTGATTTTTAATGAAATATGGCATATGGCAAGAGGTGACTGAGTTGTAATTTTAGTGATATGTGTGAAGAATCAGTTATCACCAAACCAAACTAAATTTGTAAAATTTTGAACTAATTCATTGGGCATTTCCATAAATCTTGACCCCCAAGGAGGATTTCAGGCTTGACTTTCATATAGATAACAGCAGCAAGAACAGGGTAAATGTGAGCAGGTGGAATATGTAGTGTTTGAGGGATTTTAGAATAGATTCTGTTGACCCTGGGGTGTTCCTTCTTGTTCAGGGGTTGTGGAGGGTTGGAAATCTTTGAACTCAGCTGGGCTGTTTGATGCTCTCTCATAAGAGGTAAATGATAAACAACCAAGAAGTACAACTTTAACAAGCATATTGAAACAGCCCAGCAATTTCTTTTACATTTAATTAGTATCTAACCAAATTGGTTACATACATTCAAAAAAGATCATGAAAATAGAAAAAGGCATATTTTTTTCCTGCCTCTCTCCTTTCTAGTGATGGCTTCTTCTCACCCTGAACAGATTCACCCAGCATAGCTGAATTTGAAGGTGCTGATTGACTGCAAACTGATTCTGCTTTTAAAAAACAACTTTATTTTAAAGATAGTAGGAAAGTGATATATTGTAAGTATGTGTTCGTTGAGAATGGCATATTTTATGCAAATTGGTAAACCTACTACTTAAGAGATTAGAAAACCTCTTTTCTGGAAGGGGAAATGTCAATTATAAATGGTTAAAAACTTGCATTCCAGCAAGTTCTTAGCTGCCAGCTGACACATTCAGCAGTGTGCCAGGATGGATTTTAAAGCATCACAACATAGATTGCTCTGTTCCAAATCAGGCATCATCCCCTTTATACAAGCCAAATCAACTGAGTTGTTTGAAAACTGCCACATAAGTCCCTTTTAACCTTTTCCTTTCCTGGTAATACAAGGTTTATGGTCTACTGAAATCACTAACCACTGAGTACTGAGGATCCAGGCTTTGTATCTCAATGAGCAAGTTCAGTTGCTTTCAGGATGATGGGAAACTGAATATTTAGCTCAGCTCTAACCAGATTGATAACTCATCTCTACCTCTCCTTTTCAATAGCTTCTGTTCTTCTTTTCTTTTCTTTTTTATTTTTTTGAATCTTTTTCCTTATAGAGCTAGCTGTTGACTCTTTGCAGCTCCTGCACAGTTGATAGGCAGCTCCTAGCTGTCCCTTCCCTAACTTACTGCTCTAGAACTGCCACCTGAGTCTCTAGCTCAAACTTGGGCTAGCCCTCCTATTTGGTGCATCTCGTCTCACTTCTTCTCCTTGCTCAATCCCATTGGGCCTCTCTCCTTACTTCATCTCATCTCCAAGTCCCTTAGGTATGATATTTTTCCCCCCTCCTACAACCCAGATAGACCCATTCTCCTGTAGCTCAGCTCAGCCCAACTCTTCTTAGTCCCTTAGACCACATACTACTTGCTCCTCCCAGTGTCCTCCACTCTGGAGTCCAGTATCACCTTTCCTAGTTCAACTAATATGCAGCCTTTGTCCCCAACTCAGCTGGTGACACCCTCAGCATAAAGCTAGCTCAACTCCCTCAAAACATCCTTGACCCACACCCTCTGGGGGAAGCTTCTGTTTTTTAGTCCAGAATAAGTGCTCTCTCTCACCCAGATGACCCTTGTTTAAGCTGATTTTAGCTGAATGTGAAAAACTTCTTCAGCCTTGTGTGCCCTGAATTTTTTCTAACCTAGATCAAGTGAGCTGTCATCTAGTTCTGGTATTGTTGTACATCTGTTAAGCCCTGCAGGGTGCTATCCTCATAGAGGATGTCACCACAGACCTGTCACCAGCAAGGTACAGTGTTGATGGATTTGGATTAATTCATTCATGTTCCTCCCCCACTTCTTCTAAGCAAGAAAATGTATTTGCAAGATGATTATCAAGGTCAGGAGGTCTGTCAGTGGCTATGGAAACAAAAGTTAGCAATTGCTTCAGTAATACAGAGCTGCATCCTATCTAAAAACTGGACTATCAGGGTCAGAAAGCCAAAGCCAGATTACAAAATGCAACAAGCTTATCATTTCTGACCTAGTAATTTTTTCTCAAGAACAGGAAGCTCATGGATAAAGTAAAATACTTCATATTCCACTAATTTTTATTTTTCAGTGCTAGGAATTAAATCTAGGACTTCATGCATGCTAAGCAAGTGTTCATCCACTGAGCTACATCCAAAGCCCTTTCCCACTACTTTTTCAAAAAGAGAGTCTTGCTATGCTGCCCAGGCTGATCTCCAACTGGGACTACAGGCATAGGCTACCACTCCTGGTCTAATATCCTGCCCAATTTTTGAACCAAATATCAGTTTTCTATTGTCAATAATGTTTATATAAAGGTCAGAATTTGCTGGGCAAGGTGCCTTCAATCCCATCTACTCAGGAGGCTGAGGCAGGAGGACTGAAAGTTCAAGATTAGCCTCAGCAACTTAGCAACACCCTGTCCTCAAGTAAGAAATAAAAGGGCAGGGGCTGTTGCTAAGCAGTTAAGTACCCTGGGTTCAATCCCCGGTTGTGTGGGAAAACCCCTAGTTTATAGCCAATTTAAAATCCAGTCTAAAATTATATCTTTTTCACTCTGAAAAATCTAAAATGTGTAATATAATCACTTCTGGCTATTATAAAGTACTAAGTAATTAAGCAGATACTTTTGAGGCTTTTTTGAGGGGTACCAGGAATTGAACTCAGGGGCACTCAGCCACTGAGCCACATTGCAAGACCTATCTTGTATTTTGTTTAGAGACAAGGTGTCACTGAGTTGCTTAACACCTTGCTTTTGTTGAGGCTGGCTTTGAACTTAGCAATTCTCCTGCCTCAGCTTCCCGAGCTGCTGGGATTACAGGCATGCACCACCGCACCAGGCCAAACAATCATTTTTAATATGGGACTTAATAAACTGTCATAATATTTCTGGTAAATAATCAGAAGACTTACCTTGAAGTATTTTGAAATAGACACTTTCCATATTTCATAAAACTACTTCAAATATGCTTACATTTATTGCTCTTAAGTGAATTCCAAGAATGCCTAACTCTAGCCACAAAAACATTTTGAAAATAGAAAAAAGTAGTACAAACTAATAACTTATCTTTAATATTCCAGATATACCCAACCTTTCATCCAACCTTACTCAAGTCATTTGATCCAATTCCATTTCTATTTCCTTATTTCTTCCTTGCTGAGTGGTTTGGGATCTGCTTCACATGACAAGGAGGTATGAGTAATGGGGTTCAAAGCCTGTTTTCAGATTGAAAGTTCTTAAATTATTGTTATCCTTTATAAGGTGTCCCTCAAAAACTCCTGAGTTAATCCAGGATTGGTTAAAGGTGAAATGGATTATGAGAATACAACCTAATCAGCCCAGCCTAGTAGGCAGGGGGACTGTACCTGGAGGACTGTACCTGTTCCAGGCGTGCCCTGGAAGTGTTCATCTTTCTTTTTTTATTATTTATTTATTTTTTTAGTCATACATGACAGTAGAATGCATTTTGATATATAATACATACATGGAATGTACATACATCAGTCATATTATCTATTCTATTCTGCTGCCCTTCCTATCCTCCTACTCCTCCCCTCCTCTCCCATCGTTTCTCTCTATCCAATCTAATGTGACACACTTTTTTTTCTTTTTCTCATTACAACATCATATATGTATTCTGTATAACAGTGAGGTTCTCCTTCCATCTTCTGTGCAACTCCCCTTCTCCCTCTTTTTCCCTCCCACCTCTCTTCCCTATTTAGTGGTAGTCTTCTTCTCATGCTCTTCCTCCCTATCCCATTTTGAGTCACCCCCCTTATATCATGGAAGTGTTCATCTTTCCTTGGGCCCCTTCTCCTTTCTCTCTCTGCTTCCTGGCCAGTCATAAATGAAGACATGGTCCTCTGCCACACGCTTCTGCCATGATTTCCTGACTCACCTTGGGCCCAGAGTCAGCCCATCATGGACTGAACCTCTAAAACTGAGCTAAAATAAACTTTTCCTCCTCTCAGTTGTCCTTGTCAGGTATTTTGGTCATAGCAACAAAAAGTAGACTGACACAGTGATGTATCTCAAACTGAGAATTTTCTTAAAACTTTGCACAGTTGCTAATTCTCCTGAATCATGGCTGGACCTTTCTGACCAGGTTGAGTCAGCATGGGACCAGTATAGAGTCTAGGGCAGGCCTCTGCAGACTGAAGAGTGGTTCCTTAGGGATCTGGAACAGTGTCCCCAGCACAGAATTGCAGTGAAGTGGCAAAGCTAACACTGTCAGGACAATAACAGAGGTGAGGACAGGATGGAAATAGGAGAATGAGTAGAGAGCCTCTAATAGCTGATAGCAGGATGGAACAAAGTTCAAGAAGCAGAGGTAGATTGCTGAAGTTCATGACTGAGTATTTTTGCTCAATCAGTGATTATTAAATGTGCTTTGTGTGCCGTATGCCACAAATACAAATACAAATGAAATTTCTGTTGGCTTCTTGAAACACACAGGCTACAAAGGGGGCTATGATTTGGCCTATTCCCTTTAGATAGGCCTAAAGATATACTTACAGATCCTATACCTGGATCTGTTGAAGAGTTGACATGACTGATTAAAGGAGCCACCTTGGGCCTTGTACAACTCAGAAGTCTCGAGATATGCTTATAAATCCTGCTTAGCCTGGTTGTGGGAAGAAGTGGAGTCATACTGTGATAGTTCTTGACTTCCTTGTGGTTCTCAGTCTTCTCAGAAGGAGCATGTGAAAAAGGAGAGGTCTGAGTAAATTTCAGTACTTGCTCCCTGTTCCTTCCCTCTTCTCCCTAGGCTAGATGGACCTACATGAAGATTTGAGTAGAAGTGATTGGGAGGTGGATAGGATGTGCAAGAGAGTTATAAGAAAATAAAATTTTCTTCACAACTGCATTTCCAGAGAATTATATAAATAATCACATAAGTTTTAAAAGGTTCCCTACTAAAAGATTGCTTGGAGGGCTGGGGCTATGGCTCAGTGGTAGAGCAATCACCTAGCATGCATCTGGCATTGGGTTCGATCCTCAGCATCACCTAAAAATAAAATTGCTTGGAGGAATTATTCAGACTCTCAAATGGTGACCCTAAATCCTAATTTGTCACAGTTGATGTGTATTGTTTCAGTATACTGAGCTCAAAATGCCATCCATTCATCTTTAAGGAAATCCTATGTTACCAAAGTTTGGTTACCAACCAAACCTGGCTGATTCTTTAAAAAAATCCATTCTAGTTTTCTTTTTCTTTTTTTTTTTTAATTTTACTACACTTTATTTTTTAATGGATACAATACCTTTATCTTATTTATTTATCTTTATATGATGCTGAGGATTGAACTCAGGGTGTCACATGTGCTAGACAAGCACTCTACCACTGAGCTACAACCCCAACCATCGTTCTAGAGTTCTTGATATCATATAGACTATTTTTTCCAAAACAATAACTACATCAGAACAAAATATAGGCAAATTGTTTACTATGAATTACTGTTATACACTATCCTATCAAGAAAATACTCAATAACTCTAAAGCCATTAAGGATCACTGGATTTGGGTGCTGTGGTGCATACCTGTAATCCCAGTGGCTCAGTAGGCTGAGGCAGGAGGTTCGAAAGTTCAAAGGCAGCCTCAGCAATGGTGAGGTACTGAGCAACTCAGGGAGACCCTGTCTCTAGATAAAATACAAGAAAGGGCTAGGGATGTGGCTCAGTGGTTGAGTGTATGGTACCTGAAAAAAAAAAAAAAGATCAGTGGTATTGTGGTCAGTCTGATTCATTAGACAGGCATTATATATGAATCAATATTCTTTCATAAATTTCAAAGTATGGGGCTGGAATTGTGGCTCAGCAGTAGAGCACTTGCTTAGGACTGGCAGGACCTGGGTTTGATTCTCAGCACCACATAAAAATAAAGACATTGTGTTGTGTCCATCTACAAAAAAGATTCATTTTCTCTCTCCTCTCTCTCTCTCTCTCTCTCTCTCTCTCTCTCTCTCTCAAAGTGTGAATGCTTTATTAATATTTGTATTAAAAAAGTATTGTTAAGAAGTAGGAGAGGTTTATTGATTGATGAGTTTCATTTTTAAATGTTACATGGTATGCCAGTGTATCTGATGAAGTTTAGTTGTAGTAACAAAAATCCTTTAGCCTTTTGGATCAGAGATAGAATATAAGGAACCAAAAGTTACTAAAATCACTGGAAAATCTGGATTAGGACATTTCCAGTTTGACCTCCATGCATACTTTCTAGAATACATGATTTTATTCTTTAAAAAAAATTTTTTTTAGTTGTAGATGGACAAAATGCCTTTATTTTTATGTGGTGCTGAGAATTGAACCCAGTGCCTCACATGTGCTAGGCAAGCACTCTACCACTGAGCCACAACCCCAGGCCCACATTATTTTATTCTTTATTTCTAATCTAAATTATTGGTAGCATTTTATAAACTGTATGCAAGCTTCTTGTCATAGAAAGGGAACTGAGAGAAAAACCAGCATTTCTTCAATGCTAGTGACAAAGTCTGAACAGTATTTAACTAATGGAAAGGAATAATGTTAGTATTTATTGAGCACCTACCCTGTGCTAGGCACATTGATCAGTGCTCTTGACCGTCATATCATTAAATCTTTATTGACCATATTTTAACATAGTAATTTCAGCCTATCCTACAGATTAAGAAATTGAAGTTTAGAAAAATTATGTAACTCAGTAGTAAAGTGCTTATCTGGTATGTGTGAGGCTCTGGGTTCAATTCTCAGAACCGCATATAAAAAAATAATAGAAAACAAATATTATATCATGTATGCACAAACAGAAATGATAGAGGCAAAATTCAAATTTGGTGACATCCAACCAAAGTTCTTTCTTCAATAACTACATCCAGCAAGCCAGTTCATTCGGGTATTGAAACATATTTTACAATTCACTTTTTTCCTAGATGATACTTGAGGATGTAATTTTTAAAAACAAATGTTTTAGGCATAGGGGTGTAGCTCAGTGGGAGAGCACTTGGCTAACATACATGAGGCCCTGGATTGAATTCCCAGGACTGCAAACAATAAAAACCAAAACCTCAGAAGTTTCACAAGGTCACAGGGGACTAGCAAGCCAGCAAATCATTTATTTCCCTGCAGGCTAAAATCATCTTGTCTATGTCACTTGACCCACATCTTTGTGATCCTATTTATAGATACTTCAGAAAATAAGAAAATTCAGGACTGGGGGTATAGTCCAGTAGTAAAGTGCTTTCCTAGTATGTGCAAGGCACTGGATTCAATCCCCAGCACCAAAAAATAATAATAATAATAATAATAATAATAATAATAATAATAATAATTAATAAATAAATAAATAAAATAAGGAAAATTATGGGTTTACCTGCAGGCAGTTGTTTTGTCTACACCTGTACTACACTGCGGCTCTTCTGTCTGGTTTTCAGACATTGACAGAATGATGATATATAATTACCACAAACATGGTGAATTGAAACAGCATAAATGTCTCCTGTAGCTCTGTAGGTCAGAAGTCCAACATGGGTATCACTGGGCCAAAACCCAGGTGTCAGCCAGCTCTAGGGAAGAATCCATTTTCTCCCCTTTTCCAGTTTCTAGCATCTGCCCTCAGCCCTTGGCTCACGGCTCCCTTCTACCTTCAGCGCTGGCAGTGGCAGGCTGAGTCTTCAGGTTGTATCCCTCTACCCTGGCTTCTGTTGTGCTCTAACTTTTCTTTCACTTTTAAGGACCCCTGTGATTACACTGGGTCAAACCAGATCATCCAGGATAGTCTCCCTGTTTTAAGGTCCACTAGTTTAGCAGCCTTCATTTCGTCTGCTACCTCAATTCCCTTTGCCACACAAGGCAACATAGTCACAAGTTCTGGGAATGTGAAGGTAGACATGTTGGTTGGGTGGGCGTTATTCTGCCCACCATGGATGGCTACTTTTCAGTATGGCATAGAAGAACCCAGGCTTTAAAATAAGGCTGATCTGAACATTGGCTCTGCCATCAACTGGATGTCTCCCACTGCCAAGTCACTAAACCTCTCAAAACCTATTTCCTTGCCCTTAAAACAGGTGATTAAAGGGCTGGGGTGTAGCTCAGTGGTAGAGCGCTTGCCTAGCACATGGGAGGCACTGTGTTTGATCCTCAGCACCACATAAAAATAAATAAAGGTATCATGTCCATCCACAACTAAAAAATATAAATAAATAAATAAAAATAGGTGATTACAGGGCTGGGGATATAGCTCAGTGGTAGAGTCCTTGCCTTGCATTTACATGACCCTGGGTTCAATCTCCAGAACTGGCTGGAGGTGAGGGGTGGGAGACAGATTATAACTGTACGCTCCACAGAGTTGTTTTGACCTTTAATTATTTTTATTTTTAAAAAAAATTTTAGTTGTTGATGGACCTTTATTTTATTTATTTATGAACCCACTGCTTCACACATACTAGGCAATTACTTTATCACTGAGTCACTAACCCTGACCCCTGTTTTGACCTTTAAATGAGAAAATAAAGTTCTTAGCACATGCCTGGCACAGAAAAAGTGCTAAATAACCTTAACTGTTATAATTAGACCCATAGTCAGTACTACCAATCCACATCCCAGGTGACTGGGAGCATCTGTGCTTGATATTTCTTGTGGTTTCATTTTTCCTTTAATTGAATGGTTGCCTTAAATCCTTCCCAAACCAAACAGTGTATTGATCCTAAATAAACACATAAAATATAAATGAAGATACTTTAGTTCACTTTTAGTTACAGCTATTTTTTCCCATTGTTCTCTGTCTAGAGAACAAAGAGGCAAACATGAATATTCTAGATTTCTTCTATTTTAAAATGGAAATCTTCTCCTAATCATAAAAAAAAATCCACACTCAAAGGAAAAACTAAGAAATCACTGTCCATTCACTTTCACACATGTGGCTTTTCCTATAGTTGTGGTCTTCCCTTGAATAAGGGAGTGCCATAGTTGGTCATCCTATTTGCCTTTCAGCTTTCAAAAGGATGAAGTTAATGAGTGGTCTGTTGGGTTCAGAGCTCATTGTTACATCCATATTAGCCAGTCCTTAAAAAGGGATAGCATAGAGCTGGGGATATAGTTTAGTGGTAAGGACTTACCTAGCATATGCAAGGTCCTGGGTTTAATCCTGGCACAATACACACACACACACACACACACGCACAAACAAGATTATAAAATATTTAATGACATAGAAAAATGTGTATAAATAAAAAGTTATGAAATAGTATACCTTGTTCCATATCAATTTTGAAAAACAAATCCCTGAAAGAGTTAGTAGTTTTCTCCAAGAGGTAGGGATTATGAGTGATTTTTATATTCTTTGCTTTTTCATATTTATGATTTTTTATAATAATTATGTATTGCTTTTGTAGTAGGAATAAGAAAAATGTCTTTTTCTTATTTAGAAATATGATGGTGGTAAACTACTCCTGAATCAGATGCTTGTTCTAAGAAAGCCCAGATGTTGAACCACTGGGAAGTCCTGATGCAGAGCCACTGTGGATTTCTGGTGCTGGGATTCACTTGACTGGGCCAAACTGTGAGGTGTGCACTGGGAAGCAGGGAACTAGCAACTGAAATTCAGCCTGGAGATGCTGAAGGATGTGGATCACCGGTGTGCTTCATAATTGATTGCAGATGCTTCAATTTTATTTATTTATTTTTAATGCTGTATTTTATTTATTCTATTAATGATGAATATTTAAAAACATTTACAATATTCATTAAAATTTACTTGGGAAGAACAACTTTCAATTTTTTACATTTCAATATTGAGCAATAATAAGAGAAAATAGATAATTGTGGTCAAAATTATTCTGTCAAAACATCTTGCTTGATATTAGCATATTGACATGCAACTCAGTTTTTGGTGTAAAGTTCTTTGGCTGCAAGAAAGAACATTTCGTTTACTTTACTAATGGGACTCTCTGTTTTTTAAAAATTTTTTTCAGTTGTAGATGGACTCAATACCTTTATTTTATTTGTTTATTTATATGTGATGCTGAGGATAGAACCCAGGGGCTAATGCATGTGAGGCAAGTGCTCTACCACTGAGCCAGAACCCCAGTCCCTAGGACTCTCTGTTAATGCTGGGGTGGCCTCTGCTTGGTATTTCTTCTGCTGTTGATATAGTATAGTTATCTGTGATAGTATGAATGGAGTTGAGTGGAGAAGTACTCATCATGTTAATTCCAAATAAGAATACATAACCCATTCCTATACTAATAAGGAGGTAAACAGGTAACTCGTCTGCCCAATATTTTGATGCCAGTAGGTTATGCCTAATGAGTGTAGCTAACATTCAGGAATAAAAGCCCAGTGATGGGGGTGGATCTCCTAAAAATCAAAGGGAGATCAGTAGAGGAAAGGGACTAAGGGGTGGGAGGTTAGAGGGAGGAGAGAGATTCTGAGAAGTTATATTTGTCAAATTATATTGTCACATTGTGTACATGTATGACTATATAATGACAAATCTCATCAATGTGTACAACTGTAATCCACCAATTTAAAAATGTGGGGAAAAAAAGAAGCAGGAAAAATAAAATTGATGGTTTATAGATTGTCGGCTATAAGGTGGGTAGGCACCATCCAATCAGTTGAAAACCTAAATAAAACAAAAGACTGGGCTGGGATGTAGCTCAGTTGTAGAGTGCTTGTTTAACATGTTCAAAGACCTGAGTTTAATTCCCTGATACTGGATACGACAACAAAACCAACCAACCAACCAACCAACCAATCAAAACAGGACAAAAATAAATAAATAAATAAATAAATAAATAAATAAATAAATAAATAACCTCCCCCAGCAAGAGGGAATTCTGCAGCAGTTTTTGAAATGGAACTGCAACACTGGTTCTTCTCTAGCTCTCTATCCTGATACCTAATTTGGAAATTTTGGACTTTCCACTTTCCAAATTTTTTTAAATTTTTTTTTTTAAGAGAGAGTGAGAGAGGAGAGAGAGAGAGAGAGAGAGAGAGAGAGAGAGAGAGAGAATTTTTATTATTTATTTCTTAGTTCTCGGCGGACACAACATCTTTGTTGGTATGTGGTGCTGAGGATCGAACCCGGGCCGCATGCATGCCAGGCGAGCGCGCTACCGCCTGAGCCACATCCCCAGCCCATTTTTTAAAATTTTTTATTTGTAGATGGACACAATATCTTTATTTTTATGTTGTGCTGGGACCAAACCCAGGGCCCCATGCATGCAAGGCAAGCACTCTACCACGGAGCCACCACCCCAGCCCATTTTCCAAAATTTTATGAGCCCATTCCTCAAAATGTATCAATCTCTTTCTCCTTGCCTATTTCTTTTTCTTAATTTTTTATTTGTTCTTTTTAGTTATATATGATCGTAGAATGTATTTTGACATACATACATGGAATATAATTTCCCATTATTGTGAATGTACATGATTTGGAGTTTCACTAGTTGTGAATTCATATATGAACATAGGAAAGTTATATCTGATTCATTATACTGTCTTTTCTATTCCCATCTTCCCTCCCTTCCCTTCATTCCCCTTTGTCTAATCCAATGAACTTCTAATCTACCCACCCCACTATTGTGTGTAAGCATCCATATATCAGAACATCTCGTCTTTGTTTTTTGGTCTTGGCTTATTTCACTTAGCATGGCTTATTTCACTTCTCCAGTTCCATCCATTTACCAGCAAATGCCATAATTTTATTTTTCTTTATGGCTGAATAATATTCCATTGTGTACCACATTTTGTTTATTCAATCATCTGTTGAAGGGCAGCTGGATTGGTTCCATAGCTTAGTTACTGTGAATTGGATTACTATGAACATTGATGTCGCTGCATCAATGTAGTAATCATGTAGTATGCTGATTTTAAGTCCTTGTTGGTATATACCGAAGAGTAGGGTAACTGAGTCAAATGGTGGTTCCATTCCAAGTTTTCTAAGAAATCTGCTTTGCTTTCCAGAGTGGTTGCACCAATTTGCAGTCCTACCAGCAATGTATGAGTGTGCCTTTCCCCCCCACATCCTTGCCAACATTTGTTGTTACTTGTATTCTTGATAATTGCCATTCTGACTATAGTGAGATGAAATCTCAGTGTAGCTTTAATTTGCATTTTTCTAATTGTTAGAGATGTTGAATATTTTTTCATGTATTTCTTGACCAGTCAGACTTCTTCTGTGAAGTGTCTGTTCATTTCATTTGCCCATTTATTGACTGGGTTATTGGTGTTTTTTGTGTTTTTTGAGTTCCTTGTATATCCTAGAGATTAATGCTCTATCTAAGGTGTATGTGGCAAAGATTTTCTCCTATTATGTAGGCTCTCTCTTCATGTTCTTGATTGTTTCCTTTGCCATGAAGAAGCTTTTTAGTTTGATTTCATCCCATTTATTGATTCTTGATTTTATTTCTTGTGCTTTAGGAGTCTTGTTGGGGAATTTAGTTCCTGAGCTGACATGATAGAGATTTGGGTCAACTTTTTCTTCCAGTAGGCACAGGATTTCTGGTCTAATACCTAGGTCCTTAGTCCACTTTGAGTTTTGTGTAGGTTGAGAGATAGGGGTTTAGTTTCATTTTGCTACATATGGATTTTCAGTTTTCCCAGCACCATTTGATGAAGAGGCTATCTTTTCTCCAATGTATGTTTTTGGCGCCTTTGTCTAGTATGAGATAACTGTATTTATGTGGGTTTATCCTTGTGTCTCCTATTCTGTGCCATTGGTCTTCGTGTCTATTTTGGTGCCAATACCATGCTGTTTTTGTTATATAGCTCTGTAGTATAACTTAAGATCTGGTATTGTGATGCCTTCTGCTTCACTTTTCCAACTGAGGATTGCTTTGGCTATTCTGGGCCTCTTATTTTTCCAAATGAATTTTTTGACTGCCTTTTCTATTTCCATGAAGAACGCCATTGGAACCTTAATAGGAATTGCATTAAATCTGTATAGCGCTTTCGGTAGTATAGCCATTTTGATAGTATTGAATCTGCCTATTAAGAACATGGGAGATCTTTCCATCTTTTAAGGTCTTCTTCAATTTCTTAATTTAGTGTTCTGTTTTCATTCTAGAGTTCTTTTACCTCCTTTGTTAGATTGATTCCCAAAGTTTTTTTTTTTTTTTTTGAGGCCATTGTGAATGGGGTAGTTTTCCTAATTTCTCTTTCAGTGGATTCATCACTGGATACATAGGAATGCATTTGCTTTATGGATCTTGATTTTATATCCTGATACTTTGCTGAATTCATTTATGAGCTCTATAAGTTTTCTGGTGGAGTTTTTGGATCTTCTAAATATAGAATCATGATATCAGCAAACAGTGATAGTTTGACTTCTTCTTTTCCTATTTGTATCCACTTAATTTCTTTCTTCTAATTCCTCTGTAGAGTTTCAAGGATGATGCTGAATAGAAGTGGTGAAAGAGGACATCCTTGTCTTGTTAAGTTTTTAAAGGGAATGCTTTCATTTTTTTCTACATTTAGAATGATGTTAGCCGTGGGTTTAGCCTATATAGCTTTTACAATGTTGAGGTACGTTTCTACTATTCCTAGTTTTTCATTGAACTTGAATGGATACTGTATTTTGTCAAATGCCTTTTCTGCATCTATTGAGATAATCATGTGATTCTTGTTTTTAAGTCTATTGATGATGAATTATGATGAATTATTGATTTCCATGTGTTGAAACCAATTTGCATCCCTGGGATGAACTCCACTTGATCCTGGTGCATTATTTTTTTAATATGTTTTTGTATGCAATTTGTCAGGACTTTATTAAGAATTTTTGCATCTGTGTTCATCAGGGATTTGGTTTGAAGTTTTCTTTCCTTGATGTGTCTTTGGTTTTGGTATCAGGGTGATACTGGCTTCATAGAAAGAGTTTGGAAGGGTTCCCTCCTTTTTTATTTCATGGAATAATTTGAGGAGGATTGGTGTTAGTTCTTCTTTGAAAGTCTGGTAGAACTTGGCTGAGAATATGTCTGGTCCTGGGCTTTTCTTTATTTGTGGGCTTTTGATGGCATTTTTAATTTCATTATTTGAAACAGATATGTTTAAATTTTCTATGTCCTCATGATACAATTTAGATAGTTCATATGTCTCTAGAAATTTTTTTGATGTCTTCATTTTATGGGAATATAAATTTTCAAAATAGTTTTTTCAATAGTGTGCATTGTGATATTTCCCTTTTCATCATGAATTTTAGAAATTTGAGTTTTCTGTCTATTTCTGTTTAATAGCTTGGGTAAGGGTTTATTGATTTTATTTATTTTTTCAAAGAACCAATTCTTTGTTTCTTCAGTTTTTGGATTTTTTTTTGTTTCAATTTCATTAATTTCAGCTCTGATTTTCATTATTTTCTGTCTTCTACTGCTTTTGTTGTTGCTTTGTTCTTTTTCTAGGGATTTAGATGTCATGTTAGGTTATTTAATTGTTGACTTTCTTTTTTTATTTTTTTGATACCGGAGGTTGAACTCAGGGGCACTCAACCACTGAGCCATATCCCTAGCTTAGCATCTCACTTTTGCTGAGGCTGGCTTTGAACTTCCGATCCTCATGTCTCAGCCCCCTGAGCTGCTGGGATTATAGGCATGCACCTCCGCACCTGGATTAACTGTTCACTTTCTATTCTTTTAATGAATGAGCTCAATGCAATGAACTTTCCTCAGCACTGCCTTTTAGTGTCCTAGATATTTTGATATGTTGTGTTGCTATTCTTATTCACCTCTAAGTATTTTTTTAATCTCATTCCTGATTTATTCTGCTATCCATTGGTCATTCAATAGCATATTATTTAGCCTACAGGTGTTGGGGTAGCTTGTATCTTTTATTTTATTGTTGATTTCTAATTTCATTCCATTATGATCTGATAGAATGCAAAGTATTATCTCTATTTATTGTATTTACTAAGAGCTGCTTTGTGTCCTAAGATATGGTCTATTTTATAGAAGGATCCAGGTACTACTGAGAAGAAAGGGTATTCAGTCATTGATGGATGAAATGTTCTATATATGTCTGTGAAGTATAAATTATTAATGGTATTTTTTAAAGTTCTATAGCTTCTCTATTTAGTTTTTGTTTGGAGAATCTATCCAGTGGTGAGAGAGGTGTGTTAAAGTCACCCAGTATTATTATGTTGAGGTCTATTTGATTCTTGAAATTAAGAAGGGTTTGTTTTAATATATGTAGATGCTTCATTGTTTGGGGCATAAATATTTACAATTGTTATGTCTTCCTGATGTATAATTCACTTAAGCAGTATGAAATGGCCTTCTTTGTCCCTTCTGATTAACTTTGGCTTAAAGTCCCTTTATCTGATATGAATATAGAAACCTCTGCTTGTTTAGGAGATTCATATGAATGATACGTTTTCCCCGTCCTTTTACCTTCAGTCTGTTGATGTCTTTGCCTATGAGGTGAACCTCTTGGAGATAGCATATTGTTGGGTTCTGCTTTTTAATCCAATCTGCCAGTCTATATCTTTGATTGATGAGATTAAGTAATTTACATTCAATGTTATTATTGGAAAATTATTTTTATTCCCTTACCATAAACACAGTAAATTTTCAAAAAGTGTTCACAATTTATAGAACAGAAGTGCTATAGGATGTGATGATTATCAGGGAGAAGAGCAAAGACAGAAGTAAAAAATTAAAGGAAGAGTGAATGCAAGAATAATAGAGATTGGCTGTTAGCAGAAGACAAGAGAGAAATATATATATATATATATATATATATATACATACATACATATACATACACACACACAAACATTTAAAAAATTAAAAATAAAAGAATGAAAAATAACTGAAATATACTAATTGAACTTCCTAGTCCTCAAAAAAACTGATCAATGAAAAATAACTTACATCAAAAATTCAGTCTGGTCAGGCATGGATCGTGAGTTCAAAGCCAGCCTCAGCAAAAGCAAGGAGGTAAGCAATTCAGTGAGACCATGTCTCTAAATAAAATACAAAGTAGGGCTGGGGAAGTGGCTCAGTGGTCTAGTGCCACTGAATTCAATCCCTGGTACCCTCCCCTCAAATGCATTCTACTCTCATGTATAACTAATTAGAACAAATGAAAAAAATAATTAAAAATTCTAAAAATGAGAAACAGTACCAAATATGAATGTCCATGAACCATTAAGATCACAATTGAACATAGAAAAGGAAAAAAAAAAAAGATCTTGATGAAAAGTTACGGAGTTGTTTCTGTTGGAGTTCAAAATATTCTCAGCTTCCCTTCTCAGCAGTTTTAGGTGGGTCGCTGGAGTGTGATGCTTGCTCACTTCAGGGTTAGGTTGCTGGAGTGACAGAGGTAATCCCATAGGCAGAATTCCCAGAGTCAGGGTTTAGGCTTTGGTAGGCTCCACGTTCTTCGCTGAATGCCATTTAGTCTGGAGATTTTAAATCAGCACACCTCTAGGGCCCAGCTATTGCCAGTTGCTGGAGGACTATACGCTGGAGGACTATACCCCAAAGATCTCCCCTGGCTTCCATGTGGTGGAGGAGCCAATTCTTAGTTACTACATTACCTGTGGACCCCACATTTCCTGGTCTCTGGTTTAGTCTCCAAAATCAATATCTCTCACCCGTACTCTTTTGGAATCCCAGCCAGGTGAGTCTCTCTCAGCCAGTTCTGTAAGCAGATGGTTTGGAGGGGGAGAGGGAGAACCAGGTGCATTTCCTTGACCTGTTATCCCCTGTGTGAGTCTCTCTCCACATTTGATTTTCTCCTTAGGCACATTCCATGTTGTGCAGTGTGGGTTTCCCAGGCCTGTATTTTGAACCAAATTAAGATTTGCCAGAAATCAGCTTCAACTGCAAAATGGTTTCTTCCTCTGTCCTCCACATGCAGTCGAGATATGTTTGGCTTCTTTCTGGCACAAGGAAAAGTTTAGTTGGGCAGTTTCTTTCAGTTGAATGGGGCAGTGTCTTTGATTGCTAAACTCTCCATAGCCAGACACACCTCAGGGCTTATCTGTGGGGAGCCATTCTGACACGTGATTGGGTGACTCCCGTTAAGGGCCTGAGGCGCTCTGGCTGTGTCAGAGCTATCCCGACCCTTTCCTGATGAGAGAGCCCATCCGTGTGGGGGTGTGCGTGACCACTGACCCCGGAGACCCAATCACTGACCCTGACCTTGGAGTGCAGCCCCCCCTCAACCTTCATTGGATGGAATTCTTCCCTGAATCTCTTGTCCCCCAAATAAAAGGCTACTCCCCGGCGTGTTCGCTCTCTCTCTCTCCTGCTAGCCCAGAGTAATCCTCGCTGCCCTGCTGGGCGGTTAGAGGCGGGAACCAGGGAGGCGAGCCGTCTCGGACCTAGCAATGTAAAATAAGGTACTGGTTTGTGTGTTTTATTTTGATCTCTTCTAACTAACTTAATGCCTAGAACCTCATTAATGAAACCACTGCGCAGGCCGCGTGGTAGAATTGGCGCCCACGAGGGGGGCATTCTGAATTAGTTAGATTGAGTGGGAGCGCGCGCTAAAAAGATTAAGGGAAAGAATAAAAAGGAAGATAAGGAAAAAGAAATAAAGAATAAGGAAGATAAAGAATAAAGATAAAGAAAAGGAAGAAGTGACATTTGGGTCACAAAAGTACCGGGAGATATTGAAGGAAAGAGACGTTAAATTACTTAAAATGGGAAATTCTACTTCTTCGGATAAGGAAATGTATCTGACTATTTTAGACAGTATAATTAATCAGAAAGGAAAACAGATAAAGAAAACTCAGTTATTACAATTCTTAAAGATTGTAGGTGAATATTGTCCTTGGTTTTGTGACCAAGAGTCTCCAAATTTACTTACTTGGGAGAAATTAGGAAGAAAGTTACAGAGAGTCTGTCTTTCAACTGAAATACCTGGAGGTATAGAGAATATACAGAAAACTTGGACAGCCCTAGAAGTCTGTCTTTTTGAATACATGGACCAGAGTTCGTGGCCGCCAGAAGACCTTCTGAAAGGCATTCAAAGAGCTATTAGGTCTATTCAAATGGAAAATCAGCCTGAGGCTAAGTTAATTTCCTTTCCTTTGAGCCGTTTTAAAACAAAAGCGCTAGGAGCTAAAACAAAGGTTAAAATTATGCAAGCTAGCCCGCAGACAGATTGTACAGAACAGCATGATAAAGAAGAAGCATCTCTAATCTTGGAGAGCCCTCCGGAAGTGGTAAACAATCTTCCTGGAGAGGAAAATACAGAGGAAACTCCTAGAGGGGCTCAGGTTTCTTCTCAGCCACGTGAGTTAGAAACCCAAATTCCAAATGGCGATAGTACAGAGTCTGATAGCAGCTCACAATCTGAGGAAGAAGAATTAGACGTGGAAACTCAGGATTTAGAGAGAAATTTTAATAGACTGCATTTAGCACCACCTGCCCAAGCTTTTAAAATTCGGCTGGTACCTGCTAGAAGGACCAAATTTAACAGGTGTGCTGAATTAAAGATGACTTTTCTTACCCCAGTTCAGCAAGGTATTAGGAAGGCTCAAGAAATGGGAGAGGATACTACTGGTTTTCACCTCTTTCCAGTTTTTGAGCAAACTAATGAACAAGATCAGAGAGTTAGAGTTCATGCTGTAATCCCTTTTAAAACTATCAAGGAATTGAAAAATGCATGTGAAACGTACGGCCCAAATTCGCCTTTTGTTCAGAGTCTGATAGAAAATATTTGCTCACAACCCCTTCCTCCTAGTGATTGGATTTTTTTAGCCAGATCTTGTCTGAGCGGGGGAGATTACTTGCTTTGGAAAACTTACTGGACTGATTTTTGTAATGAACAGGCAGAAAAAAACAGGAGACAGGGCATAGAGACTCCAGTAACGATGTTTTTAGGGACTGAAAATTTCGCTGATTTAGAAAGACAGTTAAATTATGATTTTGTAGTGTACAATCAAATAACTGATTGTGCAAAACGTGCCTGGAGACAAATTGTCTCCAAGGACCAGTCCAACTTAGTTCTTACCAAAATCAGACAAGGTGCCAGTGAGACTTATTCAGATTTCGTAGCCCGACTGTATCAGGCTGCGAACAGGTCCATCAGGGACCCAGGAGCTAGCGAATTTATCGTTAGGCAATTGGCTTTTGAGAACGCAAATAAAATCTGTCAGGATGTTCTCCGACCCATTGCGGAGAATTCAGATGGCGCGGATCAGCCCGCTTTCTCACCGCCGCCACCGCTGGCATTTCCTCCTGGCGGGAGCCCGGGAATTCCAAGAACGGTCGCACAGTGTGACGTCATCGCGCCGACCATGGGGGCCGCCATCTTTAGATTTACCAGAGCAAAACAAACAGTTTCCATGCCTACCATGGGGGCCGCCATCTTTAATTTTACCGGAGCGGAACCACAGTTTCCGTACAAACCCCTAATGATTTTCAAGGCTTTTAAGAGAGATATTTCAGCCTATGGGATCATTACAGCCAGGACTTCCCTCCCCCACAGCCATTCCTTTAGATTATAGCTTGATGGTAATAGATTTAAAAGACTGTTTTTTCTCTATAAGGTTACATCCTGAAGATTGTGAGAGATTTGCTTTCACTGTCCCAGCAATTAATTTTAAGGAACCTGTTAAAAGATACTGCTGGAAGGTGCTTCCTCAGGGAATGCGTAATAGCCCTACACTGTGCCAAAAATATGTTGACCAGGCAATAGATCCCATTAGAAATAGCTTCCCTGATGCCTATATTATTCATTTTATGGATGATATATTACTGGCTCATGCTAATCCAGAAGTACTTTCAGAAATTTTTACTCAGTTAGAGACTTCACTTACAACAATGGGTTTATGTATAGCTCCTCAAAAAATTCAAAAGGTATCTCCTTTTCAATATCTAGGTCAGATAATTCAAGGGAGTACAATCCGTCCTCAAAATCTTCAGATAAGAGTTAAGGAGTTACGTACCCTTAATGATTTTCAAAAACTATTAGGAGATATTAACTGGCTAAGACCATCCTTAAAGTTAACTACTTCTGAGTTAAGTCCTTTATTTCAGATATTACAAGGAAATCCTTCTCCAACCTCTCCACGTCAACTAACTTTAGAAGCTAAGACAGCCTTAAGGAAAGTGGAAATTGCAATTAAAAATGCACAGCTTACTAGAATAGATCCTAAAGAAATAATGTATTTATTAATATTTCCAACTGAGCATACCCCAACAGGAGCCATATGGCAAAGATTAGGAGTTATTGAATGGATTTATTTATCCCATTCCCCTCAAAAAACATTAATTCCTTTTCATGATTCTATAGCTCAATTAGTAATTAAAGGTAGAACTAGGATTTTACAATTAATTAGATCTGAGCCTGATATCATAATTATTCCATTTTCTGTTCAACAGACTAATTGGCTTTTTCAAACTTCTAGTTCATGGCAAATAGCTTTTGCAGATTTCCCTGGCCAGATAGATAGCCATTATCCCCGTGATAAGATTGTACAATTTGCATCATTAACATCACTTATTTTTCCAAAGATTGTACATTCTCATCCAATAGAGGAAGCTTTATTGGTGTTCACGGATGGTTCCAACTCTGGTAAGGCAGGTTTCTTCAGCCGTGTTCACACAGAGGTAATACAAACTTCTTATACTTCTGCCCAAAGGGCAGAAATTCAAGCTCTGATTTGTGCCTTAGATTATTTTTCAAATGAGCCTATTAATATTTATTCTGACAGCTTATATGCAGTCGGAGTTGCCAAAAATATTGAAACCTCAGTTATTGGGTTTACTTCATCACAGGAGTTATTTAAATTATTTCATAATTTACAAAAGACAGTGCTAATGCGAAAGTTCCCATGTTTCATTGGACACATCCGTGCGCACACTAACCTTCCCGGACCCCTAATTGCAGGTAATGACAAAATTGATAAATTAGTAGCTTTTTGTCAACAGATGTCTTCATATGACTGTGCACTAGCTTCCCATTCCTTGCATCATCAAAATGCTTCTAGCTTACGTAAAAAATTTAGTATTACCAGAGAACAAGCTCGTCAGATTGTAAGCCAATGTCCTAAGTGTGTTATTCACACTCCATCTCTGCCATCAGGGGTAAATCCCCGTGGAATAAAACCAAATCAGATATGGCAAATGGATGTAACTCATATTCCTCAATTTGTTAAGCAATGTTATGTGCATGTCATAGTGGACACTTATTCTAGATTTATTTTTGCCACAGCACGTACTAAGGAAAATACTCAACATGTAATTTCTCATTGCTTAGCAGCTTTTTCCATTTTAGGGTGCCCTATACAGATTAAAACAGATAATGCTCCAGCTTATGTAAGCTCTTCTTTTCAACAATTTTGCCAAGAGTTTAAAATTAATCATAAAACAGAAATTCCTTATAACCCCCAAGGTCAAGCCATTGTAGAACGAGCTCATTTATCTATTAAGCTTCAATTACAAAAATTAAAAAGGGGGAATAAGATAGTGACTCCCCAAAATAGTCTTAATCATGCCTTATTTGTTTTAAATTTTTTAAACTGTGACACAGAAGGTCACACTGCTGCTGAGAGGCAAATGTCTCCCTCAGTGACAGGCCCTTTAGGCAGAGTTCTGTGGAAAGATTTACAGACTGGTCAGTGGAAGGGGCCGAACCCGGTAATAACATGGGGCCGAGGGCATGCCTGTATTTTTCCAGAAGGTGCTTTCCGTCCTATTTGGGTGCCTGAACGTGCTATCAAACATGGAGGAGATAGAACCCAGACTCAAGCAACTGAGGATCGACCTGGAGGAGCCACAACCCAGAAGGAGGAGATATCGGAAAAAGATGAAGAAAGACCAGATTGAACCAGCCGAGAAGCTGATTTCATGGAAAGATGTGAAGAAATTGACAACCCAGGCTTCCCAAATACTTCGACGCCTAGGAAAGAACAGGACCCCAGTCTTGATGGTAGCGACAGTAATTGCCCTACTGGGCTGTCAGGTAAAAGGGAATCAAATAGACACTTATTGGACATATTTCCCAGATCCACCCCTGGTACACCCAGCTGTGTGGACTGGAGAATCTATTCCAGTATTTACTAATGACTCATTCATGATGGGAGGATTTACAGATGCTCATATTACTCCCAATCATGTGACTAGATTTAATTATTCTGGCTACAGTGCCCAATTACCTTTGTGTTGGTCACATGATAAACATGCTGGCTGTCTGAAAGTATCATTTGAAGAAAAGACAGTGATTAATAAACCTAGACTGACAAATAATTCTATTTATGGGACTTAAAACCTAATACTAGATCAGTAATTAAGATGGGACTTTCCCATAACAAGCCAGTCATTTCTGCAAAACCTCCACGGATACCCCACTGTCCAAATAGTTCTACAATTGAAATTGGCACCTTTCCTAAATGGATGGATTGTGTAAATACCTTTCCTGTACAACATAAGGTGTCTAAAGCTAGTGGGTATATTTTAGACTGGTCTCCAAAAATTGATAAGAGACAATTACGAAGAAATTCTGCTATGACACCTGCAGGATTTGTTAGTAATATTTTGACTTATAGTGAAGGAGGCATTCAAAGAGATATTTGGCGTTTAATTGCTGCCTCAGAATATTTACATTTTACAGATAAACCTTTACCAAAATTTATCGGCAAGAACTGTAAAGAGGGATCTTGCTATGGCCTAAGAGCCTGTGTCCAATCTCCTTATGTTTCAATTATTGGAAATGTAAAAGTTAAATGGATAAATGATAAATATTTTGTTACTTGTAATAAGTGCAACCTAACCAATTGTATTTCTAGGTATAATGGAGGAAAAGGAGTGCTGATACTTCATCAGCCCTCTTTTGTTTTATTACCTGCTAATATTTCAGAGCCATGGTATGCTGATGCTGGTTTACAAGTCTTACAGCAGATTCATGCCCAGCTAACAAGACCTAAACGTGCTATTGGAGTCATAATTGTTGGTGTTTTAGCACTGGTCTCTTTTATTGCCTCAACTGTCTCTGCATCTCTGACATTGTCTCAGAATATTCAGCATGCAAAATTTCTTAATAATTTAGCTCAAAATACTTCCAAGGCTCTGCGTAATCAAGTAAATATTGATGAAAGGATTGAGACTAAATTAAACGCCTTAGAGGCGACTGTTATAAACATTGGTAATGAACTTTCAGCCTTAAAATTTAAGGAAAGGCTTAAATGCCATGCTAATTATAAGTATGTATGTGTTACAGCTGCCAAGTACAATGCTTCTCTCTGGGATTGGGAGAAGGTTAAAAACCATTTATTAGGTATTTGGCAAAATAGTAATAATAGCTTGGATATTCTGGAACTTCATCACCATATCCAAGACATTCAAAATAATAGAGCTGATTTTTCAGATCCTTCTTCTTTGGCTAACCAAATATTGAAGGAGTTAAATGGATTCAACCCTGGAAATATTCTTAAACACTCCGCTTGGTACATTATTGGATTATTCTCTTTGCTGTTAATTCTCTTTTGTATTGTAACTATAGGATGGCGAGTCCTCCAATCAAGAATCCAGGAACTCCAGAGAGTGAACCGCCGCCTCATTGTTAAGAAAAGAAAGGGGGAATATGTGGGGAGCCATTCTGACACGTGATTGGGTGACTCCCGTTAAGGGCCTGAGGCGCTCTGGCTGTGTCGGAGCTATCCCGACCCTTTCCTGATGAGAGAGCCCATCCGTGTGGGGGTGTGCGTGACCACTGACCCCGGAGACCCAATCACTGACCCTGACCTTGGAGTGCAGCCCCCCCTCAACCTTCATTGGATGGAATTCTCCCCTGAATCTCTTGTCCCCCAAATAAAAGGCTACTCCCCGGCGTGTTCGCTCTCTCTCTCTCCTGCTAGCCCAGAGTAATCCTCGCTGCCCTGCTGGGCGGCTAGAGGCGGGAATCAGGGAGGCGAGCCGTCTCGGACCTAGCAATGTAAAATAAGGTACTGGTTTGTGTGTTTTATTTTGATCTCTTCTAACTAACTTAATGCCTAGAACCTCATTAATGAAACCACTGCGCAGGCCGCGTGGTAGAATACTCTCCATAGCCAGACACACCTCAGGGCTTATCCCTCTGCTTTGCTCACACATAGACCACTCTGGCTGGTGCCTCCAACTGTGGCAGCAGCTGTGGCTCTGGGGATTTATTTCTTATTTTATTATATCTAGTCTCCTGAGTCCCCTGCTTTGAATATCAAATATTAAATTCCAGTAAAGAATGCCCCCTCCCCCCTTTTTTTGTTCACCCACCTTGCTGAGAAGCTGCCTATCTGCTTTCTAGGTTTCATGCCATGGAGCAGCCAGGAAAGTGACTTTCTCTCTTCCACTATCTTGAAAACCCTCCTCAACTCTTTCTCTACCTCCCTACCTCCCTCTTTCCCTCCTCCATATATACCCCCCAACACTTATTCGTTCCCATCTACTGCCGGCATTACAAGAGGATTGTCCTAAGGATTAAAACCAAGATAGTGGACAAAATTATTGGTTTTAAGCTTTCCATACTGAATTATGCCCATTGTTCAAGTGGATGCCAAACAATTTACCCTTTTAATCCATTTGTTTCTTGCATTTCAGGTTGATACATTTGTACCTAGGCATGCTGCTCCTTTGGTATTATTTCATGTTATCTCTACGTGGCTGAGTTGATCTGTATAGCCCAAATGGACCCCTATGCCTTGGAGGGTCCTCCCTGTGTAAACCCCTATTAGAGGAACCCTGTGAGGAAGGTGGCACATTGGTCCGAGTACTTTAAGCAGGTGCTCATAAAGTTATGGTCACTCAACTACACCGTAGTCTTGCGTGGGAGGGAGAGGTATCAAAATACTCATTTAAAAGACAAACTGTGGGCTGGAAATATACCTTATTGGTAGAGCACTTGCCTAGCATGTGTGAGGCCCTGGGTTCAATCCCTAGCACTGCAAAAAAAAAAAAAAAAAAAAAAGAGAGAGAGAGAGAGAGACAGACAGACAAATTATGAAGAGTTGAGTCAAAAGATCCTACAAGTTATCATCCCAAACTCTCTTAAAATAGATATAATTATTATTTATACTCTTGTTGGGAGCAGAGTCAGAACTCACATTTCTCAAGTTGTTTACCTTTCTTGCTCCTTCTTTTTACCTGACTGCTTGTAACACATGCTGAAGGTTCTAATTCAGGTGCCTTTCCTATCTAGAAAACAGTTCTTGTCTATGCTCCAACAGCTTCCTGTACTTCCCTGGCTTTCTTTATTTACTTCTTAAAATACTAAATGTAATTTACATCTCATCTCCCCTAGTCTGTAAGGTCGATGAGGACAAAGACTATCTCTTTTATTTATTTTCATATTTCTAGCACCTATCATGGTGCTGAGATATGTACCTCAGTTGGTTTTATTAATTGAGTTGAAAGACTCAAAGATGTGCAAAATATAAGAGCCCATCAGGATTCCAGGTTCTCTTCAAGTACTTATTCATGAAACTCTGGAATTAGATGAATATTTGAGAGACTGATGAAGATTCATATCTATCTCTTTAGTTTGGATGACTTTTGCATCAGTGGGACACAATATAATATTAGCATCATTGAGAAATGCTGGAATCTGTTGTAGACTACTGAGAGAAATGAACAAAAATTATGCAATACAAATGACAGTTTAATATGTGCTATTAGACTAACAAAGAAACTAAGGAATGCCTAAGAGGATGTTGAATATGACTTTCCTCTTGCCTCAGAAATCACATCTAGAATCCCACAACAGAAGGACAAAATATTCCTCTTTCCAAAGCCAATCAGTTTGGGCCAGATGATACTTCCTAAGAGATCTTCCAATTTTAACTATCACTGGAGAATATCCACCTTCCTTCCCATTCTTTAATATATTGGGGAGAGGGCTGGCAATATAGCTCAATTGGTAGAGCATGTGTGAGGCCCTGAGGCCCTGGGTTCAAATCCCAGTAAAGAAAAACATAAAACAAAACTCTGTGAGGGAAGTGAATGTTTCAGTTATCTATTGCAGGTACTTTATTATCTGTCATGATTTCTGCTGATCAGGGATTTGGAAAGGGTGTGAGTGAGTGATTCTGACTCTGGGTGTCTCATATACTTGCATACAGGTAGGTGGCTGGAATAGCAGGGGGCTGTAGTAAGTGGGGCTGACCGGGTATTTCTTTCTTTGTCTCAAAACCTCTTCATGTGGTTTCTCTACATGGGCGAGTTTGAGATTCCTCACAGCAGTCAGACTGCTTATCTGGCAGCTCAGGGCTACATGCAGGAGTATTCCAGCCAGGAAGGCACAGTTCTGGGACCAAGACTCAGTGTGCCACTTTTGCCGTACTATGTTGCCTGAAACAGTCATGAAAGCCTGTCTACTTTCAATGAGAAGGGACATAGACCCTCCCCTCCTCTCTATCTAAATATGTCAAACATTAAAAAAAAAAAAGCCAAACATGGGGCTGGGATTGTAGCTCAGTGATAGAGCACTTGCCTAGCATGTGTGAGATACTGGGTGTGATTCTCAGCACCACATATAAATAAATAAACAAACAAGTAAATACAAAGGTCCATTGACAACTAAAAATATCTATCTATCTATCTATCTATCTATCTATCTATCTATCTATTTTTAAACCCAAACATAATATGGGAGATACTAGAAACGAGATTACTGATTCTCTGATTCTCACAGGGATCATATTAACAGTCATGGGGCTTTGTTCTAAGAAGAATATGCTTTTTCCATGTAGGGAAAGGTCACCAGATCATTATTTGTAACTGTTGGGTGTGCCTTCTCATTCCCCACTTGGAAATCTGCCTAGACAGCACATTTTAATTGTCCTTTGCTTTCCTGAGCACAGAGAATGTAGGAGAGGAGTCCAGTGATAAGTGATTCTTATCAACTCTGTTTAGAGTGGCAAGGAGAGGTGAGTTTCCTGGGGCCAAGAAAGTACTGACTGTTAGTTTCTCCCCAGGAGAGCTTCTGAACAAGCCAGGAGGCCAAACAACAAAAATCTGTGGACTATATGCCTCAGGATACGGTTTTCCCATAAGAGGGATGTGTGCATTGAGGAGAGCCTAGAGAATTTACATGATATAAACTGCATTTGCATGCTTGCAACCTAGAGGATATCTCAATAAAGACATGAGCTGAGGGACAATTCCAATAAGTATCCAGGCCAGCGCTCAATCTGAGATGCAGAACCAGCAGGAGATTCATTATAAGGAATTGGCATATGCTCTTGTGGGCCTGGATAAGTAAGTCTGAAGTCTGTGGCAGGCAGGTGGGCAGGAAGGGGAGATTAAGAACTAGTTGATGCTGGGCATGCTGGAGGCCCTGGGTTCAATTCTCCATAAGGCAGGAAGCAAGTTGGAAACCCATAAGCATGGCTGAAGTCTGTTGTCCACAAGCAGTAAGAAAAGATATATCATGAGCAGGTTAGAACTCAAATATTTTGAAATCTCTGAATTTAAGAAAGGACTAGTTCCCTTTTAAAGGACTGACCTAATTAAGTCAGGCCTATTCTCACTTTAGTTATTTTTCATAAAATTAACTGATAGGGGACTTGTATCACATCTGCAAAATCCCTTCACATATTATTTAGATTAGTGTCGTTTTGTTTTTTTGTAAGCGCTAGGCAAGGGTTTTACTTCTGAGCAACTTCAGCCCTAGATTTGTGTCTGCTTAAGTAACTGGGGACTGTAGTTCAGTCTAGCCACGTTTACAGATCAAAAATTCATTATATGACAGCAGTACATATGTGCCGGTACACTAGGGGAGATAGAGCCTAGAAGAAGGAGACAGAAGCTTTTGAGAGAAATCTGTCTCCTTTCTATGGCCTTCAAAGGGAGGAACTAGGAGGAATGAAATAGCAACCACAGCTCCTCCTTCTTCATGTCCCTGGACCTATAGATCTGACTTGCAGTTGGAAAGGGAAAGCTTTGAATGGATATAAAATAAAACTTCAACAATGAACAGTGAATGGAAAGTTATGGAATCTAACTAAGATAGGATGAAGATCATTTTTGTCCATCAAAGAAGGGAAATGTGACGTAGCATATTTGGTTATGGTAACTGGAAACAAAATTGCACTGAGTTGAATCAACTAGATAACAAAATTATTAGATTATGAAAATTAGATGGGACTAACTACTGCAGATGTTTAAACATGAAGAAGGAGGAGGAGGGGGCTGGGGTTGGAGCTCAGTGGTAGAGCACTCACCTAGCACGTGTGAGGCCCTGGGTTTGATCCTCAGCACCACAAATAAATAAATAAATAAATAAAGTAAAGGCATTGTGTTCTACCTAAAAAATTTTTTAAAAAAGCAGGAGGAGGAAGAAAAGGAAGAGGAGGAGGAGGAGGAGGAAACAAATGGCTGGAGAAGTCAGGAAAAGCTTGTTTCTAAAGATAGAATTTGTATTGGACCTTAAAAGATGAGCAGTGTTTAAAAAGTTTGAGCAAAAGGGAGTCAGTGAGAATAAAGGCTTAGGAAATGATATGTGCACATATGGAATGAGGTCAGGGATTGCTGGACTAATTGCTCAGAGCAAAGTTTTTGTGTTAAGGTACTAATTATTGATAGGTGCTATATTAAGCAGAGTATTGAGATAGAGGCAGAGGAGTTGAAATTTGATAAGGTAGAGAGTAGGTCTATAATGAACTCTAGGTTCTTTCCTTGAGGAAAGCTTTGAGGAAAGTTTTTGTTTCGTTTGACTCTTTTAAAAACAGAGTAATGTGACAGTGGAAAAATATAGATGGGTTTTAGAGAAAGATTGGGATTCAAAGAGGGTAGTTAGGATGTCTTTGAGTTATTTTTCATTATTGTGACCAAAATACTTAATGAGAACAACTTAGAGAAGGAAAGGTTTATTTTGGGCTCATGGTTTTTGAGATTCAACCTACGATTGGCCACTCCATTGCTCTGGGCCAAAGATGAGGCAAAAACATTATGGTGGAAGTGTGTGGTAGAGGAGAGCTGCCCAATTCATGGCAGCCAGGAAACAGAAGGAGCAACTTGACCCAGGATAAGAAATAATCCCCAAAGATACACTCCCAGTGATCTACTTCCTTCAGCCTCATCCCACCTGCCTATAGTTACTACCCAGTAGTCCATTTAAATTATTAATTCATCAAATAGATTAATCAAATGGATTAATCCACTATGAGGCTAAAGCTCTCATAATCTAATCATTTCATTTCTGAACATTGTTACATTGGATATCATATTTCTGACACATGAGCTTTTGAGGGAACACTTCATATCCATAATATTTTGCCCCAGACCCCTAAAATCTCATGTTTATCTCACAGTACAAAATGCATTCAGTTCATCTCCAAGAGTCCTCATAGTGTTAACAGTTCCAGCATTGCCTCCAAAGTCTAAGTCCAAAGTCTCCTTCAAGACTCAAAGCAAACTCTTGGCTGTGAGACCCTAAAAAATCAAAAGCCAGTTACATGCATCCAATATATAGTGGCAAAGAATAAGAATTCCCATTCCAAAAGAAAGGAATAAGTGCTTAAAAAGAAGGGATGGAACCAGTGCAAGACCAAAACTCAGCCAAGTAAACATTAGGTTCTGTAATTCCCTGTTTGGGATCCTGTGTACCTGGTGATGAGATGTGAACTCCAAAGGGCTTGGGCTGTCGCACCTTTATGGCCTTGTTGGTAAGGCCTAGATGCAGCCCAGATGACCTTCCTCTTAGGCTAGCTCTCTCTGCAGCCAACAGCTTTTCTTTGCAGATGTTCCACATTACTGGCATCCTTGGGGGTCTTCACTACAGTTTTGGCTTAATTCTCACAGTTTCATGCATTGCCCTCACAGAGATTTAGACCTTGTCACATTTTGCTTGGCCTCCCAGGTCTTCCTTTGTGAATCTAAACCTCTAGCGTCCTGCATTCCTGCAGAACCAACAAGATATACTACCAGATAAAGCAGTGGCCAGGTCTTTTTGGACCATGGATGCAGTGGCATCTGAGTGTCTGGGCAGCTGAATGCAGTAAAATTAATCCTGGGGAGACAACTTTCTCTTCACCACTGTGTGAGCAGGTGACCCCATCCACGGTCTTTTATCAGAGAAAGAGGTTTTACCCTTGAGCCTGCTGTGGGTGTGATCTTGCTGATTGCTGAGATTCCCTCAAGGCATATTTTCTATTTTCTTTGTGGAAGGTACTTGGCTTCTTTTTAGTGGAGGTATTTTCTTCAACAACCACACCTTCTTTGTATCCAGTTTTTCACATGCCTTTATGGTCAAACTGCAAGTTTTAAAATCTTCTCTGCTTTCTGCTGGTTATTCTCATAGTAAACCTGATAACAAACATCCAACAATATCAATGCCAGTTCCTGAATGCTGTGCTGCCTTGAAATTTCCTCTACCAGATTAACAAGTCCATCACCTTTAATTTGGGCCTCACATACAAAGTCTCAAGACATGGGCAAAATGTAGATGAGTTATTTGTCAGAAAGTAACATATGTGGCCTCTAGTCCGATTCCCAATAGAGTCCTCATTCCCTTTTGAAACCTCATGAGCACAGTCTTTACTGTTCACATTCCTATATATATTGTGGTCTTCTGAGCTCTCACCAGAATTGCTCATTAAGCTTTGTTTACAAGATTCTAAGGTCTTTCCAGCCTGTGTCTCTGAACTTTTCCAAACTCCTTCCATAAATCAGTTCCAAAGGCTTCTGAACCAAATGGTCAGGTTAGCCACAGCAATGATCCCACTCTCAATATCAATTTCTGTGTTAGTCCACTTTTCATCACTGTGACTAAAATACCTAATAAGAGCAACTCAGAGGAGGAAAAGTTTATTTCAGCCCATAGTTTCAGAGATTCACTTCATGGTCAGCTTGATTCATGGCGTTTTTTTGTTTGTTTGTTTTTTTCCCCATGCTCTGGGTCTGAAATGAGGAAGGGCATGGTGGAAGAAAGCTGCTGAGCTCATAGCAGCTGGGAAGGAGAAAGAGAGCAAAGATCTAAGGACAGGATATAATCCCCAAGGGCATATACCTAGTGACCAGCTTCCTTCAGCATTGTCCCACCTGTCTTCAGTTACCACCTATTAAACCATTCAAATTAATAATCCATCAAATGGATCAATCCACTGATGAGGTTACAACCATAATAATTTAATCAGTTTACCTATTAATATTGGTTGCTACCAACACATAAGCTTTTCAGTGGTTTCTTTCATATCCAACTGTAATGGGATGTGGTTGCAGTTATTTTAGATAGGAATGGACAATAACTTGACCCAGAATCATAAAAGTAAAATGGAATTGGAGGAAAAGGCAAAATCTGAGGAATATTTCAAAGACAAAAACAGTAATATTGATGACCAAATGGGAGTGTAATGGCAGAAATGATAATTTAGAGTATGCTTTGATTTCTAGTTTGAGGGTCTAAAAGAATGGTGACATCACAAATATAAATGAGAAAATAGGAAAGGAAAATCTACTTGGGAGAACAATGCTATTAATTCAATTTGAGGTTATTAAAGCTGAAACCATGATTTGAGGTGGAATGTTCTAGAAGTTGGAAATAAAGAATAGTCAGATTAGTCTGATAGGGGCATATTGGAAGGGCTGCAAGGGATAGGTCCATGCTAAGAAACTGAAGGACTTGGGGGAATGGATGGTGTTTTTTTCCCCATGACTTTCCAGCCAAAGGCAGTCCCTTTTAAAAGAAAAAAGAGTAAATAGAATAGAACAGTTGGCTCTCCAGATGGTGTCAAAGAACAGAATTAGATTTGATTTCTGGGCCATGGCTTAAGATCCTGAAACTGATGAGTTTGGGCAAGGAACCAGGGAGTCATGAGGACAAAAAAAAAAAAAAAAAATTCTTTTTCTTCTCTTTCATTTTCTATTTTTTAGTGGGAAAAAAAAGGAGTCACTGGAAAGGAATTAGGAAATTTTTCAAAGGAAGAAAGGAAGGAAAGAAAGATAACTGAATGAGCAAATACTGGTCTAAAAGAAAGAATCACCCAGTGTAAAAACACATAATGTTTCATAAGATAATTATAGATGAAATAAATCAAATTTATTGCTAATACTTATTGAGAGTTTATTGTATGCTGGCACTGTGGCTTGTTTTTATATGCATTATTTCTTTACTCCTTATTTAACAAAATGAAGCTTAATATTTTTCTTATTCAACAACATGTCATAGACATCTTTCCATGTCAGTAAAGATCCACATTGTCATTTTTAATGGATCCATAGCATAATATTCCATTGTATAAAGGGTTATCTTTGTTAGCTTTAATGATCCTGCATATACCTCCTCACACTTTTTGTATGCTCTTTTTTCCTTAAGTAACAGATGAAATTTTACACTAGTTTTTTTTTTAAGTATTTGTTTTTTTAGGTGTAGATGGACACGACACAATGCCTTTATTTATTTATTTATTTATGTGGTGCTGAGGATTGAACCTGGGTCCTGCCCATGCTAGGCAAGCGCTCTACCGCTGAGCCACAATCCCAGCCCCTACATTAGTTTTTAATTTAATTTTTTTAACAATATCATGATTCAAAAATAAAAATATGTAAAAGTATGCTACAAAAAGGTTTTCTTCTATTCTTCTTCCCTGTACCACCCCAACCACTATTAGTTTATTTTGTTTATATTCAGCCATAATTTTGTTATATAAGGAAATATAAATAAGTTTTCTTACTTTTTTTTTTTTTTTGGTGGTAATTGTGTTTGAATCCAGGGCATCTACAGCCCCACCCATTTTAAAAGTTTTTTTTTTTTTTTGAGACAGGATCTCACTAAGTTTCCAGGCTGACTTTGAACTTGCAATCCTCCTGCTTCAGCCTCCAAGTAGTTGGGATTATAGGTACACATCATCACAACCAGTTCTTTTCTATTTCCTTCCCTTCTCTTTTATTCAGAATGTAAAAAGCATCTTGTAATCACCTTTTCATGGTGATATTGCTTAATACAGGATCTCAATATATGATGTAGGGATATTGCTTAATACAGGATATCAATATATGTTACTCAACTACTTCTCAGAAAAGTTGTACATTTTTTATTCTCACCAACAATTCATATACTACTAAACTCATTTTATTTTTTAATTTCAGTGTATTTTTATATTTGAAAGTGTATGACAAATATAGAGTAAAATCACTATAACTGGTAATATAAGGTGGATTCCGGCATTATACCAAATTGATTACACAAAGGACTTTGGACTCATCTACTTATAATTTATAACATAGACAAATGGTCACAATGAAAAAGAAAAGTTTGATTTAAGTTGTTATTGATTTCTCTGTGTTTTTGGATGAATAGAGAAATGGGTAGGAATGAAAGAATGGAAAAAATATTATGTCATGTAAAGCTGAGAAATAAAGCTGGATCAGACAAGAATAAGCAGGATGAGAAATTGGGACAAATCTAAGATGGGAGTAAAAAAAGGGTAGAAGATTCCATTGTGCTCCATACATGTGATAAGCATATTTCCAGATCATCTTGTCCTATATTTTTTTATAGACTCCTGTTATAATCTCTTTTTGTCATTGAAGTGGTGCATATTATTATAACAGAAATTCTTTATTCAATGAAATGAATATGACATTTGTCTTTTTTATTTTTAATAGAATTGATTATCTGAAAAAATGGATACTTCTCCATCCAAAAAATATCCAGTTAAAAAACGGGTGAAAATACATCCCAACACAGTGATGGTGAAATATACTTCTCATTATCCCCAGCCTGGGGAAGATGGATATGAAGAAATCAATGAAGACTATGGAAATTTTATGGAAGAAAATCCAAAGAAAGGTTTGCTGAGTGAAATGAAAAGAAAAGGAAGAACTTTCTTTGGAACCATGGATACTCAGCCTCCACCAACAGAAGACCCAATGACCAATGAGATCGGACAATTTCAGAGCTTTGCAGAAAAAAATATTTTTCAATCCCGAAAAATGTGGATAGTGTTGTTTGGATCTGCTTTGGCTCATGGATGTGTAGCCCTTATCACTAGGCTTGTTTCTGACCGTTCTAAAGTTCCATCTTTAGAACTGATTTTTATCCGTTCTGTCATGCAAGTCTTATCTGTGTTAGTTGTGTGTTACTACCAGGAACCTCCCTTTGGACCCAGTGGATACAGATTACGACTCTTCTTTTATGGTGTATGCAATGTTATTTCTATCACCTGTGCTTATACATCATTTTCAATAGTTCCTCCCAGCAATGGCACCACTATGTGGCGAGCCACAACCACAGTGTTCAGTGCCATTTTGGCATTTTTACTTGTAGATGAGAAAATGGCTTATGTTGACATGGCAACGGTTGTTTGCAGCATCTTAGGTGTTTGTCTTGTCATGATTCCCAACATTGTTGATGAAGACAATTCTTTGTTAAATGCCTGGAAAGAAGCTTTTGGGTACACTATGACTGTGATGGCTGGACTGACCACTGCTCTTTCTATGATAGTATACAGATCCATCAGGGAGAAGATCAGCATGTGGACTGCACTGTTTACCTTTGGTTGGACTGGGACAATCTGGGGAGTGTCTACTATGTTTGTTCTTCAAGAACCCATCATTCCATTAGATGGAGAAACATGGAGTTATCTCATTGCTATATGCATCTGTTCTACTGTGGCATTTTTAGGAGTTTATTATGCCTTGGACAAATTCCATCCAGCTTTGGTCAGCACAGTACAGCATCTGGAGATTGTGGTAGCTATGGTCCTGCAGCTTCTAGTGTTACACATATTTCCTAGTGTGTATGATATCTTTGGAGGGGTGATCATTATGATTAGTGTATTTGTCCTCGCTGGCTATAAACTTTATTGGAGGAATTTAAAAAGGCAAGATTATCAGGAAATACTAGACTCTCCCATTAAATAATACCTGGTTATTGTAATTTTGTAATGCTCAGTTATTAATTGTACACTGCCAACTTAATGTTTACCTATAATGTCTTTATGTTATATAATTCAGAGTGCTATATAATATATAATAAATATAGTAGAAAATTATTATAGTGTAATATATTCAAATATAGATATTAAATATGCAAAATATGTCAAGAACATGGTGTCTTTACATTTATTAACACAGGGTGATTGTGAAATGTTAATTTCCACTGCAAAGGTCACAAAACTCGAAGAAGTGACTTTTTTTTAAAAGATTATTTTTAAGATGGACACAATATCTTTTCTTTATTTATTTTTATGTGGTGCTGAGAATTGAACCCAGTGCCTCACATATGCAAGTGCTCTACTACTGAGCTATAACCCCAGCCCCAAGAAGTGACTTTTTCAGGTGAAACTTCTGTGGTCCCACAAGCTCCCAAATTTGAAAAATGCTCACATCCAAAGTTTTACAAATATTCAACAAAACCCTTCAATGTTCAAAATCTTCATTTGTGAAAAGAATACTATAGGGTCAAATGTTGAACACTAAGTGCTATTTTGTCATCTACTTGCACTAGAAAACTAGAGATGACAGAGGTGGGTAAAAGAGTTTGAGTTGAAGCAAGAATGAGAGAACAAAGGAAAGGAGCTGGTTTTCAATGACAAGGTTCCAATGTTAGAACAGGAAATTGGTCCTTCCCTTGCTACAGCCACATTAGGCAATGCATGGGAAAGGGATATAGGAAGAAGGCTGAATTCTTGCCAGCTTTACATAATTCATGTGCCTGATGGTGGGAGACCTAACATTGGAGCAGGATCTGTTTATCCTTAGCTATCTTTCAAATCTGCCCTTGTTCATGATTTCATGGCAGGTATATAAGTGAGCTCCAGCAAAGTTACTTCTTTTGATGATTATCAACAATAATCATAATATAGCAGAAAATTGACATGGTGTCCTAAGATCCTTTTCAAAAGGGCCCAAAGTCTATAAAAGCATTGACTTTATTTTAGGCCAGCAATGGCACCACTATTAATTCTGCACAAATGTTGAAATGGGCCTGTTTTTTTAAACTATTGTCTTTTAGCTGCAAATTCTCTTAGCTCACCTCTCTATACTTTCCTGTAGAATGCCATGGCACAGACCTACAATCTACAAATTTCCTATGTTAGCTGGTGTTCCTAGGTTCCAGCAATGAAGGACCCTAGAGGGAGACTGGAAAATGAAAGGGGAGAAGGGACTTCCTTTGCTTATAGTTCCTGTCACTGTTACCCAAGCCATTAGCAAGCACTCTTTGCTTCAGCAGGAGGTACTGAATTTAGCCTTGAGCTTCTTTTGGCATTGCCCCTCCCTGCAAACTACTAGCCTTATCAAATCCCTCCCAGAAGTAGCAGGACCAAAAGAAAAAAAAAATAGTAGCCTGATAGCCTCTTCTCAGGGGTCTGAGCTGTGGTTCCTCTGGTTCATTCCTCTGAGCTTCTGAGACTTGATAATCCAACTTTGATTATCCTTTTCCCTGGCCATAGGGGTGGTAGCTGCTCCATGCAGTTATCACCTCTGGGTTACTTCATGTTCCCTTTTTTCCTGTCCATCAACAGCCCAAATTAAATTTTCTCTGTTGTAATATCTTGTGATTTTTGTTTTCATGATTAATATGTCTCCAAATCTTCCTCCAAAGAATTCACAGTCACTAATTATAAGGCATCTGTACTTTGGGAAAATGTCAACATTTAGATTTTTCAAGGATTACTAGACATTGGTTCTCAATAGCAATTTTGCAAACTGAAGCACAGACAGAAAAAGATTTAAAGGGAGTGTGGGGCTGAGAACAGGGCCTGAATGACATGAACTAAGAAATCTGGCATAATTGTAACTATAGTCCCAGAAGAAGAAAAGAGAGGGAATGAAGTAGGAAAAAAAATTCAGAGGCAGTAAAAATATTGACTACTCTTTTTCCAAATTTGATAAAAGAAATAAAGGAGGAAAAAAGCAGAGAAAGAAAGAAAGAAAATAAGTTAAACCCACCAACTCAGAGATCCAGGGAACTAAGTAAACCCCAAGCAGCATAAATGCAAAGAGAAATAATACCTACAACCAGTGTAACTGTTGATAACTGTATAACTACTATTATCAGTACGGCTGCTGATAAACAAAGATAAAGAAATAAAATCTTAAAAGCAACCAGAGAAAAACACATGATATAGGGAAAATAATGTCAAGAATTACAATTAGCTTCTCGGCGGACACATTGGAGGCCAAAAAATAACAGAGCGACTTTTTTTGGTTTTGTTTTTGGTAATACTGGAGATGGAACCTGGGGCCTTTGTGCACATGAGACTAGCTCTCTATCAGTGAGCTACATCCTCAGTCCTGAGAAGTTTTAAAGGACTGTAAGAAAGCCCTTCAATGACTTTTCATTGTCCTTAGGATAAACATTAAGGTTCTTGACTTCCATAACCTATTGCTTACTATTCTAATCATCTTCTTCTCCAGCAAATAGTGTTGTTTAGTGCCTTTTATTAAGTAGAAAATCTTTTTTTTTGCCTAGTTAATTGTCTCACTAGCTTGATCACAATTTGTTCTCTTTGGTCTTAATGTCCTCCTTATACACATATATTGTTATTTATTGTTATAATAATGTCTACTTAAATCTCAATTTCTGACACTGGCGTGAGCACTTATAAGATGCTTTAAGTGTTTTTTAGATATCCAGTACCTACTGTAGTCTCTACTACTGAGTGAACCCTTAACACATTTTTATTATATTAATTCCCATAAAAGCATAACAGTGCTGAATCTAAAAATTAAATTTAGTACCAGGAGTCTGTAATTTCTATACCTTATAGTCCAGCCTTGCTAATTGGTACGTAGGACTTTTTTTTTCCCCTAAATACTTATGTCTGACAGTTATTCTCTCCAATTAGTTTTGACTATAAGCCCTCAATAATTTCCTGGGAAAGGTCTTGAGACATGAAGGTTCACTTTTCACTTCCTTGTTTTCTGTGATACTTTCTTTCGGGATTAATGAAGGAAGCTGTCTGCATGTCTTTATCTTAGACATTTGCTACCTACATCCAGTCCATAGGTCATCAAGTTTTTTTTGTGTGTGTGTGGTACTGGAGATTGAGCCCAAGCATCCTCTACTACTGAGTTGTATTTTCAGCCACTTTTTGATTTTGAGACAGGGTCTCACACAGTTGTCCAGGCTGGCTTTGAATATATGATCTTCTTGCCTTGGCCTCCTGAATCACTGGGGTCATAGGCATGTATCATCACACCTGGGTAGGTAATTGAGTTTTTTTTTTTTTTTAAAGAGAGAGAGAGAGAGAGAGAGAGAGAGAGAGAGAGAGAGAGAATTTTTTTAAAAATATTTTTTAGTTTTCGGCGGACACAACATCTTTGTTTGTATGTGGTGCTGAGGATCAAACCTGGGCCGCACGCATGCCAGGCGAGCGCGCTACCGCTTGAGCCACATCCCCAGTCCAGGTCATTGAGTTTTGACCCAAGTTTGTTGTTGGTTAATTCTAGTTAGTCTCTGGTCCATTCAGCACTAATTAACAAGGATGATTCTTAAGCCACTTGCCTGTTTGGAAGCTGGGAAGATAAGAGTGTGTGAAACTAAGTCTCTTAGACAACTTCTAACCCATAAGAACACGACTTTATTTCTTCTAAGTGTAATTCAAACAAGACTTTCTGACTATCTATCCTTCCAGTCTATGCTTCTCTCTTTCACTGTTTCCTTTTCTTCAACTCCTCTTGCATATATATATATATATATATATATATATATATATATATACACACATATATATATGTATGTATATATATGTGTATATATTACATATATACACACACAATATATATATATATATATATATATATATATATATTGTGTGTGTGTGTATGTGTGCTTGGCATGTGTGCACATGCACATCTGTCTTTTTGTTTTTGGCAGTACAGGGAATTGAGGGTCTAGCACATGCTAGGCAAGTGCTCCATCACTGAACTACATCCCCAGTTCTTTTTTTTTTTTTTTGGTTCTGGAGATTGAACCCAGAGGTGCTTTACCACTGAGCTACATTCCCAGCCCTTTTTTAAATTTTGTGACAGGGTCTCACTAAGTTGCTGAGGCTGGCTTTGAACTTGTGATCCTCCTACTTCACCCTCCCAAACCACTGGGATTACAGTTGTGTACTACTGTGACCAGCCTCTAGTGTTTTTTAAAACAAAATATTTTATTTTGATAGGATCTCACCAAGTCCTGGTGACTGGCCTTGAGCCTCTGGCTCATTTGGAGCTGCTTTTTTTTTTTTTCTTTTATGGTGCTGAGGATCAAAACCACGCCCTTGTGCAAGCTAGGCAAACACTCTACACTGAGACTCCACCCCATACAAAGCCCCACACATCTTTTATTGCTTAAATAGATGGCATATAATAGCCAACAGATCTGGATCAAAATCTTGTAAAGGGTCTACTTAGATCATTGGCTCCTTCAAAATACAGATTCTCTCCCAAAATAAAACCTAAATTTATGATTTACACATTTTTTTTTCTGGGTTAATTAGTGCGAAGTCAAGTATTTATTTTATTTCTTGTTTTTTGTATTTATACCTTCTGCTTCCATCACTTGCTGAATCTGGGACTAGAATTGAAATTGACTCACGTTCTGCTAAGTTCACTATTTTGGAGAACTAGTTTTAACTTCTGGACAATGGTTTCTTCAAAATTGATAATAGTATCTCAACCGATAAACTTCATAAAGTGTATCAAGAAAACCATGTGTTAATTTGGGCTGCCATAACAAAATATCACAGGCTGGATGGCTTGAATGATAGGAATTTTATTCTCTCACAGTAAAGGAGGCTTGAAAGTCCAAGATCATGGTTGATTTTGGGTGAGGGCTTTCTTCCAGGCTTCAGAAGACTGTTTTCTCTCTGTGTTCTCACATGGTGGAGAACATGTCTGGTTCTTTTTTTTTTTTTTTTTTTTAATTTTTAAAGACGGAAGTCTCTAATCCTATATGATTAGGTTCTCATCCTTATGACCTTATTTAACCTTACTGTTTTTTTTTTTTTTTTTTTTTTGTACTAGAGATGCAACCCAGAGGCGCTTAATCACTGAGCCACATCCCTATACCCCCGGCTTCCCCTCCTTTTTTTTTTGTACCAGGGATTGAACTCAAGAGCATTTGGCTCCTGAGCCACATCTTCAGCCCTATTTTGTATTTTTATTTAGAGACAGGTCTCGTTGAATTGCTTAGGGCCTGGCAAAGTTGCTGAGGCTGGCTTTGAACTCCCTATCCTCCTGCTTCAGCCTACTGAGTCGCTGAAATTATAGGCCAATGCCATTATGCCCCGCCCTAACCTTACGTATCTTCTAAAGGTCTATCGCCAAATATAGTTTATCTCCAAATATAGTCATATTGGGGGTTAGGGCTTCAGCATATGAATTTTGCAGGGATATAATTCAGTCCATGGTAGGTATGATAACCCTCAACTTTAAACCCTTAAATCCAAAATTCACAGGCATTATTCAATTTGGATACTAATGATGGAATGTAGACAGACAGTAGTTGCTTTCCATTTTTATAGTCTACTTGTCTCAGCAAATTTGAGACTAGGTAGGGGCCATAGTTAATCTGTGCTTTTCCTTGTGATCCTACATAAGGCAAGTTAACCACATATATCCATTAGCACTCAAGTGAATAGTTTTGAACACAGAAAACTGTGAACTTTTGAGACTTACAGTCAGGTCCAAGATCAAAAAAAAAAAAAGAAAATATATTAATGCCTTCAACAAAAATATTGACCACGTGTCATGAATTGAGCACTGGGGAAAAGTGAACTGACATTGTTCCTGACTTAATAGAGTTTACAATCTAGGAAGGGCTACAGTTCAGATGGGGCAATACCTGTTCCTAGAAAGGTTCTTAACCCTGCAGGCTTCCCTGAACAGCGACACCTAAACTAAATCACAAAGATCTTTAGGAAGGAATGAGGCAGGTTTTTTTTTTTTTTTTTTTTTTTTTTGGTGGTAGAGGTGATGGGACTGTAGTAGTGGAGTGTGCGTGTGTCCATGGGGGGCGGGGCAATTTACTGATGCCCCAGCAGGTGGCTGGAGCCAGGCTGTTAAGAATGGGCAGATCTAGATCCGAGGGTAACAGTCCTTTTAACCGGGCTGTTAAGCTGAGAGTGGAAAACACGCACAAGGACGCTTTGAGGACCCTTAGACTCAAGTTTATTTTAGTTGTGGCTCAAATTAAGCATAAGTCTTACAAAAAATGTTTTCCATTTCCAGGAGTTTGTTTTTCTTTGTCGCTCCCTCCCGCTATGAATCTTCAGCTGGGAGGATCCTGTTCAGGTGCAAAAATCAGGAGGTAACCACCAAGGCAGTTAGGGCTGAACTCCGGACCGGACGCAGCCGGGTTTTGCTGTGGAGTTTCTGCAGCAGCGCTAAGCAGGAGCATGAAGGTCAGAGCCAGTGGGGTCGGGGAGGCAAACCGCTAGACACCACCAGGCCCAGGGCTCCTCAACGTCTGTCTTTACCATAGCGCAGCCTCAGCTCCCTCAACAGCCAGCACAGCACTTGATTGACAGGTAGGCTCGCCCAATCCCAGAGCGGCGCAGACCGCTGTCGCGTCGGGGACGGGGAAAGGGTGTACTGAGCGTATCAGATTGGGCCGGGAAATGGTTTCCTGCCGGCGCGGCCCCGCCCTCTCGCCGCGCGGCCCGCCCCTCTCCAGAGAGCTACGCGGCGGCGGAGCGCAGGCCTCGTGCCGTAACGGCCATCCCGGCGGCCGCGGCGGTGTCCCTGTGCCCTCCTCAAGTGACTCGAGCCGGCTGGGCTCGGCAGAGGGAAGGTGAGAGGGCCTTGCCGGCGAGCACACACAGTCTCTTCCGTCCCCCGTCGGTCCACACAGCCTGTTCTCGCTGCGTCGCTTCCTCTTCCCCGGCAGAGTTAGCCCCGGGGGCGCCGTCTGCCGGCGCGGAGCGGAGCCGGAGGGGGCGGGGAGGTCGCTCGGCGGAGGCTGGGCGTCTGCGCCGCGGTTCGGGGCGACCCCGCGGCCTCCCTCCTGCTCCTGGAACGCCGCCCCTGCGAGGCTGGAAGGTCGAGAGCGCGGTGCGCTGCCTCGGTGTTCCTCCTGAAAAAGTCTGGCTGCCAGCTGTGGCGTAACCCGAGGCCGGGAAGGTAGGGACGCGGTGGGGAAGGAAGGGCGCTCTCACCCCCAGCCCCGAGCCGGGGAGCCAGCGGTGCCCCGTGCGCGGTGGACGTCCGCGGGGCGCGCCCGCCGCCCCTCCCCCTCGCGCCCCCGGCCGTTATCCCGGTTCTGGTGGAAATCTGGGTGTTAACTTTCACGGGGAGGACCTCCTTTAGCTTTGTACGCGAGTTGCTTGGGCTTTGAGCTTTTGACATGAGTTGTTGCATGTCCGGTTTAAAAAAACACATTTTTTTTCGATAGGTTGGTTTTGTGCTCTCTTATATGTGTTTTCATACAAGTTAATTCGCCGTTTGAAGCCGGGGAGGCTGGGTTTTGTTTAAAACTGAGAACCATAAGGTAGGCGCTCCGTTAATGTCGAACTCGTGAACTGAAATCATCTGAAAGTAATTCTACCCATTACATTAGGTAAGAATCCTTAAGAGTTAGGAAAGAATGAGGTGAGGTTCAGAGAACTAACCTCATGATGGGAGGGGAGCAATGAAGCCTAATGTCTGGCTAAAAAGAGGGAGTGTTGCAAGAGGTCTTTATTTTTTTTAAAATGTTACTTTGATAGCTTTATGACAAACCAACCATAACGATTTCTTAAACACCTGGAAATCATAGTATCTAAAGTCTCAGCTTTCAGTGAGGTCACAAAGTAAGTGGGGAAATAACCCAAGAAGAAAGTTTTTTGGTAATTGTTAATAATGCTCAATTCACATCCTGATAGTAACTCAACAATGCATTGGTTGATTAATACTACATTCATTTCATTTTTGGTGAAATTGATTTTCTTTGGGAAAGTTGGGATCTGGAGAATTTGGCTTAGTATCAATAAACATAGTTTGCTGAGTATTAAAGTCTGTTCTGCCTGTATTCTCATATTAAATTTTAAAATATTTGCTTTATTTTTCTAAGTATTTTTCAGGTTCCTGTAAATAAAACTGGAAATATACTGTCATGTTTTGGTACTTTATGCTGCTGTTTTTCTTTTCTTTTCTTTTTTTAAATACATTTGAGAGCTTTTTTATTTTTATTTTTAATTGTCAGTGGACCTTATTTATTTATATGTGGTGCTGAGAATCGAACTCAGTGCCTCACACATGCTAGGCAAGTGCTCTGCCACTGAGCCACAACCTCAGCCCTGAGAGCTTTCTTTCCAAAGTTTAGGAAGATTTGATGTGATTATTTTTGTAAACAGATATCTTGTGAGAAAAACTTAATAAATTTAGTTACCTTGATAATATGGAAACATGCCAAAGTGTTCTTCAGCAAAATTAGAAAATTAAATTATTATTTAGTTGATAAGTAAAATTGAAGAGAATTCTTGAAATAATTGAACATTGAAAAGTTTTTTCTTAAGTACTTCGTGCTGTCTTAGGAAGACAACTGACAGGCTGAATATGGCATTTAAAGATAAATTAAGGCAGCAATTGGTTCTGAAAGATCCTTACTTTAACCTATATAGTTACAGTTTATCTCCAAATACTGACTTAGACCTTTTTTCCCTCAAAACATTCCATATGCTGATTGTTTTAGTGACATTGTATAACAGTATGCTTTTAGTTATCCAGACACACACCTTAGTTTCATGTCTAGCCACATAACTTAATATTCACTTTGCTTTTTCTTCTTCATTTTCTTTATAATATATGTTTGGGTGGGATATGTAGGTTAATGGTAGAACACCTAGATAGCAAGTACAAGACTCAGTCCCCAGCACTGCAAATTTTAAAAAGAAAGATATACTTTTCTTCAACAAAATTTTTGCCCTATTTTAATTTTTGTCTCTGAATTGCGCACCAACTTTAACTGGATTTTCTGTCTGGCTTTTCTCAACTATGTCATGACTGCTGCTAGATCTTAAAAAATAATGCTTTGAACACATCCCTCACTGTGAGAAATCAGTGATATCTTTCTATTATCTACAGAGCACAGTTCAGAATTCATAGCCTTCTAACAATCTGTTCAAGACCTACTTTTCTAACGCCAGTACTATTTCTCTGTAGGAACTGTCCATTCTAACTAAAGTAATCATTCTGATTTTCTCTTTGTATTTCTGATATCTTTTGAAACTTTGAATATTGATGCATAGGCTGCCTATTCTTTAAAAATAAAAATTTCCCGTTAATTTACCCAGGTTTCAAATGAAATAAAATTTTGTTGAAGTTACATTTTTGATATTTCAGTATAGCCTTCCAAGTGTTTCCTGTGATGTTGCTTTTCTTTGAACTTATAATCCTTTTTTAATCATGATTTTATGTCTACTTGTATAATAGCATTATAGAACATTATTGCAGGAATATTAGAAACCAACTTTTTGTTTTATAGATAGGGAAATTGAAATCCATATAAAATAACTGCACTAAAATTCATACATCTTGCTGTGAGTGTAAACTTAATCTCTTTATTCAAGTTTGGTGTATTTATAAAACTGTACTACTACTCATCTTTTGTAATGTTTTGTATTGTTTACTTCACATTATTTTGTGTTTTAGGGCAGGGGAACCTTCATGATTTGCATTGTGAATTCATTATAAATTATTACAACCAATGTTTTCAAATCTACATACACAACTTTTTCTTTATTATTTATATATGTGTATGTATACATATATATTTTTGGGGGGTTACTAGAGATTGAACCTGGTGGTCTTTACTGCTGAGCTACATCCCCATCCCTTTTTATCTTTAAGACAAGGTCTCAATAAGTTACTTAGGGCTTTGCATTCCTGAGGCTAGCCTTGAACTTGTGATCCTCCTGTCTTAGCCTCCTGAGTCACTCACTGGGATTACTGGTGAGGACCAATGCACTTGGCTATATGTGTATTACAGTCTTTTTCTATGCTTGTTATCTGTGTTAACAGCATTAGAGCATTAGCAAAAATAATACCGTTATCTCTGTAGTTGAGTCCTGTGATCCACTAAAAAGGGGATGAAATCTCTCTCTTGTGTGTGTGTGTGGTGCTGGGGATTGAACCCAGTGCTTTGTGCATGCGAGCGAGGCAAGCGCTCTACCAACTGAGCTATGCCCCAGCCCTAAAATTTAGTTTTTTTATTTGAATTTCTTGGTAAAGAGAATGAGTCGGGGTCCTCAAAGGTAATACAGAAGGATTGGAATATTGCAGGTTTGGAGAAAACCTGGAGGGTTTATCACACAATTAAAAATGATCTAGGTAGATTAGGTAGAGCTAGGTAGTACTAGCATTAGAAAAGCACTTTTCACATTTTGCTACTTTTTGTCATCTTCTTCATCTGTCAGGGACCATAAGTACATCTGTTTGTTGAGCAAAACATTCTAAAAGTCATGTTCCATTTTGGGGAGTTAGCTTTTATGTATTTTTTCCTCATATTTCCCCCTCTCTTAACTTTAAAGTTTCTGTTAATAGAGGCAGTGAGAGTTGTCTTGGTATTTTTCTTACATCTAAGTAACAAGAGTTGAATGGTGTAAAACCGCATAGAAAACTTCTGGGCAAAATCTTTTAGGAGTGAATGTTTCCTCTTTTGGTCTGAAACAAGTTGTTTTTCACTTAGTTTTTGGTTGTTAATAATGATTTAAAATTTTTTTTTTTAGTTGTCAGTGGACCTTTATTAATTAATTTATTTATATGTGATGCTGAGGAATTGAACCCAGGGCCTCACACATGCCAGGCAAGTGCTCTACCACTGAGCCATAATTCCAACCCCTAATGATTTGTTTTTGTTTAAATAAATTACCACCTAAAATAAACAGTTGAAATACCAATTCTCTTGTTCATTTTTTCTAAGTTATACTTAACGGATTGGCAAACTGGATTTGATTATGGTATGAAGGATTTCTGCTTTTGTTTAGAAAGACCAATTGAGTAAAGCAAACAGAATATATGGAAATTTTTCAAAGAACTGTGCTTTTCAAGAACATTTTTGAAAAAAGAGTCAGCCTTTTCTTCCTAAGATTTCAGCAAACATTCCCCAAATCAATATGCTCTGCACTTTTTAAGTATTTCAACTGTAATGCAAAGACATTAGTTTACTAGGATATTGGAAAATATTCCTTGAAAATGGTCGATCAGCTTGGTGTAGTGGCACAAGCCTGTGATCCTAGTGACATGGGCTACCAAGATGGGAAGATAGAAAATTCCAGGCCAGCCTGTGCAATGTAGTGAGACATAGTTCAAAATAAAAAATTTTAAAAAGGACTGGGGGTGTAGCTCAATCCTGTGAGGAGAAAACATTAAAAAATAATAATAATAAGGCTTGATCACTTCCAGGTACTACTATTTTTTTTTTTTTTTTTTTTTTGGCTGTGCTTGGTATCAAACTCAGGGTCTTATGAATGCTAGACAAGTTCTCTGTCATAGAATTACATCCCAGTTCTGTTATTGAATAAGGGAAAAAATTGGAAACATTTAGAATATTTCTTGTACAACCCACCCCCGTCCCAATAACTTGACTTGCAGCCCTATAAATAAATTACAATATATTCATCCAACAGAATACTATCAGTGAAAAAGAACTGCACCCAACATCATGGCTGAAGGTCATAAACTCCATACTGAGCTTTCTAGTCAGTTACTTTTGCTTTCTGTGTTTGTTTTCATTTCCTTTCCATGTCCTTAGGGAAAGCCCTATAAGTCCTCTCATGATACAGCTTTTGCTGATTTCTAGGTTGTTTCTCTAGCCATTCTCCCTTTTCTTTTAGGGCCTTGACTATCCAAGCTCTTTTTTGCCTTGGAGCCAGTGAACATACTTTTCCCTTTGGCCAGACAGTTCTCTTTGGTTAATTGGTATTAAGTTTGGTTGCTAGAAACAGGAAGATGCCAAGTAACAATTTTGCTTTTATGCCAGAAAAATCCAGAGTTGGCATGACATTAATTTATTGAATTTTATTTCCGCGTGCGCGTATGTGGGTGTGTGTATGCATGTGTGTATGTATGTTTTGCTATTTTAACTAGTTCTGAAATAAAGATCTTTGGTATAAGGCTTTAAACATTTTTCCTTTTTTTAAAAAAAATATATTCCTATTGTATTCAATTGAAAAATTTAATTTTTTTATTACATGTAAACTTATTTAAATATATACCTCAATGAATTTTCCTATTTGTAGACAATCATATAACCCATGGTCCAGATCAAGACATAGAGTGTATCTGGTCTTTATGTCCTACCCTCTCCTAATCAGTATTCCTTATCTTCCCCTCAGAGATAATCACTCTTCTGACTTTTATCACTATAAATTATTTTTGCTTGAACTTAATATAAGTAGAACCATACACACACACTCTTGTGGTTGGCTGTTTTTGCTCAACATGGTGTTTATGACCTTCAGCCACGATGTTGGGTGCAACAGTAGTTCTTTTTCACTGATGATAGTATTCTGTTGGATAAATATACTGTAATTAAAAAATGTATACCAGTGATGGATATTTGGTTTGTTTCAGGTTTTTAGCTATTGTGAATAATGCTGATACGAGTGTTTGTTTACAAGTTTTTTAGTGGACATACTTCTTTCCATCCTCCTGTTCTCAGGGCTTCCTGCGTAATCCGCAAGCAAGCCCTCTACCACTGAGGCTTTATTTCTTTTGGGTATGTATACTTGGGAATAGAATTGAGCTCTTCTTATATCCTTATCCAACAGTTTTTGAACCTACTTGAACCACCCTTTATGGTTGATACATTGGAGCTTTCTGGAATTTTTCCAATTACCATAAAATTTATTATTGTCTTTTTTTGTTTAGCTCTCCATTGGTAGAATATATCAAGCAGTAGCAGTAAATTCCTGTGAAAGAGTCAGATCTTATATCACTGAAATCTTTGTTGTTTTTGTATTTCTACTTGATTTGGTTGGATAACAAATTCTGGGTTGAAAATAATTTTCCTTGAGAATTCTGAAGGCATTACTTCATTCTTTTCTAACTCATCATCCATTTGGGAATTCTGAAGACATTCTGATTCTTGATCATAAATTTCTTTTTCCTTTCTGGAATTTTGTATTTCTTGTATTCTGAAATTTCATGAGGTTGTGACTTGGTATACACCTATTTTTTAAGTTTCTTCTAATTAGTTATACAGGACAGTAGAATGCATTTTGACTCATTATACACAAATAGAGTATAACTGGTATACATCTATGTTTAATGTGTTTTCTTGGATGTTTGTTGTCTCTTCTAAATCTGTGAAATTATGTTCTTTAGTTCTGGCAAAATTTTTTTTGAATTATTTCATTGACAGTTATTTATTTTCTCATAGTTTTGGAGGCTAGAAGTCCAAGGTGTAATCAGGATTAGTTTCTGTTGAAGTCTCTCCTTGGTTTTTCTGTGGGGAGAAATCTGGTTTAAGGTTCTTCTCCTTGAGCTCATTTAGTATTAGTTATTCTCCTCAAAAGCTCTGTCTCCCCATACAGTCACAGTGGGGGTTAAAGTTGCAACATAAGAATTTGGGGGAAGACAGGATTGTAACAGTGATTCTGCTTTTGTTTCTTTTTCTGAAATTTGTCATTTATTTGCATCTCTTAGACCAGTTTTCTAATTTTCTTTTTTTCTTCTCTTTTTTATCTCCCAGTTTTGGCTGTTTGGAAGATGGCCTTTATTTTCTAAATGTTCTGTTGAATTTTTTATTTTTGCTGTCAAGATTTTGATTTCCCAAGATCTCTCTCTCTTTTTTTTTTTTGTTCTCTGAAGAATTCCTTTTAGTATAACATACTGTGCTTTTTCATGGATGCAGTATCTTTGATTTCAGAGGCTATGAGTGACTATTTATTTTTGGTGTTACTGGAGATAGAGCCCAGGGGCTCTCTACCACTGAGCTACATCCTTAGCCCTTTTTTTATTTTTATTTTTCATTCTTCTTTAAATGTTAAATTACCGAGGCTGGCCTCAAACTTTGCATCCTGCTGCCTCACCCTCCCAAATCACTGGGATTACAACACACCCAGCCATTTTTATTTTTTATTTTGAGACAGGGTTTCACTAAGTTGCCCACACTGGCCTCAAACTTGAGATCTTTCTGCCTCAGCCTCCTGAGTTGCTGGGATTATAGGTCTGAGCTACTACACATGACTTAAACAGCTTTTAAAAGAAAATAAACAAACACCCCCCCCCCAAAAAATTTTTTTTTTTACCTCCTTGCAGACTGTTCCTTGTAATTTTTTTTTTCTTTTTCTTTTCTTTTTTTTTTTTTTTTTTTTAAAGAGAGAGCGAGAGAGAGAGGGGGGGGGACAGAGAATTTTAACATTTATTTATTTTTTCTTAGTTCTCGGCAGACACAACATCTTCATTTGTATGTGGTGCTGAGGATCGAACCCGGGCCGCACACACGCTAGGCGAGCGCGCTACTGCTTGAGCCACATCCCCAGCCCCGTAATTTTTTTTTCTTCCATTTCCTTTTGTCTTTCTTATGTCTAAGGCTTTAGATGTGAATAACTCTTGGGTGATTAGTAACTAAAAAGCCTATTAATTGGAATTTACTGACTTTGAACTTCATGGCATGATATTCTAAAATGAGCAGTTTTTTGGAGGAAAAAACTTGTTGTCTGAGAGGTATTTCCTTTTGGGCCATGCACATGTAGGAAAACTTAAATTTACCTTAGGACTGAAGATTGACTCTCGGGTGTGTGTGTGTGTGTGGGGGGGGGGGTTTGGTGTGTTTGGTATGTTTGAAGTTAGGGAGTGTATTTCTCTTTCCCCCATATTTGATAAGGTACACAGATATCAAATGTATCTGATGACCTCTTCTTCTGGGATTCTTTTTTTTTTCCCCCTTGGAGCCAGGTACCTGGGATTAAACTCAGGGGCACTCAACCACAGAGCCATATCCTTAGCCCTTTTTTGTATTTTTATTTAAAGATAGGGTCTCCCTATTACTTAGTGTCTTGCTGTTGCTGAGGCTGGCTTTGAACTCGCTGTTTGGCCTCAGCCTCCCAAATTGCTGGGATTACAGGCATGTGCCACTGTGCCAGGTTTACTTCTGGGATTCTTAAACAAGAAATGGAAACACTTTTCAGAGAATAAACCAATAGACTTCTTAGTGAGGGTAAGGTAGATAACAGGTAGATTTGAGAAACTTAAGTATTCAACTGCTTCTCAGACTGCTTTTACCCAGTCTTCAAATATTTAGCTCCCTCTTCAATTTTTAGCTGGTGAGGTGGTACACACCTGTAATCCTAGCAGTTTAGGAGGCTGAAGCAGGAGGATCTCGAGTTCAAAACCAGTTTCAGCATAAGCTAGGTGCTAAGTGAGACCCTGTCTCTAAATAAAATACAAAAACGGGCTGGGGTTGTGGCTCAGTGGTCGAGTGCCCCTGAATTAAATCCCTGGTACCAACCCCCCATGGTGGTGGGGAGAGAGTACTGTGTTCTGCCAGTTCCTGAATCTTTTGAGAATTTTAGGGCATAAATTGGGTTTTCCATTCTTAGTTTAGGTTTCACCTTTCTGAAATTTTCTAAATAATTTAGTTACCAATTGCCCACCTGTCATTTAGCTTCTGAAACTTTGTTGCTTAAAAAAAAATGTTTTAAAGGATTGTTAAAGAAGAATATGTGACAGACTGTGTGGCACCACAGAAAGTTTAAAATATGTACTATCTGATTGTTTATATAAAAAAGTTTCGCCCACTTTGTGCTTGTTAGACAGTTTCTGTTTTCAAATAAAGCTGTTTCTAGACTGCTGCTTTTCTTCCTACAAAGAAACTGAAGTTTATAAACTTAGAATTTCCTGAAGCTATTTAATTTAGTCTAGGGTATGTCATGAAAATTATGAGTAAGAATTGGTAGGATATTACTATATCATCAAAGAGATGGATACTTATTTAATGAAAAATTTATTTAAATTTTTTTTCTTATTTTGCTGCATGTGGTTGTGCACTCCTGTAATCCTGGCTACTCAAACCGAGGCAGGAGGATTACCTGCTTGAGGCCAGCCAAGGCAATTTAGTGAGACACTGCCTCAAAATTAAAATAAAAAAGAAATATGAAGGTTTGGGATATAGTTCAAATATATATATATATATATATATATATATATATATATATATATATGTATATATATATATATATATATATATGTATGTGTATATATATATAATTTTTAAAAAAAATATTCATTTATTTCTTAGTTGTAGTTGGACATAGTACTTTTATTTTATTTATTTTATATGTGGTGCTGAGGATTGAACCCAGGGCTTCGCACATTTTAGATGAGCACTTTAGTGCTGAGGGACAACCCCAGTCCTCTTAAGAATATATTTTTAATTTTAATAAACACATAGTAATTGCATATATTTATGGAGTACAGTGTGACATTTGAATACTTATGTACAATGTTTAATGATCAAATCAGAGTAATTGGCATATTATTACCTCAACTATATATCATTTCTTTTGTGTTGGGAGCAATGGTCCCTCATAGTTACTTTGAAGTATTCAATTAATTATCAACCACAGCTATCCTACTGAGCTGTAGAAGTCATTTCTCCTACCCAACTGTACCTCTGTACCTATTAACCACCCTCTCTCTCCCTCCTACTCCCACTCTTCTATGACTTTGGTAACCACTATTCTAAGATTATATACTTCTCTGAGATGAATTTTTAGATTCCACATATAAGTGAAAACGTGATATTTGTCTTTCTGTGCTGACTTATTTCATTTAACATAATGTCTTCCAGTTCCATCTATGTTGCTGCAAATGACGGAATTTTATTTTTCTTTAAATGGCTGAATAAAATTCCATTATGTGTACATACCATACTTTATTTTATCCTTTCATCTGCCAGTGAACATCTAGGTTGAATCCATGTCTTCGCTCTTGTGTGTGTTGCTGTAGTAAACATGTGAGTACAGATGTCTCTTCAACATACTGATTTCAATTGCTTTGGATATATACCCAATAGTGGAGTTGCTGGATCATGTGATAGTTCTATTTCTAGTGTTATGGAGAAAACTCCATATTGTTTTCCACAGTGGCTGAACTTATTTTTCATTCCTGCCAACAATGTATGAGACCCCTTTCTCTGTATCCTCATCAGCATTTAATATTATTTTAAAAACTCATTTATTTATATGGTAGGTGTTAAGGACTGAAGCCAGGGCCTTGCATGCTAAGCAAGCACTCTACTAGTGAGCTGCATCCCTAACCCTTTTAATTTTGAGACAGTCTTGCTAAGTTGCCCAGGTTGGCCATGAATTTGCTATCCTTCTGCCTCAGCCTCCCAAGTAGCTGGCTTACAGGTATGTACCACCACATCTGGCTTTTAAAAATCTTCTTGTTACTAGTCACTCTAACTGGGATAAGATATCCTGAGGTTTTGATTTGCATTTCCCTGGTGATTAGTGATGTTGCGTGTTTTTTCATATATTTGTTGAGTATTTATAAATCTTCTTTTGAGAAATATGTATTCAGGTGTTTAGTTCATTCACCCATTGTTAAAGGCCCTCTTTTTTGCTTGTGTTCCTTATACATTATGTAAATGAATGTCAGACAAATAGTCTGCTAATATTTCTCCCATTCTGTAGCTTTTCATTTCACTTGTTTTCCTTTACTGTACAGAAGGTTTTTTGTTTTTGTTTTAGTTTTTTTTTTTAAACACAGTACTGACTGAGGATTGAACCCAGGGACTGTCTGCCACTGAGCTACATTTCTAGACCTTTTTATTTTTGAGACAGGGGCTTGCTAAGTTGCCCAGGCTGCCCTCAAATTTGTGATCCTCCTGTCTCAGCCTCCTAAGTTGCTGGGGTTATAGGTGTGCACCACTGAATCTAGCATAGAAGCTTTTTAGTTTGATGTAGACTGTGTATCAGGTTTTGCTTTTGTTACCTGTGCTTTTGGCTAACACAGTCTTTGCTTAGATTGATGTTTAGAAGGATTCCCCTATATTTTCTAGTAGTTCGTAAGTTCTGGCTTATATTTATTTAAGTCTTTTGATTCATTTTGAGTTAATTATTGTATATGGTAAGAGGGATCTAATTTCTTTCTTCTGAATATGGATATTTGATTTTCCCAGAACTATTAAACATTTTTTTTTTTTTTTTGGCACTGCTGATTTAACTTAGAGTCTTGCATATGCTAGGCAAGTGATCTACTACTTACATTTCCACGCCCAAACCATTTCATCAGAGATTTTGGACTATAATTTCCTCTTTTGTGTGTGTGTCCATGTCTGGTTTTGATATAAGGTAATGCTGGCAATTAGTAAGTTTGGAAAGTTTCCCACCTTTTCAATACTTTAGACTAGTTTGAGAAAAATTGGCATAGTTCTCTAAAAGTAGTGGCACCATCTGGTCTTGGGTTTTTCTTTTTTGGGAGAGTTTTATTGTTAGTCTGTTCAGATTATCCATGTGCTAATGGTTCAATTTTGGTAGGTTATGTGTCCAGAAATTTATTCCATTTTTTTTCTAGGTTTTATAGTATTATTTCTGTAGTATCAGTTTTAATGTCTGGTTTTTCATCTCTGATTTTATTCATTTGGGTCTACCTTCTCCTGTTTTCCCCTTGTTTAATACAACTAAAGGTTTTTTTTTTTTTTTTTTTTTTTTACAAATAATTTCATTGATTAAAATTTGTTTTTAGACTTTAATTCTACTTATATCTTTGCTTACTAATTTTCTTCTAGTTTTGGGTTTGATTTGTTCTTTTCTAGTTCCTTGTATTGCATCATTAAGTTATTTGAATGTTAACGTGGTGGGGTTTTTTGGCACTGGGGATTGAACCCAGGGGTGCTCTACCATTGACCTTTAGCCAAAGCTCCCCCTCCATTTTTTTTTTCATTTCAAGACAGGGTCTTACTAAGTTGCCCAGCCCGGCCCTGAACTTGTGATCCTCCTTCCTTAACTTCCCAGGTACCCGAGATTACAGATGTGCACCTCAACACCTGACTTGAAATCTACTTTTTGATATAGGTACTTATTACTATAAATTTCTCTTAGTACTGTTCTTTTTCTGAATCCCGTAGGTTTTGGCGTGTTGTACTTTTCTTTTTCATTTGTTTAAAAAAACTTTTAAATTTCCCTTTTGATTTCCTGATAACCCATTGCTTATTCAAGAGGATGTTGTCTAACATTCATGTATTTGTACAACTTCTAAAGTTGATTTTTGCTTTTATACCTTTGTGGTTACAGAAGATACCAGCTGTAGTTTCTTTTTTTTTTTTTTTTTTTTTTAATTTGCTAGAACTTATTTAATGGCATAACATATGGCGTATCCTGGAGAATGTCACATGTGCTGATGAAAAGAATGTGTATTGCACAGTTGTGTATCATTAGGTAGTGACCTGATTGTGACAGGAGAATTCCCTGAATATTAAATTATCACAAATTAAAGAGAGCCCAGATTTGAGCATATCAGAATGTTCTAATGAAGTGTCTTGTTTTTGTTGTGCTGGGGATCAAACCAAGGGCCTCTCACATGCTAGTCAAACACTTTACCCTTAAGCCACATCCACAGCTCCTCTGTAAAGTTTTATGACAATGAAATTAATAGAATACATAAGAAATTTGCAGTTGATAGTTGAATTGACGATGTCTTTTATTTGCTTAATTTTTAATACTGGTTTTAGTGCTTCATTTGGGAATTCTTTCTCATGCACTTCCATAGGTGATATTGTTCATTCTAATGATTTTTAAAATAGTATTGATGAGTAACCAATTATCAGATTTATGTCTTTAGGTATCTGTGCACTGAGCTCAGAGTCATATATCAGTTATGTTACTTCTGTTTAAAAACCACTTTATAACTGAGATTTTGTTGTTTTTATGGTGCTGGGAATGAACCAGAGTCTCTTCCATGCTAGGCAAGTGCTCTGCCATTGAGTTACATCCTTGGCCCCAACTGAGTGGTTGAAACAACAATAATTTTTTTTTTTTTTAACTTATGGGTCTGCAGATTGGGTAGGGCTTAGATGGAGATGGCTTTTCTCAGTTCCATGTTATATCATTTGGGTTAGCTCTGTTGCTAGCAGTAGTGATTCACTTTCAAGATGGCTTTCATTGTTATTAGGTTGGTGTTAACAGTTGCCTGGGAGTTCCTTGGTTATGGGTTAGATCTCTACCAGGTCTGCTTGGGCTTCATTATAGCATGGTAACTGGGCTTCAAGAATAAACAGAAGCTCTAATACCTTTTGTTGCCACAGCCAAGGAAAGGGATGGTGACTTTCTCCCCATTGAGAGGTGGGGTCTGCATCACATAGTAGGAAGAACTTTTAGTATGGCAGTGAAGATGGAAACCATCCTTAGAAGATAAAATTTCACATATATCGAGTTGTTTCCTTGATGTTGCCATTTGGATATCTCCCTGGGCATCTTGAACTTAAAATAGCCAAAACACATTTAATTTCCTTATTCTTAAACTGTACTTGAGTCTTCTCCTTAACCCCACCTGGACATATTTGTTCATTCCTTATTCTTTCCCATTTCATTAAATGGTGTTTCCATCCATCATTTGCTAAAAGCAAGATGTCGTACGTGATACCTTTATCTTCCTTACTCTAGCCCTTGATTTTCCAGTCCAGCAGTAATTTATTTTTTTTAATGCCTCCAAATGTATCTTGATTTCTTCTCTATCTGCATCAACATACCATTCAAGTTTGAGCTGCCATCATCATTTGGATTGTTGGCCTCTTAACTGATTTTTTTAGAAAATTGTGGTAAACTACATATAGCACAAAATTTACCATGTTAACCCTTTTTAAATGTATAGTTTAGCCCTGCTAATCACATTCACATGTTGGGTAATCAGTCACCAAAACTTTTGCATCTTGCAAAATGGGAACTTTGTACCCATTAAATAGCTGTTTCTCTCTTTTAGCCCTTGAAGCCACTTACTATTCTGCTTTATTTTTCCTGTGATTTTACTTACTCTAAGTACCTCATATAAGCATAATCATATAGTATTTGTCTTTTTGTGACTGGCTTATCTCAGCTAATGTCCTTTAGATTGATCCATTGTAGCATGTATCAAAGTTTCTTCCCTCTTTAAATCTCAAAATAAAATTCCATTGTATGTATAGATGGCATTTTATTTATCCATTCATCCATCAATGGACACTTGGATTGCTTCCACATTTGAGCTGTTATGTATAATGTTGCTATGAATGTGGGTGTACAAATATCTATTCCAAGTCCCTGCTTTTAGTTCTTTCGGATATATACCAGAAGTAGATTTGCTAGATCATATAGTAATTCTTTTTAAAATTATTTGAGGAAATTGTGATACCATTTTCCACAGCTGCTGTACAATTTATATTACCATCAACAGTGCACAAAAGTTCTAATTTTCACTGGATATGATGGTGCATGCCTATAATCCCAGTGACTTGGGAGGCTGTGGCAGGAGAATTGGAAATTGGAGGCCAATATCAGCAATTGAGCAAGATACTCAGCAACTCAGTGAGACCCTAATTCCAAAAAAACAAACAAAACAAAAAAATCACTGATGATTTAGCTCAGTGGCAAAACAACTCTGGGTTCAATCCTCAGTACATTTAAGAAAAAAAAAAAGGAAGTAAGTTCAGATTTTACTACATCCTTATCAGCTCTTGTTGTTCTGTGTCCCCCCCCCCCCCCCGTAACCATCCAAATATATGTGAGGTAATATTTCTTTTTTTTTTTTTAAAGAGAGAGTGAGAGAGGAGAGAGAGAGAGAGAGAATTTTTAATATTTATTTTTTAGTTCTCGGCGGACACAACATCTTTGTTGGTATGTGGTGCTGAGGATGGAACCTGGGCCGCACGCATGCCAGGCGAGCGCGCTACCGCTTGAGCCACATCCCCAGCCCTGAGGTAATATTTCTTTGTAGGTTTGATTTATATTTTCCAAATAACTCATGATGATAACCATCATTTCATATACTTATTGGTCATTTGTATATATGTGGAGAAATGTTTAAGTCTTTTGCCCATTTTAAAGTTTGTTTTTATTCTTGAGCCTTATTTTTTTCCTTCCCACTCTTATCTCCTTCTGAACACAACAGATAGAGAAATGTTTTTAAGATATATTAAATATGATATATGGTATGCTAACAACTCTAATAAGAAACAGAGCTTAATGGCTTAACACATTGTAAATTTGATATTACTTTTAAACATCTTAGTCCATTGTGTGTCTTGGGGACACCTTAGCTCCTTGCAGTCGCCTAGGGACTAAGGCTTCCCTTTCTCTTTATTTTACCACCATAATTATATAATATAATTTTGAGATTTGTTTCAGAGGGTAAGTGTGTATGAAGGAAGACTTTAGGGTACAGGCTGGAAGTGGCATATATCATTCACCTACATTGTACTGGTAATAGCTAGTCACATGATCCTACTTAACTGAAGGAGGACTGGGAAAAGTAATATAATAGTATAATAATAAAGAAAAGAGCACAGGCATTAATAAGCATCAACAATCTCTGTCAGTGTATATTGAATTGTAATTTTCTTGCTTAAAACCCTCTAGTGACTTCTTAATACATGTAGAATAAAATTGGCCTCTGCCTTTGTTTTATCCTTCTTACATTATACCACCTTTCTCCCTTAATATTTTCTAGCCACATTCAACTAGGTCATTTTCCATAACATAAAAAGCTTTTTCCTCCTAGAATACGTGTGCTTTGCAGTTTCTTTTGCTTGGAACACTCTAAATATGTTCATGATTGTTTTCTCTTCCAACCCTAAAATGTCAGCTTAAATTCTGTCTTTAACTAATAGCCCTAACTAAAGTAGCCTTTCTTTTCTCTGTCCTTTATAATATTAAGGTGTTTCTCTCATGGCATATATCACAATCTATCATTATTTTATTTGAAAAAATTAATTTTCTTAAATATGTCCTTTGGTAGAAAAGGATGTCTGTCTTGCTCACTGTTGATTCCTGGCAGCACCCAGCCAGTGCTTAGCATGCACTGGTAATTCAGTGATTATGGTGTAGGAATGAATGAATTTATGTAGAACACACTGAAATAGAGAGATTGGAGAGAGAGAATTACAATCAAGGGCTCTCAGGGTAAATTAGGTGAATTGCTTAAAGGTTGGATTTTAGTGGTGACAGTTTCAATGGAACAGAAAAGGATGGGTGAGAGACATTTCAAAGGAATGATGTGTTGACTTTAAAGGGAGTCTGGGTGAGAAAATAGTAATTTGTAATTTACAGATTGATAAAGATTAGAAGAACTAGAATTTGGAAATGAGAATAATGATGAGCTGCAACTGATGCTTGTTTAGTTTGAGGTGATGAGATAGCATACAAGTAGAAATGTTGAACGATGACTTGGATGAGAGAACACAATCAGAATTACAGATTTGGGAATCAACCAGTCAAAGGTAATATGAGAAAGCCTTAAACATGGGCAAGCTTTTGAGACAGAGGATATGTATTGAGAAGAGGAAATAACTCAGGAGGAGGGAAAAGAGTAATCAAAAATTGAAACCAGGAGTAAGTGGAAAGGTAAGAAAATCAATTTAATGTAGGCTTAATAAAAGCAAGCATATTGTTTCAAGAAAGACACTTGACTTGGCTATTCCTTGTGATATGCCTGTAAAGGTTCTGAAATGTTAATCTTTCATGAAGTAGTTTGAGGTTACAGGGTGCCTTGGGTGTTTTTCTATCTATAAAAAAGTATAGTATGGTGAGAATGTTAAACAGTACAGTTTTCACTTATAAAGTGGAATATAAATAGTTACTTCATATGTTGCTGTGGAGATTAATAACATTCTAGTAAAAGTACTTAGCATACATACTCTGTGCACTGTGTGTCCAATAAACATTTTTGTAGTGCAACACAGTGAGACAATATAGTTAGGCTTCAAGGTTAAAGAGTTTGCAGAGGAAGAAAAGATTTTTGGGTTTGTTGTAGCAACTCTTTAAAAAAGAGAAACACAGTAGTACCTTCCTACCCCCATCCATGTTTTTGCCATCCATGGCTTTGCCTTTCCCAGGTATCAAGTTACCTGTGATCAACAGACATTATCCTGGCATCATGGTCTTCCTTCTGATGTATGTCAGGTCAGTAGTAGCCTAATGCTGTATCAGAATGCCTATGTCATTGATTTTACTTTATCTCTTTGTGTAGGATGGTGTCATCTGACATCATAAGAAAAGTAAGTACAGTACAATAAGATATTTTGGGGCTGGGGTTATGGCTCAGCGGTAGAGTGCTTGCCTTCCATGTGTGAGGCGCTGGGTTCAATCCTCAGCACCACATAAAAATAAATAAACAAAAGTTTTAAAAAAAGATATTTTGAAAAAGAGACCACATTTTTGTAACTTTTCAGTATAATGTTGTAATTGTTTTATCACTATTGTTAATCTCTTACTGTGCCTTATTTATAAGTTAAACTTTATGTTATGTATGTATAAGAAAAGATGTAAGGTTTGCTACTCTCCATGTTTCTGGCATCCACTGGGAGTCTTGGAACATACCACCCTGTGGATAAGGAGGACAGGGCTACAGAATTCTTTGTAGAATGTTCCAGTAAGTAAAAATAAATAAAAAGCTTTATTGAAATAATATTTAATGATTTACTTGGAAATATTATTAATTGGAATTTTCCGATCTGAAAGTGTACAAAATTCTAGCACTACAATGGTAGTGCATCTGTTTACGCTTCGTAATCACAACACATAATTTTGTTTTAGAATCATTTATAATGCAAATGTCTCTTGGAAATGCATTGACCTTTAAAATAGTTTCAGAGTAAATTGTAATTTTTTTTTAAAGTATTTATGTATCTTTAGTTTTAGGTGGACACATTATTTTGTTTTTATGTGGTGCTGAGGATCGAACCCAGTGCCTCATGCATGCTAGGCGAGCGCTCTACCACTGAGCCACAACCCCAGCCCATAAATTCTTTTTTTAATATATATTTTTTAAGACATCGATGGACCTTTATTTTGTTCATTTATTTATATGTGGTGATGAGAAATGAACCCTGTGCTTTACACATGCTAGGCAGGTGTTCTACCACTGAGCCACAACGCCAGCTCCTGTAAATTCTTGTGTTCAACTACAACTAAAAGATAAATATTTTTTAAAAATGGAAGCATAATTTAATAAAATGTTACTAACATTCTTAAAGCCCCTTACTCCTTCCTTCCTTTCATTCTTTTTTTTTCAGTAGTAAAACTTGGCGGTGGATAGTATACTGAAAGATTCCATTGCCAGCCTATAGATATTATATGACTTTGTCTCTGATAAACAAGAGAGCCATTAACGTCCATTTGCATTCTCTCTCTCTCTTTTTTTTTTTTAGGTACTGGAGATTTAGCCCAGGGGTACTTTACCATAGATTCACATCCCTAGCCCTTTTTATTTTTTATTTTGACACAGGGACTTGCTAAGTTGCTGAGGCTGGGCTGGAACTTGTGATCCTCCTGCCAAGCTTGGGATTACAGATGTGTGCCACTGTTAGTATGTTCATCTTTCTATTTTGGGAACATTGATGAGTTACCTGGGTAGAGTTTGAACTGTCCTATAGCTTGAATAATCATGTTCTTTTCTGTCTTAACATGAAATGGGGGAAAAAATAAGAATAAGTAGTCAGGAATAAAGGATAAAGTAAAAAGACAGGTAAGTGAGGAAAGAATAGTTTAAAAATGAAGGAAGGGGGCTGGGGTTGTGGCTCAATAGTAGAGTGCTCGCCTTGCACATGTGCGGCCCTGGGTTTGATCCTCAGCACCTCATAAAAATAAATAAATAAAATGAAGGCATTGTGGCCAACTACAACTAAAAAATAAATATTTTTTAAAAATGAAGGGAGGAGAAAAGGGAGTTGAAAAAAATTTGTGAAAAGAATCATCTAAAGTTTATCTTTCCCTTCGCCTTAGGTATCAACTTGCAGTAAATTCATAATTGAAACTTGCTTTTCTAGTACCCTATAATTGGTAACTAGATTATTTACTACCTGGAACAGATGTAACACAAATTCTTGTATTCAACTACAACTAAAAGATAAATATTTTTTAAAAATGGAAGCATAATTTAATAAAATCAAACAGTATCCAAATACAACTGTCTGAATTTTTATTTCTGTAAAATTGGTGGTGCGATTTTTAGCCTTAGATAGAAAGATAATGCAGTGGAGGATAACTGTGTAGCAGGTGCTATACAAGTATTTTATATACTATTTTGTTTTATTCCTATAGCAGCCTTGTAGGTAGGTATTATAGAAGTAGTACAGAAAGGTTAAATCATTGCTCAATGTCACACAGATAATAAGTGGCAGAGCAAGAGTTCAAATTGTAATGTTTCTGTTCTGTTATACTTTTATTCATCCCTGTGCTTCATTTTATGACTTCATTTAGTTATTAGTCTTGTTGGCTTAAAAAAGATTTATTAAGATATAAATCACATAGGATATAATTCATTCATTTAAAGTATATATTTCATTGGCTTTTAGTGTATTTATAGAGTTGTTTAATCATCACCACAATTTTAGAACATTTTTATTATCCCCAAAGGAAACCCTTTGCTTGTTAGTTGTATGTACCAGTCATATGCAACCACTAATCTACTTTCTCTCCTTATAGATTTGCTCATTCTAGACAATTCATATAAATGAAGTCATATAGTATTTGGTGCTTGGTGACTGACTTTTTTTCATTTAGCCTAATGTTTTTAAGGTTTATCCATGTTATAGGATTTATCAATTCTTTACTCTTTTTTATTACTAAATAATAATCCATCTTATGAATATACCATGTTTTATTTACCCATTTATCAGACAATGGGCATTTGAGTTGTTTTCCCTTTTGCATTTGGCTATAATGAATACTACTATGAACATGTTCATGTTTTTTTAATTATTATTTTTAAATTTTTATTCTGCCATATTTTTATGGCAAAATATACATAACATAAATTTTACCTTTTAACCATTTTTAGGCATATTCACATTGTACAAACATCACTACCTCTATTTGTAGTACTCAAATTTTTGCAAACAAAAGTCTGTACACACAAACACTAATTTCTGTCTCCCATCCCCCAGCCTCTGGCAACCACCATGCTACTTTCCATCTTTGACTTTGACCACTCCAGAAACTGCATATAAATGGACTCCTATAGTATTTGACTTTTTATGAGTACTTGTTTCACTTAACGTAGCATCTTTAAGGTTTATCCATATTGTATGTACCCTGTATCAAAATTTCCTTCCTTTTTAAGGCTGACAGTATTCCAGTGACTCCATATACACACTTTGTTTACCTGTTCAACTGTTGATGACACTTTGCTTGCTTCTACCTTTTGACTATTGTGAACAATACTGTCACAAACATCAATGTAAAAATATTTGAGTCCTCAGTTTTACTTCTTTTGAGTATATACCCAGAAAGTGCTGGATCATTCTATTTCAGATTTAAAAAAAAAATATTTATTTAATTTTTTAGGTGTAGATGGCACAACACAATGCCTTTATTTTTATGTGGTGCTGAGGATCGAACCTGGGTCCTGCCTGTGTCAGGCAAGTGCTCTACCGCTGAGCCACAATCCCAGCCCCCTATTTCATATTTTTAAATGAACTGCCATAGTGTTTTTCACAGGGGCTTCACCATCTTACATTCTCCACATCTTTACCAAAACTTATTTTTTGTTTTTTGATAATAGCCATTCCAGTAAATACAAGCTAGTAATGTCTTATTTTGTCTTTGATTTCCATTACTAATGGTTAGTGATGTTGAACATCTTTTAAATGTGCTGTATACCTTCTTTGGAAAATGTCTATTCAAGTCCTTTGTCCATTTTTGGGGGGTGGGCGGGATGGGGGAATATTTAATCTTTCTTTATCTCTCCCTTTCTCTCTTCTATAATCAGGGTTGCTTTACCAGTGAGTTTTATCACCATCCCTTTGTTAAAATTTTAAAAATTTTGAGACTGGGTCTTGCCAGATTGCCTAGGCTGGCCTTAAAGTTGGGATCCTCTTGCCTCAGCCTTCCAAATCTCTGGGATTTCAGGTATGTACTACCATGCCTGGTGTTTTATTATTATTATTATTATTATTATCATCATCATCATCATCATGCGTGAATTTTTTGAAACATTGGAAAATTCTTGCCTAGGGACTTGATGCTTGTCTGCTGACCCATAGCCAGCCAATGTTTGCAAAAAGGTTCATTTTATCTTTGTAGAGGCAAAGCTGTTTTTTAGTCTGTTTCTTTTTAAAATTATTTTTATAGTTATTCAGTCATATTAGTTGTTTTCACTGTGACGTTTCCATACATGCAAACTTTGTACTTTGATTGCATTTTCCCCAGTAACTTCTTTCCCTCCTCTTTTCCTGATCCCCTTTCCCTTCTCTAATAGTTCATTTTTATCTTCAGGTCATCTTTTTTTTTTTTTTTTTTTTAGTTTTCTTATACGAGAGAAAACATGATACTTATTTTTCTCATCTGGCTATTTTCACTTAACATGGTACTATCCAGTTCCATCCATTTCCTGTAGATGACATGATTTCATTCTTGTTATGGCTGAATAATACTCCACTGTGTATATCATATAATTTTTATCTGATTGATTCCATATCTTGGCTATTGTGAATAGTGCTGCAATAAACATGGGTTTCAGGTGTTGTCTTGTATGTGCTGACTTCATTTCCTTTGGTTATGTACCCAGGAATGGTATAACCGAATCCTGTGGTAGATCTATTTTTAGTTTTTTGAGGAACCTCTATACCGTTTTTCATAGTGGCTGTACTTATTTACGTGTCTACCTACAGTGAGCATATAAGGATTCCTGTGCATCCTTGCCAGCATTTTTTTCTTTTCATTCATTCATTCATTCTTTCTCTCTTTCTTATTTATTTTTTCATGTGTGTGTGTTTGTAGGGGGGGTGATATTAGGGATTGAATATCCAGAGCCTCCTGTGTATTAGCCAAGTGCTCTGTATTGAGCTACATCCACTCGCAGCCTTTTTTATTTTTATTTTGAGACAGAGTCTTGCCAAGTTTCCCAGGCTGGTCTTGAAATTGCAATCTTGCTGCCTCAGGCTCCCAAGTAGCTGGGTTTATAAGCATGTGCTACCATGCTGGCTGTTTTGTGTTTTGAATAGACATTCCGACTGGGGTGATATGGAATCTCAATGAAGTTTTGATTTGTATTTCTCTGGCTTAATATGTTATTTTTTCTTATATTTATTGGCCCTTTATACTTCTTTTGAGAAGTGTTTGTTTAGTTCATTTGCCCATCTGTTGATTGGGTTACTACTTTGGTTCATTTTCTTGAGGTCTTTATATATTCTAGATATTAGTCCTTTCAATACCTGACAAAGATTTTCTTCTATTCTGTAGCTTGTCTCTTTACTCTGTTGATTGTTTCCTTTGCTCTGCAGAAGCTTTTTAATTTGATGTAATCCCACTTGTCAATTCTTCTATTTCCTGAGCTTTTAGGAAATTGTTGCCTCTTTTTCCTCTAATAATTTCCAAGTTTTAGGTCTTGTATTAAAGTCTTTGATATGTTTTTAGTTGTTTTTGTACAGGGTGAGAGATAGTGATCTACTTTAATGTACTATATGTGGTTATCCAGTTTTCCCACTACCATTTGTTGAAGAATGTCTCCAATGTATTTTTTTTTTTTTTTGCCTTTGCTCATTTTTTGTGTTGGACTTTTGTTGTTGTTGTGTTATAAGTGTTCTTTATGTTTTGAATATCAGTCCCTTACCAGATATGACTCCAAAATATTTTCCCCTTCCTCTGGGTTGCCTTTTCATTCTATTAATAGTATCCTTTGCACAAAAAATTTTAATTTTCCTTAAGTTCAGTTTACCTATTTTCTTTTTGCCTGTGCTTTTGGTCTTGGATTATCTGAGTAGACCCAATATAATCATGAGTCTTTATAACAGAGAGAATTAGGGGACTGGGGATATAGCTCAGTGTAGAGTGCTTGTCTAGTATTCATGAGGCCCTGGGTTTGATCCCCAGTTCCTCCTCCCTTCAATCCCCCCAAAAAGAGAGAGTCAGGAATGTTAATCAAAAAAAGAGATGTGGTTATGGAAGCACAGGTTTTGATGATGTGGCCAGTAGCCAAGCAATGTGAGCAGCTTCTAGGAACTGGAATAGAAGAATGGGTTCTCCCCAGGAATGCAGGCTTTGATGTAACTCTATTAAGATCTGTTTCAGACTTCTGAACTGTAAGAGAAATTTGTGTTATTTTAAGTCACTGAATTTGTGGTAATTCATTGCACAGCCATGGGAAACTAATACAGCTAGAATCAAAAGAGTGTGCAAAGATGACATATAAGAGATTTTTGATAAAATCTACCTTCTCTGCTCAGATTGGTTTGGACCCTGCATTGATTGTAATCCATTACTGTGTCTCTAATTTCAAGTTGCAGTCTCTTAGAAATTTAAGGATTAGTGGTGTAATCCAGGGGTTATCTGAAAGGAAAGTGACCACAACACTCGGAGTGACCAAGAGATCTTTACTGCAGCAGTGCAACAGAAGACAAAAGAGAGAAAGAGAAAGAGAGAGAGAGAAGAAAGAACAAGAGCAAGAGCAAGAGTGACAGAGCAAGAGAGAGACAGAGCAAGAGAGAGAGGGGCCCATTAGGAGGGAGTTTTTATAGCCCAAATCTAATGGGGCCTCTGGGTCTGCAAGCTGCCTGTTGGCACAAAGGGGGTTGAGTGTTCAGCCTTGAGTGGGGGTTGAATGTTCAGCTTTGACGCAAACAGGTGATAAAGGACCAGACAGAGGGGGGTTTGAGTGCGTGGGCCATCCTGCAGCTAACATTTGTTCAGCCTGCCCAGCAGATAACATAGTTCAGCCTGTTCTGTACCTAACATTATCTACTGCAGGAATTAATATTCATTATTTCTCTTTCTCCACCTATTCTGATTTTTCTTACACTAGGCCAGCAGTTGAGCTGTCTTTTTTTTTTTTTTTTTATAGAGAGAGAATATTTATTTCTTAGTTTTCGGCGGACACAACATCCCTGTTTGTATGTGGTGCTGAGGATCGAACCCAGGCCGCTACCGCTTGAGCCACATCCCCAGCCCCCAGTTGAGCTGTCTTGATTGTTTATTACTCCTAGACTTTCCTCCTTGAGAGAGTTGAGCCCTTGGTTTCCTTGCTCTTTTTGGACCATGGTTGCTGCAATTTGCTATTTACCATAGTACTAAGTTCCAGAGAAGATTGCTGCTGCTCTCATTGTGTACAGCAGCGCCTAATGATAATCAGGGTTAGTTATTACTGCTAGTATATTTATTCTTTTCTTACCTGCTAGTCCATCAGCATGAGGAGCCCAAGTGTGACCAAGTGATAGGTAGTGGTTGTACCTTTATGCTCAGTGAATTCCTTTACTAGATAGCCTCCATGGCTTCCAGTAGAAGCATTCCCCTTAGGACATCTAGTAAAACAGATTTCTAAATTGTGTAAATAGGAAACTGACATTCTATAAATGAGTTACTGGAGCTAGTGAAAAAAGTTGATCCAGCTTTTACTCTTGGTTTCTGGACTTGTGCATTCTAGGTATCAGGACATAACACCCCATCTGTTGGTTCAGTACAGATATCTTAAAGACCAGCAAGACAACTTTTTATTTGAGTTCTTAATGCATCACTCATTTGGTTAGTCTGGCAGTTTCTAGGTGTTGTAATATGTGGTAGGACCTGTGGAGGCCATGGTCAAATGCTGGATGTTGTTTATCCTTTATTATTTAATAGATCTTTTGATTTGAGATGATGTAAAGGTAAAGCAAATGTTTTGAAGCTGTTGAGATGCTGTAAGTGCTGAGACACACTCAGGGAAGGCAACCTCTTTCTAGAGTGAGTATAAATTCCATACAATGCAAGAGTCCCAACATAATCATGCTTACCTGATCAGTTCTATATCTGACCAGTTGCTATTTGCATTCTGTTTTGATACGAATATTAGAATTTTGTTTCTTCAGACTTTTTATTATAACACTAAAAAATATAAGTTGATGTTTCTGATGACAGAATCTGATGGACAGATTTATTAAATTTTAACATAGCCAATTTATTTGATTCCATTTATATGGATTCAAGAAAAGGCAAACTAATGACAGAAAGCCCATCAGTGCTTGCCAGGAGGGAAAGAATTGACTATAAAGGGACACTAGGAAACTTTTTTGGGTGATGGAAGTGTTTTAGATCCCGACTGTGTGGTTTATATGATTGTTTACATTTGTCAAAAGTCATTAAACTCTATACTTAAAATGAGTGAATTGTATGTGATTACATCTCAAAGTTGATTTTAAAGCAGAGGATTTAATTTATGTATCTGTCTTTTCCTTTCTGGCTTGTACTTTTGGTGATTTAGTTTCAGAAACTTCCCTATGGGGGAGATATATATGTATATTTATATACACATAAATATATATGTATGATATACATGTATGGTATATGTGTATATACACACATACATACATAAACATATATATACACACATGTGTGTTTTTATTCTCTACTTCATTGATTTCTGCCCTTTATTTCCCTGTTGTCCTAAAGCAAAGTATAGTGAGACAGGCAGATACCAAAAAGAATATCATGAAGAATTTCTTATGCCCTGTGTTTAGGAGGCAAGCTACATTGAGAAGCATCAATGATGATCTGGAGTCAGGAGTGAGGAGGAAGGAATGGGCCAGAACCCATTGATTTGCCTTGCCTTGCCTTACCTTACCTTACCTTACCCTACCCTACTGGGAGTTGAACCTGAAGGCCCTCTACCACTGAGCTACATCTCCAGCCCTTTATATTTCATATTTTGATATAGAGTCTTGCTAAGTTCTGAGGTTGGCCTCAAACTTGTGATCCTTTTGCCTCAGCCTCCCAAGTAGCAGGAGTACAAGTATTCACCATCATGCCTGGTCTTCATTTGGTTTCTGTGGGAAGAAATGGGTGAGCAGGTTAGGCAAACTTGAGCAAATTTAGGATTGGATTGTTTGAATAATTCTGGTAGGTTTTAGCCTGTAGGGGTGGATCCTAGTTGTTTGGTATCTGGCCCTGGGATGATTTATGACAGGAGGAATATTGGCTTGATGTGCGAGTTAAAGATGATAGTTTGGGGGTCTGCTTTGGATTGGGTGGTTGAATATCATAGCCAGTAACTTGCCTGTGATGTACCTATCTCTAGGAATTCATCTTATTGTTTTTTGACATACATTAGTAAGGCCATAATTTTAGCTGAACTTTACTTTTTTTTTTTTTTTTTTTTTGGTACTTGGGATTGAACTAAGGGATTTATGCATAGTAGACAAATGCTGTACCTTTGAGGTATATCCCCAGCTCTTCTTAAAAATTTTGAGTTGGGGGTCTTGTAGTCCTTCTGTCATAGATAGCCTCCTGAGTAGCTGAGATTACAAGCATGTGCCACCACACTTGGTTCAGTTCTTATTTTTATAATTTCTCTTAGAGTTTTCTTTTTAACTTCCTGATTAGATGTCCACTTTTAAGTTTCCAAATATTTTAAAAATGTTTTATTCTTTAAACACTATACTATAATCATAGAATGTTTTTTTATTGCTCATGACAATACAATGATCTTGACATATCATACATTTGAATCAAATGGGGTATGAATTCTCATTTTTCCAAGTGTACAGGTTGCAGAATCATATTGGTTATAATACATACAGCAATACTAGTGTCTATTTTATTCTGCTGCCCTTCCTATCCCTCCCCTCCCCTCCCCTCCCCTCCCCTCCCCTCCCCTCTCTCTACCCAATCTAATGTGACATATTTCTCTCTCTTTTTTTTCTTCTTCCCCCTCACATCAACATACATGTATTTTGTATAATGATGAGGGTCTCCTTCCATCTTCCGTGCAATTCCCCTTCTCTCTCCAATTCCCTCCCACCTCTCTTCCCTATTTAGTGGTAATCATCTTTTCTTTTTTTTTTAATTTATTTTTTAAGTTTTCGGCGGACACAACATCTTTGTTTGTATGTGGTGCTGAGGATTGAACCCAGGCCACACGCATGCCAGGCGAGCGCGCTACCGCTTGAGCCACATCCCCAGCCCCAAGTAATCATCTTTTCATGCTCTTCCTCCCCACTCTGTTTTGAGTCACCCCCCCCCCCCTTATATCAGAGAAGACATTCGGCATTTGATTTTTAGGGATTGGCTAACTTCACTTAGCATAATCTGCTCTAATGCCATCCATTTCCCTGCAAATGCCATGATCTTGTTGTTTTTTAGTGCTGTGTAATATTCCATTGTGTATAAATTCCACATTTTTTTTATCCATTCATCTATTGAAGGGGCATCTAGGTTGGTTCCACAGTCTAGCTATTGTGAATTGTGCTGCTATAAACATTGATGTGGCTGTGTCTCTGTGGTATGCTGTTTTTAGGTCTTTTGGGTATAGTCCGAGAAGGGGAATAGCTGGATCAAATGGTGGTTCCATTCCCAGCTTTCCAAGGACTCTCCATACTGCTTTCCAAATTGGCTGCACCAATTTGCAGTCCCACCAGCAATGTACGAGTGTACCTTTTTTCCAGCATCCTTGCCAGCACTTGTTATTGTTTGACTTCATAATGGCTGCCATTCTTACTGGAGTGAGATGGTATCTTAGAGTAGTTTTAATTTGCATTTCTCTGATTGCTAGAGTTGGTGAGCATTTTTTCATGTATTTGTTGATTGATTGTGTATCCTCCTCTGAGAAGTGTCTGTTCAGGTCCTTGGCCCATTTGTTGATTGGGTTATTTATTTTTTTGTTTAACTTTTTGAGTTCTTTATATGCTCTAGAGATTAGAGCTCTATCTGAAATGTGAGGGGTAAATGGGCTTATGTACTAAAACAGAGACTTCTCAAAAAAAGAAATACAAATGGTCAACAAATACATGAAAAAGTATCCAATTAGCAATTAGGGAAAACTGAGATTTCATCTCCACACTGGTCAGAATAGCAGTCACCAAAATACAAATAATAAATGCTGGAGAAGACATACAGAAAAAGAAACACTAATTTACCCAGCTGGTAGGATTGTAAATTGTGTATATCTTCCAGACTCAATCTGGGCAGATCATATGAATTAAGAAATTTATCGATGCGTTCACTATCTTCTATTTTATTGGAGTATAAGGTTTCAAAATAATTTCTAATTATCTTCTGTATTTCTGTAGTGTCTGTAGTGTCTGTTGTGATATTGCCTTTTTCATCCCGTATGCTAGTAATTTGAGTTCTCTCTTCTCTTCGTTAGCATGGCTAAGGGTCTGTCGATCTCATTTATTTTTTCAAAGAATCAACTTTTAGTTTTGTCAAATTTTTCAATTATTTCTTTTATTTCGATTTCAGTTATTTCTTGCCTTCTACTGCATTTACTGCTGTTTTGCTCTTCTTTTTCTAGGGCTTTGAGATGACGTGTGAGATCATTTATTTGTTGTTGTTTTTTCTTTTTTTGAGGAATGAACTCCAAGCAATGAATTTTCCTCTTAGTACTGCTTTTCATAGTGTCCCATAGATTCTGATGTGTTGTGTCTGTGTTTTCATTTATCTCTAAGAATTTTTTAATTTCCTCCTTGATGTCGTAGTAACTCATTGTTCATTCAGTAACATATTGTTCATTCTCCAAGTGACATAGGAGTTTTTCTTCCTTCTTTTATCGTTGATTTCCAGTTTCATTCCATTATCCTTTCTTATCCTTTTGTATGATTGGATAAGATGCATGGTATTATCTCTACTCCTTTATAATTGCTAAGAGTTGCCCTATGGCATAATATATGGTCTGTTTTTGAGAAGGATCCATGTGCTGTTGAGAAAAAAGTATATCCGATTGATGATGGTTGATATATTCTATATATGTCAGTTAAGTCTAGGTTATTATTGTGTTATTGAGTTCTATAGTTTTTTTATTCAACTTTTGTTTGGAAGATCTGTCCAATGGTGAGAGAGGTGTGTTAAAGTCACTCATAATTATTGTGTTGTGGTCTATTTGTCTCTTGAACTTGAGGAGAGTTTGTTTTATGAACGTGGCAGCACCATTGTTTGGGGCATATATATTGATGATTGTTATGTCTTGTTGGTGAATGGTTCCCTTTCTTGGATTTGTTTATGTAATTCATTGTCGAGGTGATCTTTCATTGTTTGCATTTGCTGTCTAATGTCCTCTTTAAGACTCCATACCAACTGAATCAAGTATGTCTTGAAATCTTTATCTGACCATCTCTCTGTTGTGTCTAGCATCTCCTGTAAAGTTAAGCTGTCCTGCATTGTTTGTGTTCCTTTTCTTCCTTGTTTTTTTCATGATGCTCACGTTTCTTTCCAGCTCTGTGTGACTGCTGTGTTGTTATTTTCTCCTATAAATTTGTTTTGGTTTTGTATAGCTCCAAGATCTCTTCTTTGTGATGGGAGACAGTGTCTAGAGATGTTGGGGGATATTAACAGGAGAACAGACAGGAGTATTTTGGGGTAGATAAGTACTCAGGAGCACTATAGATAGCCTGTAAACATTCACCTATTTGCATTTAGTAAATTACATGTAGTAGAAGTGGTAATGCTTGGGAGGCTTTAAAGGTAGGGGGAAGGAAAGGAAAAAAAAAAAGAAAAAGAAAAAAAAAAAAAAACCCCAGGCTAAGTCTGTGCCCTCAGGATGTAGGAAGCAATCCTTGTGAGGCGGCTCTCCCTCCCCAGCCAGGTGTCTCTCTAATCCCGGTAGTTTATGGTTGCTCCTGTTCTCTAGCTCCTTTGCTTCTTCTGTCTGCCAGGCCCCACTTACTGGGGCACTTCTCCACAGTTCTAGCTACACTCTGGGCATGCAGTTTCCTGGATGCCCTGCTCTCTTTGTTTGTTATTCACCCAGTCCTCATGGCTGTGGAGAGCGAGAGCGGGTGTTGGAAACCCTTGACCTTTTCTGTCTGATTGCCTCTGATAGCCTCGCGTCCCCCCCCCCCCCCCCAGGGCTGGCGAGAATAGTTTTCGCTGCTGGTGGGAGAGGGGGAGTTGGAGGTCAGGTGCCTTTTCGGTTTGCTGGGGATCGATTCTTTGAGTTATCCCAGCTGTCTGGAGGGGGGATCTGGGGGGTCACACACCTGATCTGTCACCAAACTCGCTGTAGAGCGATCCGATCTGCCGAAAGCTGATGACGTCAGTTCTCCAATATTGTGGCCTCTGGTTTCCGCCTGGGGTGACCGGTGAGGAGGGTAGACCTGGGCCGTTTCTCCACTAAGTCCCAACTTCAGATCTCGGTCCGGTGCGGTTGGCAGATCTTCACAGGATCCGAAGATCTTCTGCAGTGCTCAATCACCTCCAGCTGCAGCGCACGGGTGGCTCCGGTTCTCTCGTCTAAGCCACGTCCATGCCCTCAAATGCTCAGACTCTTGCCTCAGGTTTCCATGTAGCCCAACTTCGCTGAATATCCTGACAAGACAGCATCCAGCCCTTCTGAACTCACTGCTGGTGAAGCAGCGCAGGTCACGGCCGTGCTCCCTCCCTACCCGCCGCCATCTCTGTCACTCCAGAATGTCGTTTTAGATAAAAGTTTCTTGAAGTTTTTTGTGTTTCTATGATGATCTTAATGAATGATCAAGTTCTTGAGTAGTTATATTATTATTTTTTGTGTGTGATGGAGCGTTCTTTATGTAACCATTAGGTCAAATTTATTAATTTTGCAAGTCAAGTCTTCTCAATCGTTTCTGATATATTGACTTTCTGATCTATCAGTTTCTAATATAAGTAAATTGGAGGTTGAAGTTTTTTTTTTCCCCCCTTGGAATTCTCTCTTTGACTTATTAATTTTGAGAGGTATGTATAATGTTTTGGCTTTGGGGTTTATTATTTTATTACTTTATATATAAAACATAAAACATCTCTCTCCATACCTATAATGTGGCCTTAAAATTGTTTTATCTGAAGTTACATACCACCATTTTTTGTGACAGTATTTGCCAAAATAGTTTTTCATTTATTATTAACCTTTTTTTTCTGTTAATGTTTTAGTTGATTGATATAAGTAGCTTTAGTTGAATTTTGTGTTTTATTTTTTACATAATTTGTAATCTGTTAGAAATTTTTGTTTATATCTATTTTAATAATGACATAACGACTTATTTTTGACTTTTTGTTTGGTTTGCTTTCACTATGCTTTTTCTTTCTTTCTTTTTTTTAAAATACATTTTATTTGTTTATTCTGTTTTCAAAGTGGTGCTGAGGATTGAACCCAGGGCCTCACATGTGCTAGGCAAGTACTCTACCACTGAGCCACAATCCCAGCCCCTCACTATGCTTTTTCTTTGCTTCTCCTTTCCTGCTTTTTCATGAATTGATTATTGAGTACTGTCTGTCTATGTGGCATCAGTTTCAGTCTCTAGATCCTTGTGTGCTTAATATATGGTAGGAACTGGTGACCCACTGATAAACAAGAGAGACAACATCTTTGACCAAACATTTTATAATTTGTTCTCTTCAGAAATATTGTTTCTTGGGCTGGGGATGTGGCTCATGCGGTAGTGCGCTCGCCTGGCATGTGTACGACCTGGGTTTGATCCTCAGCACCACATACAAACAAAGATGATGTGCATGCCGAAAACTAAAAAATAAATATTAAAATTCTCTCTCTCTCTCAAAAAAAGAAATATTGTTTCTTAGTAGTATGATGTTCCTGGTAGTCCAATACTTGAAAATATAATTAAGTGCTTACCATTTGGAGATACCCCAAATAAAAAAATGTACAATAGTAAAGAAATAGTTAATGATAAATATGACTCTGAGAACAAAAAAGCATGTAGTTCTTTCTAATAGTAAAATGGTTTGCTTACAAAAGTATATATTCTACACAGCCTCATCACTGTCATACACATTCAGCAATATCTGCAGAGACCTTTATAGTTTTAATAATTGATATTGAATCACATTTTTTTTTTTGTGGTTGGTGCCAGGGATTGAGTTTCATCCCAGCCCCCAATCATGAAATACTTTTAAAAATATTAGAATGGGTAATGCATTCCTACTCTAAATTAAAACAATGATAAGTAAAATAAAGTTTTAAAACATAAAGCCTTACTCACAAATGAGGTACCTTTATCAATAGTAGTGGTAGTTAGTGGATGATTAGAAGCTCAGTTTGTAAGTAGAATTGAAGCCATAATTCTAGGATTTAGATATGGAAATAAGGTTTTGGGTGTTCTGAATTTATTTCCTGCAAGATCATGGGTGCTGAAAGAGTCACACGTGAAACTGGAGATCAGAGTTAGGGACAATTAGTAAAACCAGAGATGGGGATATATTACCCCACCTGTTAAAGGATACTAACTGCAACTGACTGCTTCTTTTATGGTGATATCTGACTCCAAAAAAGATGCAGATAACATTTTTTTTTTAAACAGATGGGGTTATATTCTGATATACCCATTGAAAGTTCAAAAAGATTGTAAGCTGAACATACATTTTAATATACCTAACCTACTGAATATCATGGTTCTGCAACACAGAAGTACACCATGAAATATTGGTTGTTTACTTTTGAAAACATGGTTTACAGTAATGGTTGACTGAGATCTGTGGTTCACTGCCACTGCTCAGCATCAGGAGAAGAGTATTAGACTGCATATTTCCACCCTGGAAAGAAATCAGAATTCAAAGTTTGAGTACAATTTTTATTGAGTATGTATTAGTTTTTGCATAGTTTTAAGTAAAACATTGTTAAGTCAGGGATTGTCCACATTGTGGTTGCTATCTGCTTTACCCAAAAGTGGGTAGTTCTGCTACTTCGGGGGAAGAGAACAGATTCAGAGGTAGATAACTAATGCATAAGGTAGAAATTATAAGAACAGTACAAGAGAAATTTACATCCAGTGGAAAAACTATAGTAAATGCTATGCTTTGAATGTATTCCCCCCAAAGTTCATGTGTTGAAAACTTGATCCCCACTTCGGAGCGTTGGGAGGTGGAGCTTAATGTTAGTTGTTTGGGTTAAGGTGCCACCACCCTCATGAATGGATTACATAAGGCATTATTGTGGGAGTAGTCTCATCCCTCCCCTCAATGTGATAGCACAATAAAGAAGGCCCTCACCAGATGGTAGTGTCTTGGATCTTGGACTTAACAGCTCCTAGATCAGTGAGGAAATTTCTGTTCTTTATTCATTACCCAGTCTCAGGTATTCTGTTGTAGCAGAATGAGATGGATTAGGACAGTAAGAGAGAGGCAAAAGTTAGAATCACAGAGAAGGGAGTGACTAACTTTGCTCAGAGATATCTGGGGAAATGATGTAAAGACGACAAATATGAGTTGAATCTTGAAGAATATTTAGGAGTTAGGTGGTATGTGCCTAAAATCCCAGCAACTTGGGTCGGCCTGGACAATTTAACAAGACCCTGTTGCATGTTGGAAAACATTTTCTCTAGTGGCTGTGCTAATTTAAATTCCCACCAAAAATGTACAAAGAGTACATTTTCTCTGCATCCTTGCCAACACATTTATTTCTATAAAAAGTATTCTAACAAATGTGCAATGATATCTCATTGTGATTTTAATTTGTATTTCTATGATGATTAGTGATGCTGAGCATTTTTTTCCATGTACCCATTGGCCATTTGAAGATATGTCTTCTTTTGGGAAATGTCTGCTCAAATGCTTGCCCATTTTTTGATCAGGTGCTTTTCTTGCTGTAATTGTTTGAATTCCTTATGTTTTTTGTTTTGTTTTTGTTTTTAAGACATTAATCCCTTATCAGTCCTATGGATTGCCTTTTCATTTTTAATTGTTTTCTTTGCTATGCAAAAGCATTTTAGTTAGATCCCATTAGTATTTCTTGCAGAGCAGGTCTAAAGGCAATAAGTTTTATCAGCTTTTGTTTATCTTGGAAAATCTACTTTCTCCCTCATTGTTGAAGAAATTATGTCAGATGCAGGATTACTAGCGGAGAGTTTTTTTCCCCTTTTCTTCCCCTCAGCATTTTAAATTTATCAGTATACTACATTCTGGCCTGATTATCTGCTGACAGTCTTGTTGAAGATCCCTTGTATGTGATGAGTTGCCTCTTCAAGATTTTCTCTGCTTTTGACATAATGCTTCTGGTGTGAATCTCTCTTAAGTTCATCCTACCAATTTGGAGTTCCTTGAACTTATTATTTAAGATGTGTATATATTCGTGTCATTGATAAATCTGAGAAGTTTTATCAAATAATCTCTTTGCTACTTTTTTCCTTTTGGCATGCTCACATGCATACGTTGGTTCTCTCATACAGATCCCATTGCCTTTGTTCACTTTTCTCAGTTTCTTTTCTTTCTGTTCCTCAGTTTTGATAATTTAAATTGTTATTGTTTCATATGTGCTGGTTCTTTATTCTGCTCAGATCTTCCATTGAATCCCTCCAGTGAATTTTTCTTTTGCTATATTTTTTGGTTCCAGAGTTTCCTTTTCATCATTTATCTCCTTACTAATATTTCTATTTTGTTCATCTTTTTTTTTTTAACTTTCTCCATGTCTCCCTTTAGATCTTTGAACATCTTTAAGACAGATTTTTTAAGGTTTTTGTCTAGCAAATAAGTAGATCCATCTTCTTGTCCTTCTCTGGAAAGGTTTCTGTTGGCCTATTTTTTTTTCTTGTTTCTTGGTATCTTTTGTGCTTTAAAACTGTACATTTGAATCTAATGTGGTAACTCTAGGAATCAGATTCTCCCTCTTCAGGTTTGCTTTTATTATTTGCTTGCCTAACTTTCTACCTGTCTTCCTCTTTCTCTTCATCCCTCCCTCCTTTCTTGCTTTTTAAATTTTTTGTTTTTATAGGTGATCTCTGTGCTGGGAATCAGTCAAAGGTATGTAAAAACTCAAAGATCTTTTTTGTGTCTTTTCTGGGCTTGCAATTTTCCTGGGCAATCATGGTGACTTTCTAAATTTCTTAATTATGCAGTTGCTTTTGAATTTCCTGGTTCTTTAATATCTTAACTCCCAAAGAGGAAAAACAGAAAAATGAAGGAGGAAGGGAAAATAAAAGGTACTGGCCTCTTAAATCTCCTTTAGCCCAAAGGGGAAGGGCTTACAACAATTTGGAGGATGTGAAACAATGGCTGCCTGCCTCTGTGTCAGTGAGGAGAAGCAGCAATCCATTTTATCTGAACACAGATTCCAGATATTTGGAGGACAAGATCTTTATTGCCCATCCTAGCCTTCCACAAACTGTGGAATACATGCATAGCTTCCTGGGTGTTGGGGAATGGGGTAGTCAAGTCAGTCACTGCCCAACTGAGAGCTAAAATTAACAGCAGTTTATTTCCAAGCCTTCTCCTGGAATTTGTCTTGGAATAGACTCCAGATCCAGAGTTCCAAAATAGTTAAATTAGACAGATTATGATAGTACAATAGTTTTCTGGGTGGAGAGACAGATTTTTGTTGCTTCTTTTGTTGCCATTTTTCTAGAGTCCTTTTATGACTTTTTTTAAAAAGATTTTTTTAAATTGTAGATGGACACAATATCTTTATTTATTTATTTTTATGTGGTGCTGAGATTCGAGCCCTGTACTCACGCATGCAAGGCAAGTGATTTACCACTGAGCTACAACCCCAGACCCCTTTTATGACTTTTTAAGCTCCATTAGAGTTAGAACAGCCTTTAGCTCTTCCTCCTTAATTTTGTGGAACCCAAGAATGGTAAGTTTATTGTAACTCACATTATGTTTGAGACCTTTTCTTTAACTTTCAAGTCAGTTAGCAAGTGCTTAAAAAAGAATTCGCATATCAGATTCCCCCCCCCCCCTTTCTTATAAGATAACTAGGAAAGGGTGAGACCAGAAATAGGGAGGTCACATAGAAGAGACTACTTTAATAGTAGTGAGGTACTTTGATTCATTTATGACCATGTAGCTCATTTTTATTTTTAAGAAGGTAAAGGGCATGATTTGAGATGTGTGGGTGACTTAATCCACATCATTGGATTGATGATCCAGTTACAGAACATAAAAACAGAATGTCTGTGGGAAAGGTGAATGGATTACTACTATAGGTAAGAAACACACCTGTCCAAACCCAGAGAATAGACTAAGAGAAAAGGGGTATAGCAAAAAGGCAATCTTACAAGATCAGGTGTCTGGGGGAAGTAGGCATACCCCAGTGCAGGTAGAATCAGCATTTTATTCCCTTCCCTGGAGTACGAGGTCATATAGAGGACCTTGATTCTTCATTGGCTGAGTACTGTGGGATGCATACATTTCCCCAAAGTGGCCTAGGTTTAACTGTCTCCTATTGAGTTATTTAAAGAAATATGCCCTAGTCGTTCTTACTTTCTTTGTTCTCTTGTTCAGGAAGGACTTTTTGGATTGAGTGCCTTTTGGCACATAGGGAGATCTCTTTACCCTCAACTCCTGTTTGTCAAGGACTGTGAATTTTTCGTACTCTGGTGTTATCTCCTTGTAACTTTCCACTCTGCTCTCCCCTTCTGCTGCTTTTCCCCAAGTAATTTTACATTTAAGGTTAAATACCATATTCTGAAAATGGACCACTGGACTTTCAGTTTCTCATACTGTAGAATATACAAAGCACTTTCATAGCCAGGATTTTAAAGTAATAGTTGTGAGAAATAGAAAGTGTGGTGGTTCATTTTCAAAATCTAGTATTCAGACTTAATTGGACCAATTGTGGCCCTTCCCTTTTGTTTGCCCTAATTCTAAAACTAGCCAGTCGCATAGATTGTAACCCCAGCTCCTCCAGTCAGAGTGAAGGGTAGAGCAGCATTAGGTTCAATATAAAAGCAGGTGACTGCCCACCGAGAGCCCTTGCTAACCAGGTTTCATAGCCCGCCTTTCTGCTGGAAGTAAAGGTTTGCCTTTCCCACCCACTTTAGAACACATGTTTGATTTCTTCTGGCACCCCAGGGCATCTCTAACAGCATACTGGTTCTCTGTAACTCTAATAGGTCTGGTGGCATGTATAGGCCAAAAGGATAATGGGGTGCATGATAAACGTTTTTTTTGTGTGGGTGTGTGCTGGTGCTGGGGAGTAAACCCTGGTCCTTGTTCATTGTAAGCATAAGTTCTACCACTTAGCGGTATCCCCAACCCATGATAAACTTTAAATAGATCTAACTGGTAAAGCCCTGAAACATTTTTGAATAATACATAAGCATATGGAAGACATGAGGGGAAATTAGAATTAATGACATCAATTAGAAAGAAAAACACTAGTTATGATTAATAACAAGTTAAATATGCCTGGAACTTCAGGTAACCAAAAATTTGTGTGTATCAGGAGAATTTGGTTGCTAAAAGAGTTGACATAATTTAAACCTTATTTTTTTTACAGGTTATTTTTTTAATTGATTTTATTATTTTTAAATACATAACAGCAGTGGAATGCATTACAATTCTTATTACACATATATAGCACAATTTTTTGTACCTCTGTATATAAAGTATGTTCATGCCAATTTATGCCTTTATACATGTACTTAGTTTTTTTTGCATTACAATTCTTTTTTTTTTATTGTTCGTCGTTCAAAACATTACAAAGTTCTTAATATATCATATTTCACAATTTGATTCAAGTGGGTTATGAACTCCCATTTTTACCCCATATACCGATTGCTGTATCACATCAGTTACACTTCCATTGATTTACATATTGCCATTCTAGTGACTGATGTATTCTGCTGTTTATCCTATTCTCTACTATCCCCCTTCCCCTCCCCTCCCCTCCCCTCCCCTTTTCTCTCTCTACCCCCTCTACTGTAAATCATTTCTTCACTTGTATTATATTTCTCTTACCCCTCCTTTCCTCTTATATGTAATTGTGTATGACCCTGAGGCTCACCTTCCAATTCCATGCGATTTCCCTTCTCTCTCTCTTTCCCTCCCACCTATCATCCCTGTTTAATGTTAATCTTCTTCTCAAGCTCTTCGTCCCTACCCTGTCCTTGGTTACTCCCCTTATATCAAAGAAGTCATTTGGCATTTGTTTTTTAAGGATTGGATAGCTTCACTTAGCATAATCTGCTCTAATGCCATCCATTTCCCTCCAAATTCTATGATTTTGTCATTTTTTAATGCAGAGTAATACTCCATTGTGTATAAATGCCACATTTTTTTTTATCCATTCATCTATTGAAGGGCATCTAGGTTGGTTCCACAATCTTGCTATCGTGAATTGTGCTGCTATGAACATCGATGTAGCAGTGTCCCTGTAGCATGCTCTTATTAGGTCTTTAGGGAATAGACCGAGAAGGGGAATAGCTGGGTCAAATGGTGGTTCCATTCCCAGCTTTCCAAGAAATCTCCATACTGCTTTCCAAATTGGCTGCACCAATTTGCAGTCCCACCAACAATGTACAAGTGTACCCTTTTCCCCACATCCTCGCCAGCACTTGTTGTTGTTTGACTTCATAGTGGCTGCCAATCTTACTGGAGTGAGATGATATCTTAGGGTGGTTTTGATTTGCATTTCTCTGACTGCTAGAGATGGTGAGCATTTTTTCATGTACTTGTTGATTGATTGTATGTCCTCCTCTGAGAAGTGTCTGTTTAGGTCCTTGGCCCATTTTTTGATTGGGTTATTTGTTATCTTATTGTCTAATTTTTTGAGTTCTTTGTATATTCTGGATATTAGGGCTCTATCTGAAGTGTGAGGAGTAAAAATTTGTTCCCAGGATGTAGGCTCCCTATTTACCTCTCTTATTGTTTCTCTTGCTGAGAAAAAACTTTTTAGTTTAAGTAAGTCCCATTTGTTGATTCGTGGGGTCTGCAGGTGATGTAGGGGACTAAGAATTGGGTACCTACCCCACCACATGAGTGGGAACCAGAGGAGATCCTTAAGGTACAATCCTTCAGTGTGGACCAGCAAGTACTGGGTACTGGAGGTACACTAATTTAAAATCTCCAGACCAGTTAGCATTCAGCAAAGAGCCTGGAGCCTTCTTAAGCCTAAACCTTGCCTCCAGGAAGGCCGCCTATGGGATTAACACTCTCACTCTAGCAATCCAGGAGAACCCACCTAAACCTGCTGAGACGAGAAGCTGACAATATTTTGAACTCCCCACAGAAAGAATTCTTAACTTTTCATCAAGATTTTTTTTTCTTTTTAAAATTCTTTTTCATGGTTTAATTGTGACCTTATTGGTAATGGACATTTTATAAAGTCTCCTTTGTATTTTTTTTCCTTCTCTAGTGTTTTTGAAGTCAGTTATTTTACATGAATTAGTTTTTTCGTGTGTGAACTAGGATGTTTGGTTGGTAATTTTAGTTTTGTATTTTTGTTTTTAAATTTTTTAAAATTTTTGCTTTATCTATATATTTTTCTCTTGTTTCCCTTGATTCTTTTTTTCTGCCAACAGCCAATGTCTATTGTTTTCTCACTCTTCCTTTAATCTTTTTCTTCTGTCTTCTCCCTCATAATCATCACATCCTGTGTCACTTCTGTTGTCTCCCAGTCCACCATTTGAAAATGTAAATGCTTTTGCAAACTTGCTGTTTTTATTATAGGCAATAACTGATCATATCATTTCTGCTTATTATGATAAATAACATTGCAGATATCTTAGTAGGAAGTATTTGATTTAATGCTGTAAGCTATTTGCATTGGTTATTATTATTTGTGTCCACCTAAGCAGGTGCTGGAAACCTTCAGGGACATTATAATTCACAGAGTAGAAACTGCTGACTTAGGCCCACTCTGTTACGTGGGTAGACACACAAACAACATGAAAAAGCAAGGGAACAAATTTCTCGAAGCAAATCAGGATACTCTAGTAACAGAATCCATGGATACCACAGTGGAAGAAATGTCAGAGAAGAGGTTTAGAATGTACATAGTTAAACTGATCTGTGAAGTAAAGGACAATATAAGAGAGCAAATACAGGTAGCAAAAGATAACTTCAATAAAGAGAGATTCTGAAAACAAAAACAACCCCAACAGATCCTTGAATGAAGGAAACAATAAACCAAATTAAAAATTCAATAGAAAGCATCACCAACAGACTAGACCATTTGGAAGACAGAACCTCAGGCAATGCAGACAAAATATATAATCCTGAAAATAGAGTTGACCACAGAGAGAAAAATGTTAAGTAATCCCGTTATGGGATAATGGGAAAAGACCCAAATTTAAAGATTCATTGGGATAGATGAAGGCATGGCAGATGAACCAAAGGATGCACAATCTCTTTAATGAAATAATATCAGAAAATTCCCCAAATCTAAAGAATGAAGTGGAAAATCAAATATAAAAGGCTTATAGGACCCCAAATATGTAAAACTACCACAGACCCACATCAAGGCACATTATAATGAAAGTGCCTCGTATACAGAATAAGGATAGAATTTTAAAGCCTTTGAGGGAAAAAAAAATCATATAACATATAGGGGGAAACCAGTACAGATCTCAGCTGATTTGTAAACCCAGATCCTCAAAGCTAGGTGGTCCTGGAATAACATATATTAAGCTCTGAAAGAAAATGGATGCCAACCAAGAATCCTATATCCAGCAAAGTTAAGCTTCAGATTTGAAGATGAAATAAAAACCTTCCATGATAAATAAAAATTGAAAGTATTTGCAAACAGAAAGCCTGCACTTCAGAATATTCTCAACAAAGCATTCCATGAAGAGGAAATGAAAGGCTGGGTGTGGTGGGGCATACCTGTAATCCCAGCAGCTCCAGAGGCGGAGGCAGGAGGATCTGAGTTCAAAGCCAGTCTTAGTAATTTAGTCAGGTGCTACCTGTCTCTTAAAAAAACAAACAAAACAAAACCAACACAAAATAGGGCTGGGGATATGGCTCAGTGGTCGAGTGCCCCTGAGTTCAATCTCTAGGTCTCCTCCCCCAAAAAAAGATGAAATGAAAAAAATAAGTGGAAACCAGTGAAGGGAGGAACTACACTAAAGGAACAGTCAATTAAAGGAGAAACCAAGTCAAATTAATAAGCCAAAATTACCAGGAACACAAATCATATTAAAAAATTTTGAACATTAATGGCTTAAACTCATCAAAGACATAGACTTGGAAGATTGGATTAAAAAACAAGACCCAACAATATGCTGTTTCCAAGAGATTCACTTCATAGGCAAAGACATCTGCAGACTGAAGTTGAAAGGATAAGAAAAAATATATCATTCACATGCATCATGTAAATAAGCAGGGATTTCTATCCTTAGATAAAGTGGACTTCAAGCCAAAGTTAATCAGAAGGGACAAAGAAGGACATTTCATACTGTTTAAGGGAATTAAACATCAATAAGTCATATAACAGTCATATTGATGCTCTAAACAATGAAGCATCTATGTATAGTAAACAAATCCTTCTCAACTTCAGTTATCAAATAGACCACAATACAATAATACTGGGTGACTTTAACTCACCTCTCTCACTACTGGATAGATCTTCCAAACAAAAACATAAACAAAGAAACTATAGAACTAAATAATATAATCAGTAATTTAGACTTAACAGATATAGAATATTTCATCTATCACTGACTGAATATACTTTCTCAGCAGTACACAGATCCTTCTCTAATAGACCATGTTATGTAAGCTTTTACACATATTGGCATACAATTAATATATTTTTAGCATCTGCAGGGTTATTTTGATAGCTCCCTTTCCACTGATACAAATTTTTTTGTGTTCCTTTTTTTCTGGATTAGACTTGTTTGATTTTTATCAAATTTTACCTGTATTATTCTCTATTTTATATATTTCTTTTCCTACTCTTATTTTTTTCTTCCTACTACTTAATTTGAAAATAATTTGATGGTTATTCTAGCTTCTTTCTGATATAAGTACTTTAAGTTCTAAATGTTCATCTGAGTACTCTTTCATCCCAGAGATCCTGATATTTTAAGCTTTTATAATCAATATTTCAAAGTGCTTTTTATTTACTTTTCTGAGGTCAAGGAAGAAAGCACAAGAAAAGTGCTTAAGGTGATTGATTTCTAATATAATAAGTCATGAAGGAAACATGGACTGCATGATTTCAAGTTAAAAACTAATGGAAATGCTTTTTATATTGATTATATTGGTTACATACATGTTGAAACTGATCAAATTAGATACTTCGAATATGTGCATTTTATTGAACTTTAGTTTTACCTCAGTAAAGCTATGGGAAGAAACAGTTATCAGAAAGGAAACTAAAAATAAAAGATAAAAAGGCTTTTGATATTTAATTTTGCAGATAAGGAAATAAGAGTGTCAGGGAGGTTGATGTGACGTGCCCTGAATCATAGCTACTGGCACAACAGTGACTAAAAATGAAGTATTTCGTGAGAAAGCAAATTGAATATGTCTAGACTAGTTTTAGTAATATTGTCTATATTATATTTTCATTAAGTTTACACATTTTCTGATTTTCTCTTAAGATAAATGAAGATATTCATTTAAAAAAATACTTTTGTTAGCCCTATTGTCTACATGAAATAACATGTCCAGATTTGATGTTTTCATTACTGTGACCATGTGTTATACAGCTGATCTACCTCCTGTGATTAAATTTCCTTCCTTTTGTAATCTAATTTTTCTTAAAACTTATGAAATTCTCATTGTAAAAATTTTTTTCGCTTTCTTTGAACTTAAAGCTGTCTTATATCTTTCTTTCAGCAGTTCTGTAAATTTACATTTCTATAGTTTTTCACATGTTCATTTTTGTCACATGATTTATTCACTTTTTGTTTTTTTTCTGGAATCCTACTCCGATTTGACCTATTTCTTCTAAGTCTGCTTCATAGCTAGATTTCCTTTTACTCGAATCTTGGAAATTCTCTCCGCTTTTCTTCATTAGGTCACCTCTCCTTTCTTTTAGGTCACCTCTAGTTGTTCCCTGAGTATACAAATAAGTTGGAATTAAATTTTTGAAAAGGCATGTTTTAAAAATGATTTCATTCTTTTTTCACACTTGATTGTTAGTTTGACTATATATAAAAAAGTTACCCTCTAATAGTTACAGAGATTGAGCTTTGCAAGATAAAAAGTATTCTGAGGATGGTGGAAATGGTTGCATGACAGCATGCATGTGTTTAATGCCATGGAACTATACACTTAAAAGTGGTTCAAGGGGGGCCGGGGTTGTGATTCAGTGCTTGCCTCGAATGCGTGAGGCACTGGATTTGATCCCTGACACCACATAAAAATAAACAAATAAAATTAAGGTATTGCGTTCATCTACAACCAAAATAAATAAATAAATAAATAAATAAAAGTGGTTCAAGGGGTTGGGGCTGTAGCTCAGAAGCGAAGCACTTGCCTAGCATGTGTGAGGCACTTAGCACCACATAAAAATAAAATAAAGGCATTCTATCCATCTACAACTACAAAAACCTTTTTCTTTAATTGGTTCAAAAAATAATTCTTTTTTTTTTTAGAGAGAGAGAGAGAGAGAGAGAGAGAGAGAGAATTTTTTAAATATTTATTTTTTTTAGTTACTGGCAGACACAACATCTTTGTATGTGGTGCTGAGGATCGAATCCAGGCCGCACGCATGCCAGGCAAGCGTGCTACCGCTTGAGCCACATCTCCAGCCCTCAAAAAATAATTCATATGGTAATTTTCATGTGTATTATATTGATTTATCAGGGTTGCTATTAATGAAGTACCACAGACTGGGTGACTTAAACAATAGAAATTACTTTTCTATTGAAATTTTCAGTTTAGGGAGGCTTAGAAATCTGAGAGCAAGGTGTGTCATCAGGGTTGGTTTCTTCTGAGAGCCTCCTTCTCTTCTGGGTTTTGGCTTATTTTCTTCTTCAGGTCTTTTAGATGGCTCTCTTCTCCCTGTGTCTTTTGGTGTCTTGATGTCTTAAAAGCACTAGTCATAATGGATTAGAACCCACTTATGACCTTGTTTTACCTTCGTGCAGTGGTTTGAATATGAGGTGTCCCCCCAAATCTCATGTTTGGAAAATACAAGAAGGTTCAGAGGAGAAATGAATGGGTTAAGAGAGTCTTAACCCAGTCAGTGAATTGATCCCCTGATAAGGATTAACTGAGTGGAAGCACTAGAGTGTGTCTGGAGGAGGTGGGAATTGGGGCATAGCTTTAGAGTATATATTTGTATCTGGCAAGTGGAGTCTTTCTGTCTGTTTTCTTATCATGTGAATTGGTTCCCTCTGCCACAATCTTCCACCATGATGTCCTGCCTCACCTTGAGCCTTGAGGAAAGGAGCCAGCCACTTATGGACTAAGACCTTTGAAATCATGAGCCCCCAAATAAACTGTTCCTGCCTTAAAATTGTTCTTGTGAAGTCCTTTAGTTACAGTAGTGAAAAAGTTTTAGCAGTTACCTCTTAAAGATCCTGTATTCAAATACCTTAATGTGAAAGGAGAGAAGATTCAGTCCATAACATTTATTTCACCACAATTAACAAAAATATGGGGGCTAGGATTGTGGCTCAGCGGTACAGCGCTCGCTTAGCATGGGTGAGACCTGGGTTCAATACTCAGCACCACATAGAAATAAAGGCATTGTGTTGTGTCCATCTACACCTAAAAAATAAATATTAAAAAATATGATTATAGTCAATTATGAGCTCATTTCTATCTAATTGCTATAGTACAGTAAAGGTTAGAACAGTTAATGTGCTCATGTGTTAATTATGACATTCTTCAAAGTGTTAAACTTTTTCAAAGTTGGTGGTTTATACCTGTCTGCTCATCATATATTAACAAGATATTTTGCTTTTTTTGGGTAGTAATATAATGGCTTTTAAAAATTGTAATATAAAATGTAATATTCTCTTTGTTATAAAATGGTGATATGTTTTTAATGTGATCTTGATTGTAATTCAGAGAAGATAATAAGTAAAATTTTGTGATGCCTGGCAAAGTAATCATATAGGGAGTAATGCCTTGTATATATAAGACATTAATAAGTTTGTTGAAGAAATAAGATTATAGTTGAGATTTTTGTTTGTTTTGAGAGTAAGAAGATTTTTGGCTTGATATACCTTTCTTTATTCTCAGTCCTTAGCTAAGTCTCCTCAAGTGTATAATAACTATTCAGTAAACATTTGTTGAATGAATAAGTGAATGAATTTTAATATGCACAGTACTTTTGTGTTTGTCATAATTTTTTGCTTTCTCTTGGAGGTGTTTTCAAAATGTTATTTCCCAAAGTGAATAGAATAAGGTGGCATTTTATTTGACCTGTATCTTAAAAACATCGATTTTAAGTTGCTTTCATTTCTAACTGACCTGTGATTTTTTTTCGTAATGGTTGGAATTTGCTTTATTAGTTATGAATGGTTAATAGTAAAAATTACTTTACAAGATATTGGGGCTTAAAAATTGAACAGAATAAGAATCATCTTATTATGAATTGTCTTTCTGCTTTACTTATAACATATCAAAGTTAGTTATTTGGTTTTTTTTCTCCCTTCATTGTTTACTGAGAGATTTGTAACCCAACCAAACTTCCGGACTTAGTCACTTGGGTATTGTTACTTAGCTGATTCTTAACAGAAACAGGAAATTGTCAAGACATGTGTTAAAGTACAGCAGATTCTAAAATTGCATTTGTAGCTGCATGACAGATTTCCCTCTAGAAATTTTCCTACTAGTTGATTCCTTGCCTTTTCCTCGGAAAATAAAAACTGTTATGCCAAAAAGGTTTATCTATCATGACCTATATACAATAGCAAACAGTATCTTTCCTCAGCATTTATAAATCATATATAATATGATTTATTAAATGATTTGACAGACTTAGTATTATTAATAGCTATGAGAAAGAACATGTTTTTAAAAGTCTTCGGTTTTGTATTATTCATATATTTAGATTGGTAGTTTTCTAAGGTTTTCTAAAGTGAACCTTTTAGAGGGTCTGAAAACCAAAATTATTTTCATAATACTAGGTATGTTAATTTTCTTTTTTCACTCTGGAGGTTCTAGAGGCTGCATGAAATTCAGTGGTAATTGTCAACATTTGAAAGACCTGCAAACTCAGTGAAAAATATTAAACAATGATATAATATTATGCATGGAACAGAACAGGCCCATTAAACTAAAAGACCAACGCATGTTTTTGTTTAATTGACATAGTATAAAAATTCACACTTTTTGGTGTGAATAAGATTTAATACATTTAGAACTCATGTATTCCCTACCACAATCTAAATACAGAACAGTTCTACTATTCTCTTTAAAAAAAAAAAAATTCTTTGTGTTTTGTAATCAATCCCTCTGCACACCATTAGCTATGATAATCATTAGTCTGTCTGTGCAGCTTTTGCCTTTTCTAAAATGTTATATGTAGCCTTTGAATCTGGCTTTTTCATTTAGCGTGATACATTTGTGATTCATCCCTGTTATATAGTAGTCCATTTTGTGGAGCAATCCATAACTGGTTTGTCCATTACCCGTTAAAGGGCATTGGGTTGTTTCCCCTTTTGGTGCTTGTGATTAGAACTGTTATAAGCATTCAGTACAGGTTTTTGTGTGAACATAGGTGTTTTATCTCACTTGGGTAAATATCCATAGTGCTGAACTATTTTGCATTCCCACCATCAGTTCCCATTGTTAAGCATCCCCTTTGGCACCTGGTACTGTCAGTTCCTTTTATTCTTTTTGTCTCCTCATCTATTCTGTAAGATATTTAGTTGCTATGTAGTGGTTATCATTTTGTGGTTTAAAATTTGCATTTCTGTAATTAGTAATTGTGTTGAGAATCTTTTCATGTACTCATTTGCTATCGGTATATCTTCTTTGGTGAAGTATCTGTTACTTTGCTCATTTTTAAGTTGGGTTGCTTATTTTCTTATTGGCAACTTTTGAGAATTCTTTATATATTCTGAATATATAAGTTCTACATCAAATTTATGACTTGCAAAAATTTTCTCCCATTCTATGACTTATCTTATCAGTGTCTCAGGGCAAAGTTTTACATTTTTTTAGTTGTACACAATAAATACCTTTACTTTGTTTATTTTTATGTGGTGCTGAGGATCGAAGCCAGGGCTTCACACTTGCTAGGTGAGTGCTCTACTGCTGAGCCACAGTCCCAGCCCAGAAGTTTTACGTTTTTATAGAGTACAACTTTTTTTTTTCTTAACCTTTTAAGTCTGTTACTGTTTTGAGTTAAAATTTTGTATAAAATAAGAGTTTTATGTCCAGGATCACTTATTTGGAAATATGGATAGCCAATTGTTCCAGCACCATTTATTGAAAGGACTATTGACCATTTAAATGTCATTGTACCATAGTCAAAAATCAGCTGGTCATACTGGGGGTCCTGTGTTTAGACTCTGTTACTTCCCATTGATCTCTGAATCTAGCCAGAAGCTACTGTCTCTAATGTAGTATAGTTAATTGAGATCAGGTGATGAGAGCTTCAGTGTTCTTCTATTTTAAAATTATGTTAATAATTATAGTTCCTTTGCTTTTCTATATAAATTTTAATTAAGAGTTGTTGATTTTTACAGATATTTCTTCTGGATTCTCCCTCAAATTGAATGTCTTGATCCATGAGCACAAATTATCTGTCATTCCCTTTATGTAGTTCTTTTTCTTTACATATTTTGTTAGCTATATCCTTAAATATTTGATTTTTCAGTGCTATTATAAATGGTACTTAGAAACAAATTTTTGACTTGTATCCTGCCATGCAGTTAAACTTATTTGTTAGTTTTAAAAACATTAGTAGATTCCCTGGAGTTTTCTACCTAGACAGTTATGTCATCTGTGAATAAAGTTAGCTTAATTTTTTTTTCCAATTTATATTTTTTTATTTCTTTTTTCTGCCTTCATCACAGTGATTATGACTTCTGGTATGAAATTAAATAGGAATAGAGCTGACATCTTATTTCTGATTGTAGTGGGAATGCACTCATTCTTTCATCATTATATTTGATATTAGCTCTAAGTTTTTTTGTATGTTATATTTATCTGGTTAAAGAATTTCTTTATCTAGTTTGTTGAGAGTTTTTATTGTACATAGATTATTTAGGTTATGTATTTTATTTTTATGGTACTAGAGATTGACCTCAGGGTGCTCTACCACTGAGCTGCTTGTTATTTTGAGACAAGTTATTGTGAAGTTGCCCAGGCTGGCCTGGAAATTAGGATCCTCCTGCCTCTGTCTCCTAAGAAGCCGTGATTACAGGTGTGTATCACTGTATCCAACTATGTACATTTGATCTTGAGTGAGGTTTGGTAGTGTGTGTCTTGTAAGAAAATTTCTGTTTTATGTGAATTGTTGAATTTATAAAAGTTTTTCATAGTATAATTTTGTTATTTTTATATCTTTAGGTCTGTAATTATATCTTGTCTTTCAGATATTAGTAATTTGTCATTTTGATCATTCTTGCTAGAGGGTTCTTAATTTTCTTGATTTTTTTCAAAGAATATCTTTTGTTTTCCTTGATTTTTCTGTAATCTGTTTTCAGTGTCTCTGATTTTTCATCTTTATGATGTCCTTTCCTCAGATTTAATATGCCCTTCTTTTACTAGACTTAAGGCAGACGTTTATACTATTGATACAGAACCTTCTTTTCTAACATTTATCACATTTTAATGCAATAATTTTTCTTTTGCTGTAGCTGCCTCTAACAGGTTTTTTTATGTGTACAAAGTATTTTCTATTTTCCTCTTTGAATCATTAATTATTTAGAAGTTATGTTTAATTTCCAAATGCTAGGAGATTTTCGTAGCTTTTGATTAACTTCTGGTTTAATTCTGTAATGGTAAAAGAAAGGAATTATGCTGTGTGTTAGTTCCTTGAAATTTATTAAAATGTGTTTTTTGGTCTAGAATATGATTTTGTGAATATTCCATGTGTACTTGAAAATATATTTTGCTTTTGTTTGAATACAGTGCTATGTAAAAATAGTCAAATGGTTGAGGATGTTGTTTAGAACTTCTGTGTCTCTGCTTTTTTGTCTTTAGTTTGATTACTGAGAGTAATAGTGAAGTTTTCAAGTTTTATCAGTTTTATAGTTTTTTTTCCTACATGTATTTGGGGGACTCATTTTTTCGATTACATTTTCTGTATAGGACCAAGTTTTCTTCATTTACTTAAACCGAAACAACATATTGCAGCACATTAAACATTAAATGCATAAATGGGAAACCCTTTCTGTTTTCTCTGAAGTTAGACATTAAAAAGATTACAAAACTTTTAAATGTCCTTTTCACTAATGATTTTGTTTTGGAAAATATAATGTTTTTATAAAAATGTTAAAATGTGTTGGATTAAATATATTTTATATAAATCATTGATTTTTTTTCAACTTTAATTTCTAATAATAACTCATATACACAAAAGCTTTTTGGGGGTCTTTAATAATTTTTAAGTCTTGTGAAGGGATTTTTGAGACCAAAAGGTTTGGGATCACTAATATAGTTTAGGTTTCTCTGTATACTACTTTTCTTTGAGAGGTAGAAGGGTAAGTCAAAGTACATGGGAAAGTTAAAAGTACACACATTTAACTTGCAGTTTCCACCAGTTGTTTTCCAAGTTGGAAAAGCCATTTAACTTCACCTCTGAATCATACTTTCTGAAATGATGATAAAGCTTTAAAGGATTATTGTGAGGAAGTGTTAGGAAATGTTTGGATTATGGACATTCAATAAATATTCTTTGTTAAGGTTGCCATATTTTTGGCAGCCTTTGTGAGGGGATGCAGACCTTTGATTTAAACCAATAGGTATTTTTCAACTTAATCTGATGATTCCTGTGCAGTCATAGGGAATGATATAATTTATGAAGATCTCCAGAACATTAATTTTTTTTGTTTTTTGTAGTGACATCTTGAAATAATTTAGTTTTTTATTTTGAATTTGGCTTCTATTCTTCTGATAACCAGATCAGAAAAGGCCAGAAATATGATTGTGCATAGGTCCAGTTAGGGATGATTTGAGGTGAATTTGAAAAACAAATTGAGGTCAGAAAATAAGTCCAAGTAAGAAAAGGCAGGCAGGATGGTTGTGAGTTCTGTAATTTGGGATTGAGATTATACCAACATTATGGACTTCAGACTTAATTAGAGCAGGGTAGGGAGTCAGTAGGGATCAAGATAGTAGTTCAGGTTTTGTAGGTGAAATCCAACCCTTGATGGCAAGTAGGAATTGGATAGTGGTATTTGGGGCCCCTGGGTTTAGGTGCTAGGTACATGGATGCAGAGACACAGACAGATACAATTTCAGTTCCTGAAAGCATCTAACTGCAAATAATCATCAGTGCAGTTGGAAAAAGGGGCCTGAAGCTTTAGTAGGAGAATATAGAATATTAATGGACAACCAGTCTGGGCTGGATCAAAGTATAGTAAATCACTTCATATTTAATTTATATAAATTGAACTAGCTTAGCCAAAAGAGAGCAAAAGGAAAAAAAGGCTGTTAAAATAGCATAAACGTTCTTTGATCATTCTGCTTTGTTCCAGAGCATGCTTGAGACAGTTGTTGTCCTCACAGTGTAAGCTGTTTTATCTCATTCTGGTTTGTTTGGTTGCTTGCTTTTGGTACCAGGGATTGAACTCAGAGGCACTCAATCACTGAGCTACATCCCCAGCCCTATTTTGTATTTTATTTAGAGACAGGGTCTCACTGAGTTGCTTAGTGCCTTGCTTTTGATGAGGCTGGCTTTGAACTTACAGTCCTCCTCCCTCAGCCTCCCAAGCCACTGAGATTACCATCACACTCAGGTCACTGTGATTCACTGTGCATTGTTGTCTCCTGCTACCTAGAACTTACATTCAAATTACCTCTTTTATCTGGTGCATGACTAAAGAAATGGCCATCAAAGGAAAGTTATATTTTAAGGGTCTTTTTTTTAAAATATATATATTTTTTTAGTTGTTGATAAACCTTTATTTATTTATATGTGGTGCTGAGAATCAAACCCAGTGCCTCACACATGCCAGGCAAGTGTGCTACTGCTGAGCCCCAGCCCCATCTGCCCCCATTTTTTTCTTTATATGCTGGATTTAAATTATTGTAGTTGCAGTTCTCCTGTAAATGTAGTTTTATACCTGTTTATTTCTGTAACATATTTTTTTCCTTCCTCTATTTCCCCACTTGTTACCTCATCTTTACCTTATTTTCTGGGTGACAGTTCTTAATAGCTAGCTTTCAGTTAGTTGTCTTTCTCTCTTTTTACAGTAAATTGTAGAAGAATTAAGTAATATGTACCTATTGTGAAATATTTCCCCCAGTGTAACATCTGGCAAAAGTATAGTTACAGCATCACAACCAGAATATTAATTTTGATACAGTCAAGATACAGAACATTTCCTTTACCACAAAAATCATTCATGTTCTTTTATACTTGCTGTGTTTTGGATAAGTGTCCCTCAAAGGTCTTTATATTAAGGGCTTGGTCGCTTAATATAGTGGCATTATTGGGAGGTGCTGGAGCCTTTAATAGGTAGGATTTACAGTCTTTGAGTCATTGGGAATATGCCTTTGAAGAGGATTGTGGACCCTAACCCTTCTTCCTCATTCTTTTTGCTTCCTTACCATGAGGGGAGCAGTTTTACTCTTTATACTCCTCCATGTTGTACCTCTATAGGCTTAAAGCACTGGGGCCCAACTGATCATGTACTGATACCTTCAAAACTATGAGCAGAAGTAAAACTTTTCTATCTATAAGTTGATTATCTCAGGTTTTTGTTAGAGTATCAGAAAGGTAACTAATAGAATAGCTATACCCACTGCCCTCCTTCCCCTATTCTCTAACCCCAGCAATCATTAATCTATTCAACTGTTCCTACAGTTTTGTCATTTCAGGAATGTTATATAAACAAAGCCTATAGTAAGTAATCATTGGGATTGGCTTTTTTCCTTCAGCATAATTCCCCATCAGTTCATCTAGATTGTTTTGTATATTAGTCTTGTTCATTTTTGGTACAGATGTACTATAGTTTGTTTTTAATCAGTCATCTGTTGAAGGACATCTGGATGATTTCTAATTTTTTGTTAATACACATAAAATTGCTATAAACATTCATGTAAAAGTTTTTTGTTTTTGTCTTCATTTCTTTGGTACCCAGGAGTACAAATGCTGCATTATATAGTAATTGCATATTTAATTTTTAAAAAAATATTTTTTAGGTATACATGGATGCAGTATCTTTATTTTGTTTATTTACTTTTATGTGGTGCTGAAGATCGAAGCTAGTGCCTCACATGTGGGAGGCAAGCCCTTTACTGCTGAACCACACCCCAGCCACCTGCATATTTAATTTTATGAGAAACTTCTAAACTATCTTTTAGAGTACCTGTATCATTTTACTTTTTTAACATGTGATTCAGATTCAGCATATCTTTGTCAACATTTAATATCTTTTATTTTAGCCATTCGGATATGTTTATGTAGTGATGTCTCAATGTGGTTTTAATTTGCATTTTCTTACTATCTTTTGTATGCTTGTGCTATCTGTACATCTTTTTCAGTGATTGTATCATTTATTTGCTCTTTTTTCTAATTAAAAATTTTTTTGTGTGTGGTTGAGTTTTTCCTTTTATGAGTATTGCTTTGGGTGAAAGTCTTTGTTTAGCTCTAAATCTTGAAGATTTTCCCTCATCGTTTTCTAAAATTTTCATAGTTTTACATTTAAGACTGATCCTCCCCTCCCACCAACTGGGGTTTGAAATATCAGGGCCTTACCTCATATAGCCAAGCACTCTGCCACTTAGCTACATTCTATCTGTCCTTGCCCTCTTTTTAAAATTTTATTTTTGATACAGGACTTCACTAAATTATCCAGGCTGGCATCTCATGTGCAGTCTTCCTGCCTCAGTCTCTGAAGTAGCTGGAATTACAGGCATAAGCCACAAGCTTGGCTTATGATCCATTTTGAGTTAGTGTTTGTGTAAGACCCAAGATTAGGTCCAGGTACTTTACTTTTTATCTTTTGTCCTGTTGCTTAATTGCTTTAGCAACCAGTGTTCCTCCATTGGATTACTTGTGCACCTTTGTCAAAATTTAGTTAGGCTTATTATTTGTGGTTTTACTTCTGGGTTCTCTGTTCTATTGATCTGCACATTCATCCTTTTTGCCTATACAACATAATCTTGATTACTGTAGCTACTTAAGAAGTTTTGAAATTTGGGATCCCAGTTCTCACTTTAATTTTCCTTTTAAAAATTATTTTAGCTATTCTAAATATTTTGCCTTTCCATTTAATTTATAGAATATTAACAGAATTAATATTATAGAATATAGAATATTATCTGCTTATACAGAATTTTTGCAGGGATTTTGTTAAGAAGTTCATTAAACTGCGTAAGGGGTGTGTGTGTTTATATGTTTAGTCTTCCAGTCTATAAACACTTTTATTTAGCTCTTTTTAGCTCTTCTTTGATGTCTTCATTATCATTCTATATTTCCAACATACAAATTTTCATTAATTTACCTTTTTAAAAAATTTTTGAGTGATTTAAATAGTATTTTAATTTTGATGTTTATTGTTAGTACATAGAACTTCATTTGATTTTTGCAGGTTGCTCTTGTGTCCTGTGACCTTGCTGAAATCACACATTAAATTATTGGGTTAAGCTAGGCATGGTGTTCACACCTGTAATCCCAGTAAATCCCTATAATCCCAGTAGCTCTGTAGTCTGAGGCAGAAGGATTGAAAGGTTGATGTCAGCCTCTGCAGTTTAGCAATATCCTGTCTAAAAATAAAAACAAAAAAAAAAAGATGGGGGTGTAATTCAGTTGTAGAGTGTCCTGGGTTAAATCTCTAATACCATAATAAAAACAGGTGAACAGATAGGTTAGCCAGGCATGACGGCATATGCTTTTAGTTCCAGCTACTCTGAAGGTTAAGGCAGGAGGATCTGTTGTGCTAAGGAGGTTGAGGCCAGATTTGGCAACTTAGTGAGACCTGACTCCAAAGAAATTTTAAAAATTTGTTTAAGGTTTTTGTAGTTAGCCTTATTTGGACCATCCCAGTGGGAATTTAAAGGTTGGATAGCCCAGCCCAGTTGGCTGCCTGTGGTTGGCTGAGCTTAAGTTTCATTTTTTTTTTAAAATTCTTGTTAGATTTCTTTTTACTTGCATAGTTTCCCAGGGCTTTAGAGCTACCTCTGTCTTAATTGCCTCCATTTAATAATTTTGAACAGTATTAGGAGTTGGATATGGGTTTCTAAAAATTAGATTTCTTAGACGCTTCTGTGTTGTCAGTCATATCGTCTGCAAATAAGCATAGTTTTATTTCTTCCTTTCTGATCTAGGTGCCCTTTATTTCCTTTACTTGCCTTACTGAACCAACTAAAACTTCAAAAATCTCTTTTTTGAGTAAGAGTGATGGGAGTGGACATTTTTACCTTTTTTTCTGTTATTAGGAGGAAAAAGTATTTGATCTCTTTACTATATTAAGTATGATATTTACTGTACCTTTTTTTGAACATGCCATTTATCAAATCAAGGAAGTTGTCTTTTTTATTTTATTTTATTTTATCTTAGTTTTAGGTGGAACCACAATATCTTTATTTTTATGTGGTGCTAAGAATTGAACCCAGTGCCTCACGCATGCTAGGCGAGCGTGCTACCACTTGAGCCACATCCCCAGCCCCATATTTTTCTGAGAGCTTTTATCATGAATGGGTGTTGAATTTTGTCAGTATTTTGGTACCAGTTAATGTGCTCATATGATTTTTTTCTATATTATCTTGTTAATGTTGTAAATTTACTTATCAATTTTAAAATATTAAACCTGAAAAAAACAACTTGGTCATGGAATGTCAAATCTCTCTACATACTGCTCAATTCCCTTTGCTAATATTTTATCAAGGATTTTTGAATATAGATTCCTGAAGGATATTGATTGGTGATTTTCTTATTTATACTGTCTTTATTTACTTTAGACATCTGGGTAAATCTAACCTTCAAGATGAACTAGAAAGTGTCTTCCTAATTTTTTAGAAGAGACTATGTAGAATTTGTGATAATTCTTTAAATATTTGGTAGCATTCTTTGGTAAAACTATCTGGACCTGGGAATTTCTTTGGGGGAGGGGTTTTAAAATTATGAATTTAATTTTCTTAACAGTTATAGAACTATTTCAGTAATCTAATTCATATTGGATGTGTAATGGTAATTTGTGCTTTTGAGGAATTTGTCATTTTCTTAAGTTGTCAAATTTGTGTAGAGTTGTTTGTAGTATTCTTTTATTATGCATCCTTATTATCCTGGGGTCCATAGTGATATCACCTATTTGATTTTTAGGTAGTTATTTGCTTTTTTAATTTCTTGATAAGTTTGTCAATTTATTGATCTTTTTAAAGAACCAGTTTGTTTCATTGGTTTTTGAATTTTTTTGTTTTGATTTTATTGATTTCTGCTCTTAATCATTTTCTTCCTTTTGTTTGCTTTAAATTTATTTTTCTCATGTTTTTCTAGGTTCTTGAGGTATAAGCGGGTGAGATTACTGATTTGAGGATGTTCTTCTTTGTGTTTGCCTTGAGTGCCATAAAATTTCCTCCTAGCTCCATTTTATCTGTGTCCTACAAATGTCTCTAGATTGTATTTTTGTTTTCATTAATTTCTGTTTAATATTTGACTTCCCTGAAAAATTCCTTTTTGACCCATTAATTACTTTAGAAGTTTGTTGTTTACTTCCAAGTGATTTTCTTTGTATATTAGTTATCTTTGTATATTAGTCTGTTTTTTTTGTTGTTGTTGTTGTTGTTGTTGTTACTAAAACAAATACCTGAGGCTTGGTACTTATAAAGAGATTGGTTTAGCTTATCGTTTAGGAAGCTAAAATTTCGAGATTGATGGTCCTGTCAGTTTGTACTCTGGTCCTGTTGACTGTGTCACCTTGTGGCAAATTACATCATAACAGGTGTCTGCAAGAGGGAGAGACCACATAGCAAGACATGAAGCCAGAGGGATTCAGGGGCCAGTCTCACTCCTTTTATAACAACCCATCTTTGCTTGAGCTAATCACATTCCAGTGAGAATTACATTAGTATCTTCCAAGGGCAGTACCACTAATGATCTAATCACCCACCATAAGGCCCTGCGTCCTAAAGGTTTCATTACCCCAACACTGTCATATTAGGGACTAAGTCCCATGAATCCTGGGGATAGTAGAGTCCAACCCGTAGCACTTTGTAATACTGATTTCTAGTTTGATTCCATTGTGCTTGGAGAACACACTGTGTGATCTCAATTCATCTAAATTTTGTGGGGTTTTATTTTATGGCCCAAGCTATGGTTTCTCTTGGTATTTATTTGTTGGACACTTGATAAAGTGCTATTTTGGGATAGAGGATTCTATAAACATTAAATAGATCCTTTGGTTGAATATATTGAAGTCTTTGATATCTGCTGATTTTGTCTGGTAGGTAAAAAGGAGGTTGAAGTTTTTCATTACAGCCTCTGAAAAGTTGGAAGTCTAGGTTTCCTACGTGGACTTTGCTGGTGTGGGTGGGGCCACATTTTCTCTGTTTTGTTTGTCTGGAGTCAGAGCAATTATTGCCTAAAAGATTTCTGTCTTGCCAGGATATCTCTTTTTTGGCCCATTATTTGGAGAGCACAGGTTGCTATTATTTTGTATGTGCCAATTTATGTGTCTATTTTACTGACCTTCATCTCAAGTCGGGTAAAAATATAACCTAGGGAGTTGACCACTGTGTCACAATTTCACTTCCCAGAAGTGAAAGTCCTCTGTCGTGTGTGTGTGTGTGTGTGTGTGTGTGTGTGTGTGTTCCCAAATAGATAACCAGTTGTCTTAGTATCAGTTAGCGAATAACTTAATTTTCTCGGTGAAATGCCACCTATCATATATAAAATTCTCATGTTTGTATGTACAGAGTAGAAATTTCTTAACTGACTTGCCTAACTCTATCCATTTCTATTGTGAAGCATAATAAGTTGATAACATTGGCATATTTTGATTCTCCCCAATTAAATTGAATCTGCTCACCGGGATTCAAATGTAAAGTTTCTTCAAAGGTGCTTCTTGTCAAAACTTTATGTATGATATAAACAACAAAACAATTGTGCTAAAATTAGAGAATTCTTTTTGTGAAAACTAGATTGATTGATTTGAAACAACTTACCAGAGGAAATCACTGTAAAAAGTTACTTGCTTTGAATTTGGTCTAGGAGAGACATTTAAATATTTGGAGGGATTATACACCGATGTCTTTTTCTATATTCAGATTATACATCACCTACTTTGAAGTACTCTACTTTTAAAAAGCCTAAATAAGAACTCAAAACTTGTATATTAGAGAAGAGGGCTTCTAAAGCCACCTATGTGTGTATTTTGTAGACCTCAATGAATATTCTGTTGGTCTATTTGTTTCTGTACTAGTATCATCTTATTTTAAGTTACTTCATTTTAAAAAATATTTTATTTTTAAAAATTTATTCTGATTTATTATACATGATGGAAGAATGCAATTCATTTCCTATTACACAGAGAGCACAATTTTTCAAGACACTGATTTGTACACAGAATATTTTCACGCCATTCATGTCTTAGGGTAATGATGTCTAACTCATTCCACCATCATTCTTACCCCTTTGCCCCCTCCTTTCCCCTCCCTCCCCTTTGCCCTATCTAAGTTCCTCTTGCCCCCTCCTTTCCCCTCCCTCCCCTTTGCCCTATCTAAGTTCCTCTGATCCTCCCATGCTTCCCCCCTCCCCCACCCAGTTGCCATTATGCTTCTGTATTCTCATATCAAAGACAACATTTGGCTTTTGGTTTTTTGGGACTTCCATTTTTCTTTTTAAGGCACATTTTGATATCTGATAGGGTAACTGCCTTTACTGAAGATAACAGAAAATCCAATTAAAGTTATCTTAGTAAAGAAATTTATTAGCTCAAGTAACTGGAGGTTCAGGGGGCAGCTTTCAGTGCTTATTTTAGCAACTCTGGCTCTACTTCCCAGTAGGTCTCCTGTGATAAGTTCAGGAAGTGATTCTAATATTCAGGTGGGGCTTGGATTAGTCTATAGAGTTACTTTTATAAGTAGAATCAACCTCCCAACTTGCATGACTAAGCTAGTGACAGAAGAGGTGCTGGTAGAAGGGTATTTTGGAAAACAGACATTGTGAAATGCTGGGTACCTAACCTGTAATGTTAGCATACCAATTCTCATTTTTTCCAGAACATTTGTTGCCAGTTTTACATGTTTACTTTTCTTGATAAATTTTCATATCAGTTTGTCAGGTTTCAAAATAGATTCTCTTGGGACCTAGAATTGAATTTCATTAAGCCAATGGATTAAATGGGTGGTTATGGGGCACAGAGTTGCTGCCAGGTATTTTTGAAAAAAAAAAAAAAAACTCTGCTTCTAGCTTTTCATTTTCTCAGATAGCCTATTGCTTATTGTTGTAACTTTTTCCCTTAGTGTACCAGTAATTGAAAATTACTTGGTTGAAAATCTTCTGTTTGAAATTACTTCAAAATCAAGTTGCAGTAATACAAATAATTTTTTTCCTGATTTCTCTGCTCATCATAGTTTCTTTTTGTTTATTTAGTTGTAGAGATAATACCTTTTTTAAAATTTTTGTATAATCCCTCCAAATATTATATGGTGCTGGGGCTCGAACTCAGCCTCACATATGCTAGGTAAGCACTCTACCATTGAGCGACAACTCCAGCCCTCATCATTGTTTCTTGAATATCAAATCATTTTTTTGCATTAGTTTTTTACATGCTTAAGAGTAAACAATGTGTGACTCATTTTGAGGCTTTGCTTGCCATTTTAATTCTGGATCAAAATGCATTTTTCTAAGGATATTAAAAAAAAAAAAAGAAACTTGCTTCAAAGGTTGTTGAAAAGAGATTACTGGTCAATATCCAAATAAAAAGCTGAATTTATTTGCTTGCTAGGCAATTGGTGGCTGTTTATGTAAGTATCTCTCAGGCTGGGGATGCAGGTTGGTGGTAGATTGCTTGCCTAGCATGTGTAGACCCTAGGTTCAATCTAAGCACTACCGCTCCCCCCCACACACACACACACAAATAAATCTCTGAAGAAAGCAAAGATCTGATCTGGTTTCAGGAGTGAAATTGGCTTATAATTATTTTTATTTGTTCTTAAATAGTTTATATAAATTGGAAAGGTTTGTTCCTAGAACTTACCTATGGTATGTTCCATATCTGTTCTTCTGTTTAGAAGTATACGTCTGTTAGATCAAACTTACTATTGTGATATCAGTTCCTTAATGTTTTTGTCTCTTAGATTGTTTCATTACTGAGGTAAATGTTAAAAAATCACCTAGCATTTGCATTGTGGGAAGATTGCTTAATGACTGATTTAGTATTATTTCTTTTTATTTTTCTATAAATTTGTGTTTCACTTGATTTCAGATTTGAATTGCTTATAGTAGTGCTGGATCTTTTGAATGTTTTCAGCATCTATAATTGTGATTCTTTGTTTATTCCTGGTATTTGGGTGTACTTTTTTTAATTGATCAGTTTTGCCTCAGAAATGTTTTCAAATATTAGTTTTGATAAAGAACTACATTTTCAATTTATTGGGACTTTCTAGTATATCTTTATTGTCTGTTTCATTAAATTCTGCAATTCTGCTCTTATTTGTATTATTTCCTTCCTATTTTTCTTTTTTTTTTAAATAATTTTTTTTAAAGAGAGAGTGAGAGAGGAGAGAGAGAGAGAGAGAGAGAGAGAGAGAGAGAGAGAGAGAATTTTTAATATTTATTTTTTTTAGTTCTCGGCGGACACAACATCTTTGTTGGTATGTGGTGCTGAGGATCGAACCCGGGCTGCACGCATGCCAGGCGAGCGCGCTACCGCTTGAGCCACATCCCCAGCCCCCCTTCCTATTTTTCTTTAGATTTTATTTTTCCAACTGCTTAAGATAAGTGCTCAGTTCATTAATTTAAATTTTTAGCTCCTCCTTTCTTTTGTGGTGAGGATTGAACTTAAGGCCTCAAGCATATTAAATGTAGGCTCTTACCATTGAACTACACTCTACACTCCTCAGCCCTATGTTTAGCTCTTCTTCTTTTACTATTTTAAAATCTCCCTCTACATAGTCCCTTTGCTGCATCAACAAAGTGGGACTATAGTCTTCATTATCATTTACTTCTAAGTACTTTCCAAACCCTATATGATTCCCTCTTAAATTCATGTGTTTTTAGATGTTTCCAAAAAGGTTTCTTAAAAAGCTGTCTTTTTTTCTTTTTTTTAATGGTCGCCAGAGAATATGGATGAAGGGGATACTATTTACATGAGAGTTTTTGAGACTTTTTTTTTTTTGAGGTACCAGGGATTGAATTCAGGGGCACCTGACCAATGAGCCACATCCCCAGCCCTGTTTTGTATTTTATTTAGAGTCAGGGTCTCATTGAGTTGCTTAGTATCTCTCATTTGCTGAGGCTAGTTTTGAACTCACAATTCTGCTGCCTCAGCCTCCCGAGCTGCTGGGATTATAGGCGTGTCACTGTGCCTGGCGAAACATGCTTTATGGCCTGGTATTTGATCTATTTTTGTGGTATGTTCCATATCTGTTCTTCTGTTTAGAAGTATATGTCTATTAGATCAAACTTACTATTGTGATATCAGTTCCTTAATGTTTTTGTCTCTTAGATTGTTTCATTACTGAGGTAAATATTAAAAATTACCCTCTGTAATTATAGATTTGTCAGTTTCTCCTTATGGTTCTTTCAGTATATTTATTTTGGTTTTGTGCCTTCAAACTATGTGGAAAGAAAAACACTGCTCAGGTTTCTGCTATTTGGTATATAAAAGTTTTGATCTTATTTATATGAATAGAACTTTTTGTCATTTGTTTGGTGAACTTCATAGCTAGTAATGGTTTTTGCCTTAATTTAACATCACTGTTAATATAACACTACAAGTTTTTTAAAATTATTATTTGTTGTATTTTTTTCTGTAGTTTTACTTTTAGCCTTTCAATATCCTTGATTTCAGTAGTCTTGATGTCTTTTTTGAAAAAGCATGTAGACTACCACTATTTGAATTTCATATAAAAATATTTTCTGTTTACAGTGCTAAAGCTGCTAAAAGATGGCAGAAGAAGTGGTAGTAGTAGCCAAATTTGATTATGTGGCCCAGCAAGAACAAGAGTTGGACATCAAGAAGAATGAGAGATTATGGCTTCTGGATGATTCTAAATCCTGGTGGAGAGTTCGAAATTCCATGAATAAAACAGGTTTTGTGCCTTCTAATTATGTGGAAAGAAAAAACAGTGCTCGGAAAGCATCTATTGTAAAAAACCTAAAGGACACTTTAGGTAAGTTGCTTTTGTATTGAAAGAAAAACAAATTCCTTTTAAATGGATTCTGGAACTTGGTTCACTGTACAAAATTGACACCAGTGGGAAAAATTGACTTGAAAAGGCCAGGACTGGAATTTCAGTTAATCATTAGATAAGTTTGGTTTTATAGCAGGTGTTCAAGCTAGGAGACTTGTGACAGTCATAAGAGTTAGTAGTTTCTATAAATCCAGGTCCAAGTTCAAAGGTCAAGTGGTACTAAAGAGCAGAATTAACTCTGACCTTATAGCTCCTTGATTCGGAGTATCCTGTTGGAGTTTAGACTTAGAGGCAAATTGTGCCTCTTATTGAGGCAGGGAAAAGTAAGTACAACACAGTATAGCCTTCTTGGGAATCGAGGCAATTTATTTTAAATGGCACTTTACTAAATTTTAATATCTAATGAATTGACATTTTGAACTTCACTTTAAAAGACAAACCATTTTATTTTAAAACATTTGTGGATCATTAGCATCTAAAAGTCTGATATCCTTCCTATTTTGATTCCCTTTTTACCCCCTCTATTCTTCCTCTAAGTTTGTTGATTTTACTGGCTTTAAGTGAGGCTCAGAGGCAGCAAGCAGTAGCTACTTCACGCTGGACTTGGCTAAGCTGATAGGAAGGAAATATGTACCGTTGAAGACTGGCTTTTTTTTTTTTTTAATGTTCTTAATTAAATTCTTCTTAGCTGACAGGAAGGAATTGGGAGGGATAGAAATTAATTTTGTTATTCAGGCAGAAATGCCGTTGCTTAACTGTTCTAGAAGAAAAGAAAAATTCCTCCTGTAAAAGATAGTTTGGGATCATTGTAGCATGATTGACAAATACGCAATATTATTATTATTAATTTTTAAATATTTATTTTTAGTTAGATGGACACAGTATCTTTATTTTATTTTTATGTGGTACTGAGGATTGAACCCAGTGCCTCACGCATGGTAAGCGAGTGCTCTATCTCTGAGCCACAACCCCAGTCCCCAAATATGTAAAATTATTTGACTCACTGCTTTATATTAGTTTTTATTTCTTATTCAACAGTATTGTTATTCTAGGTCTTTTAACTGTCAGCAATATAAAACAAATGTTTAATGTTTTTAACTATGGTACAGCGAAAGCTAAAATACAGTACAATTGAAAGTTAGAATTCCATTAAGTATTTATAATGTCAGTCTCTGAGCCAAAGACTTATCTCTATTTTAAGAAATTGTTGTTAACTTTATTATAATATTATAGTTATTGCTACCTATATTCCAGGGTGTTCAGAAACATGGCTTTACATTAGTGATCTGTAGTTAGCCTGTATAAGGATATGAATCTTGTTTTGCATCTGTCTGCCTTCTCCTTTTTTTCAAGAGTTTCTGCACCCCTTTGGCTTTTTTTTTTTTTTTTTGGTGGGGTGGGTACGAGGGATGATCAAACCCCATGACCTCATGCATGCTAGACAAGTGCCCTACCACTTAGCTAAACCCCAGCCCTGTACCCCTTTTTGGTAACTTAAATGTCCCATATAATTAACTTGTTTCACAGTGATTATACTAGTATAGATACTAGTCTAACTAGTTAGTTAAAATGTTTGGGAGTTAAGGAAAAGGAGGAAACAAAAGGATGAACGTGTGAATATATTTTTAATTATTAAAAAATATATATGTGCTATAATGTTTCTTCTTCCAAAATAATTGTAAATAATAAGGTCACATTTTTGGCCATGATGATTTACTTGCTTTATAGCTTCTTTTCTACTTTGGGGTTGGGGGAGGGTTTTGGAAAGAGAGAAGCCTCAGAAAAACTTTCTATTGCTTGGGTGTCAGCCAGGTCACATGGATTGGGTGTGGGAAGTTTCAGTGTTGCAGAACAGACCAGGAAGCTGACTGAGAATTATCCTGAGCTGTGTTAACAAACTTACAAGAGAACACAGGATTTTTATTCAGATGGATTGGTTAAACACCTTAAAAGAGTTTTTCAGTAAGTTATTCTTTTTTTTTTTTTTTAATCTGTAATTTTGTTGTTTTTGATTTAGATTTTTCACTTTGGTGAATTTAAGGGAGACTATGGAAAGAACTTGGGTTTATATAAGTTAGTACTTAGTATTGTTTATGTAATGTAAGCTAAATGATGGTAATATATCAAGAATTAGTTTTGACTTACTAAATAAAATAATTTTAAAACGCTTTGGTCTGAAAATTTAACAAATAGGAAAAGGACATCCAATGTTTTGGATTATATGCAGTTAATTCTAATTCAGTAATTTTCAACTTAGCACAGACATTTGAAGTGAAATAAATCAATTGTAAACATACTAAAAACATTAGAAAAAGTGATTGAGTGAACAAATTCCTGTATCCTCATCCTTTGAATTAATTAACATGATAGTGTTTTGCTACTTCTAGATTTTGTAGAAACTGTGTAAAGTAACATTTAGTAAAAGCATTAGTAAAATACTTGTACTAACTTAAAAAGTCTAGTCTGTATGTCTGCTGATAATCTTTTTATGATCCTTAGGAGTGAACTTATTAGATCTCCTTGACTATTTGCTTGGTATTTCTAAAAAATGAACAGAGGAGTTGTTGTAGAAGTCTCTTATGCACAAGGAATCTAAGGAAACAAAGGGTAACCTGACGAGAGATTCCAGGGAAAAGGGCAAAACGAAGAGGAGTAAGCACTTTGTTGAAAAAGAATGTTATAATTTTAATATGAGGATTCATTTATTTCTTTTGTTAGCTTTGGTGGCTAGGACATGAGGTATTTTTGTGGAATGTCTCATAACTTCTGTTCACTTTTTGGAGAATTATTACATTTTTTTAGCTGTACATTTCCAGATTTGGGACTAGTTTTCTTTTCAGAGAACTTATTTATGAAAACATTTATGTACGTCTACCCAAAGCAGGCAAAAATCAGAGTGAAAAACTAACATTAACTCTTACACAGCTTATTTTCTGATAGGGAGGTAGATGATAGTTGTTAGTTATTACCAATACAATGGATTCTATATGTAGGTGTGGTCATAAGTAATGTTGACCATAAATCAATCAGAAATGGTATAAAAATTATTGTGATACAGTGATTTAGTATTTATCATCTTATTAATAAAATGATAAAATTATTCTCTTGTCTGAGTCTTAGGAAGTTAATTGTTACTCTTAAATATATTTATAGTCCCAGGGCCAGGATCTAAGATTTGTAGCCAAAATATTCCTTTCCTCAATCCCTGTGGCACCTTAAAATTTCTGCTTATTTTGCCAGCTTTTCAGAGTAGAGATAGGTTAGCCATTCACCTATTCCCTGAACGGACTTAAATAAGTAAAGGAAACAGGATATGTGCTCTCTTTGGGTGGTAACCAGAATACTTGTTAAAACAAAAATTGAACATTGTTTTAGATAAAACAAATAATAATAAACAATAGTTTATTTCATTTAAGTAAAAATACAAGAAAGCCTGTAATGGAAAGAGTATCACATACTTGTATTTAGAATTCCTTAGTTCTGTTCCCAGATAAACTACTTACTAGCCTAGGGTATGATACTAAACTTTTCTGATTTCCTGTTCTTTGTAAATAGAGTTAGGCAAGACTAGATGATCCTGGAAAGTCCCTTCTAACTCTAAAAGTCTTACAGTTTTGGTAAACAATTTAAGTGGTCTTATGTGTATCATAGGAATCAGGGGAAATCCATGAGGGTGAAATTGGTCTTAAAGAAGTAGCAAAATAAGAACATATAATAGTTTTACTGAGGAATTTGAAAAAGCATAAGTGATACTTTCTGTGGACCCATTCTGTTGAACATTTACTCAGAGACTTAGATGTAGAAAAAAATGACATGCTTCAAGCCAGAAAGACCTGATGCTGGAACAGTAAGTATTACAAGAAACTAAGATTGGTGAGGCCCTAGCCTGGTAGCAGTTTACATGAGTAAAGACTTAGTAAGAGCTGTTGTGGTAATGTTAAGTGCTAAAATTTCATCATAGTCCATGATAGAGATACTCAGGTGAAGGGATGCAATGGTTCCCTTTTATGTGTGCTAGCTAATTAAAGCATGATGTAGTTTATCCACTTGGATAGATACACTTTAACAGTGCTATTGAGAAACTGTGATACTACCAAATACTGGCATCCAGTATATCAAGGATTTAGAAACCAGGTACAAGGGGAAGAGTTATTGGTACAAAGATTTGCCCTAGAATAGGAATGGCTATTACATAAGGTGAAGCATTCACAGTGCTTATCCAGATTCTTACAAACTTTTGAGGAACTTATAATGCATTGTTATGGTTAAGAAACATTGCTATAGAAATAGAGAAGTAAGACTAGTAGGTAGTAGTGAGGAAAAGATTGGAGGCTGTACTAATACTATTTTTTTCAAAAGCAAAGCTAACAATAACCAGGCTGTATATTCAGAAATTTATATCATCAATGTAATAGTGTTAAATGGTGGTGACAAGGTCATCAGGGCATAGTTGCCATGAATGGTATTAATGACCTTATCAAAGAGGCCCAATGGACCTTGTTTGCTCCTTCTGCCATTTAAAGGAAGGTACGATCCATGAGAAACAGGCTGTCACTAGATATAGTTTGTCAGTGCCTTGAATTTGGACTTTTGGCTTCTAGAACTGTGAGAAGTAAATCTCACTTGTTTATGAGTTACCCAATTTATGGTATATTTTTGTTACAGTAGCCTGAACAAACAAGACAGGGAAGGATTTAGAAAAGAGAATATATTGATTGAAGGAAGACCTGTTGTGAAAAGATCTAATTGTTGCTGATTATAACATAATTGAGAAGCTGAGAGATGCTAACACATTTTGTTTATACAGCTTTGTGAAATACTTTGATGATGAGAGATTGGAAGTTCCATCATTTTGGAAACAAAGACTGATATACAGACCCTTCTCAAAAATTGCTTACCAGTATGCTTGCATTTGTTCAGTTAGTCACATGATAAACATTTAAAGAACATTGAATATGGGTCAGACACAGAGGATAGAGGATAGAAAGGTAATTAAATGTTTGACCTCAAGGAAGCAAATAATGGTATATAGGGGGTCTTCCAGTTAAAATACAAAGAATAGTAATGGCACAAAGGAATAATATATGAACTGTTTTGCAGGGGGAGAGAGAAATCTTCAATGAGTAGATAATCTAGACTACTTCTTGGAGAATGAGGATGGGCAGTGTTTTAGGCAGAAAAACATCAAGTACAAGCCCCAGACCCTTCAAAGAGCATGGGTTTTAAATAACCCTGAGGAGGTTGATAGCTTCCTGTGGCAAATTAGTTGTAGTGTCTTTGTCAGGGAGAAATGGGTCTGAGGTTGAAGACATCACAAAGGGTTTTGTGCTGTATAGAAAACAAATATTCTAAGTTTATGTTCTTCTTTGAAATATTTCTGGCCTCTAAGAGTAAAATAGGCTCTTCCTGATGTTTTCTCACGTAACATTTTAGTTGTTGAATTTGTCCAAAAATTCTTCATTCCTTTCTTGATCATATATAATTCATCTTAGACATTATCTCTTTCAGAATTAAAAATTATTTCTACACTAGTCTTCATTTTCAGAAAAATATTTTTGTATTTGTATACCCATATTCCGTTTAACAAACATGTAGTATGAGTGTCTGCTGTGTGCAGACACTGATGGTATAAGAAATGCAAAAGATCAGCCAGGCATACAACACTCTTCCTGGAAAGCTTATGCTCTAGTAGATGGACTTAAAAGACCAATGTCTCTAATGCAGGTGCCTCAGAAATACAGGGTGCTAGGATATTTGAAAAAAAAAAGGAGAGCTTAACACATGTCATTGGGAGTAGGCATGGAAAATGAAGGATATTGAGAAACATGGAGCAAGAATATTAATAATAAAGTTATTATTTGATATGATGCTTTTGAATGACTATGAGTTGGGAGACTGGAGTTTTAATGAGGTTTTAGGAAAGAAACTAGCAAACAGGGTAAACTAAGTCATGAAGAGTGGAAACATTTTAGGGAATTTAAAGCCAGCCCACTTTCATTAAGATTTAGTGAAGAGCATTATTAGAAATATGCTTTTATTTGACATTTGCTGTATTTACTATACAGTTATTGTGTGTTATTTTATTCAACTCTCAACACTCTTATGTGATAAGTGGCATTTTCTATATTTCTAAGCGCAGAAAAAGTGGAATGACATGCTCAAGATCCCATAATTAATTAGGTAGTAGAGCTGGAATTAAAACTCAAAGGCTGATTCAACATTTATGCTTTTTGAAAATAGTTTGTACCATAGAATTGGAAAGGAAGGTTGAGAACACTCTACAGAGAGGGCAGTAGACTCTAGGCAGAGTATTTCTCTTATTTACTTACTTAGAGTGCTGGGGATAGAACCCGGGCCTCACACATGCTAAGCAAGCACTCTGCCACTGAGCTACATCTGTAGCCCTACTGTTGACTTTTGAGCAGTGGTATTAGTGTGATTGTAACTGTATTTATAGAATGATTAGACTGGTTGATGAGGATGCATGATGGGTTGAATTAGGGAGAGATTAGGAAGGAAATTGCTGTCATTTAAAGGGTATTGAAGGTCATGTACTACATAATAGGCCTGAACTAGAAGGACAGTAATGGAAACAGTGTTGATACTAAGGAGATATGGTAAGAAAACTCTTAAGGATTTGCTTTAAGACACCTAAAAAATTTTGGTAGGGGTGGGCAATGGGGATATAACTTAGTATTAGAGTACAAGGGTTAAAAAGAGAAGAGGTAAAATTCATGTAACATAAAATTAACCATTTTAAAATATGCAATTCATTAATATCGAATATAAACATCAACAACCTTTCATTTCTAATTCCAAAACAACATTGAAGAAGGAAACCCTGTACCTGTTAAACGGTCACTCTCCACTTCCCTTCTCTCTTTTAGCCCCTGGGAACCACTAATCTGCCTTCTGTCTCTCTGAATTTACCTGTTCCAGATATTTCATACAAATGGAACCATACAATATATGATCTCGTGCCTTTCACTTAACATAATACTTTCAACGTTAATCCATGTTAATCCATGTATCAGTACTTTATCCCTTTAATTGCTGAATAATATTCCATTTTATGGATCGATGTCACATTTTGTTTTTCTACTTATCTGTTGGACAATATCACTGAATTGTACTCTTTAAAAATTCAAGTTCTCGTGTTTTGGATATTATGATTAATGATGCTGTGAATGTTCATATGTAAGTATTTGTTTGCATATCTATTTTCAGTTCTTTGATGGTATATTCCTGGGGAAGGAACTGCTGGAATATATGGTAATTGTTTAACTTTTTGAGGAACTGTGAAATTGTCTCCTGTAATATCATTTTACATCTACCCAGCACCGTGAGTGGGTTCCAGTCTCTCTATATCCTTTCCAACATTTCTCTTTCTTATCTGTTTGTTTATAGCCATCCTAGTGTGTATGAAGTTATTGCATGGCTTTGATTTGCATTTTTCTAATGATTGATGATGTTCAGCAACTTTTTTGTGCTTATTGACTATTTGTATATTTTCTTTGGAAAAATATTTATTTATGTATCCTTTTCTAATTGTTTTTATCTTTGGCTTCTAAGAGCTCTTTTTATGCTCTAGACTGTTAATCAGAATTATAATATACAACCTATTTTTGTAGGTTGTGTTTTTTGCAATACTAGGGATTGAACTCAGGTGCACTCTATCAATGGCCTGCCCACCCAGACCTTTTATTTTTTGAGACAGGGTCTTACTAAGTTGCTAAGGCTGGCATCAAACTTGCCAACCTCCTGCCTCAGCCTTCTGAGTAACTGGGATTAAAGGCATGCCCCACAACATCTGGCTTCATTTTCTTGAAAGTATCCTTGTGCATAAATGTTTTTAATTTTCAATGAAGAAAATAATTTTTCTTTCTTTTGAGAGGGAGAGTTCCTTGTGCTTTTGGTGTCAATAACTTAAGAATCCATTGCTAAATCCAAAATCATGATGTATGTTCTTCTAAGAGTTTATAGTTTTAGCTCTAAAAAATTTGGGTCATTGGTCCATTTTGAGTTTATTTTTATATATGATGTGGAGTCCAGTGTCATTCTTTTGTATATGGATTTTCCCCAGTACTATTCATTGAAAAGATTATTCTTTCTCCTTATCAAATGGTCTTAGTGCCCTTGACAAAAACAACTCATCCATAGCTGATGAGTTTCAGGAATTTCAAAATTTGGTTTTGTTCATCTGTCTGCCTTTATCTTAGCACAACACTATTTTGATTATTTTGGCTTTGTTGTAAGTTGAGCACAAAACTGATGAGTCTTTCACCTTTTCCATTTTCAAGATTGTTTTGGCTACTTAAAGTCCCTTGCCAAATCTGAAATTTAGCATCAGGATGTCTATTTATTTAGTTTTCTTTGATTTCTTTCAGCAGTATTTTATAATTGTGTAAATTTATACTTATTAGGCTAAATTTATTTCTATATTATTTTATTCTTCTAAATGCCATTATACATGGAATTTTCTTAATATTCTGGGGGCTCATGGTTTCAGAGATCTCAGACAATAGTCAGCTGGCTCCATTCCTCAGGGCTCAAGGTGGGACTGAACATCATGGTAGAAGAGTGTGGTGAAGGGAAGTGGTTCCATCAGAAAGCAGAGAGAGATCTCCACTTGCCAGATACAACTGTGCACCCAAAGCTACACCCCCAGTGCCCCCACCTCCTCTAAGCCACACCCCCAGTGCCCCACCTCCCCCTAGCCACACCTCACCTTCCTTCAGTCATCAAGTGATTAATTCAATGATTGGGTTAAGGCTCTCATAACCCAATTATTTCTTCTCTGAACTTTCTTACATTGTCTCACATGTGAGCTTTTGGGGGACACCTCACATCCAAACCATAACATCTAGTATTTACAAGAGCTTTAAAAAAATCCCTTATTATTCTATGTATATTTTTTCCCATCATCTTCCTTTTCAGGCTTTCTGTGATCTGTTCCTTGTTTCAATTGTTGTTCCTTGCCTCGGGCTGCTGAATCAATGCAAAGATTTAGTTAAAAGCCACCCAGGAAGACACCCTAACCCTGGGAATGCTCCAATAAGGCAAACCCAAGGCAAACCATTGTGCCAGTTCTTCCGGGAATTGCCAGACAAGTTGAAACCCACAATCACAATTGTTTAAAAATTTGTGTCACTCCCTCAGGCATTGGGAGTGCAGGTTGGTGCCCTTACAGCCTTATACTGACTTGGAGTGTGGGGAATGGTAGGCAGGCATTTTAATATGACCCACAGCACACAGCATTAGCTTTCTTCACTAATCCTTGCCCTAGTTTTTATACATTTTTTTAATAAGTTTCAGGGTTTTGCAAAAGTTAAATCTGATAGTATTTAGTGGGAGCCCTGGAGTTCCCTACTGTGATAATTACTTCTGATGTAGAAATTTTTAAGAATGATGAAACTGTTAACCAAAAGTCAGAAAACTAGAGGAGAGAAAATTGATTTATGAGTATAAAAGAGATTATTTTTATGTGGACATAGTACTGGGTTTGAGATGCTAATATAATCTGTGGCTATCTAATGACAATTGGAATTCTGGTGCTTGAATTCCAGAAAGAGCTTAGAGCTGCAAATAGATCTGAGCATCTTCTACATAGAAGTTAAAATGAAAGTGTATAATTTCCTTGAAATAGAGGGGAGGCCAGGTATGTCATTTTGGAAAATACTTTTAACCCAGGAACCTACCCTATTCACCTACTTATTCAGTAAACATTCACTTTGTTCCTACTACTAATGTGGGTACTACCAAGCATTGGAGATACAAGGGAATAAGATTTAGTTTTCTGTCCTCGAGAATTTCACTTTCATATAAAGGAAAACACACAAGTACATCATAATAGCAAGGTTTAGAGGAACCCACACAGGCTATACAAGAATATTTAAGTAGGGGCTGGGGTTGTAGCTCAGTGGTAGAGCATTTGGCTAACACGTATGAGGCACTGGGTTTGATCCTCAGCACCACATAAAAATAAATTAAAAAAAAATAAAGGTTAAGAAAAAAGAATGCTTTTCCTTTAAAAATAAAAAAAGAATATGTAAGTAGTCAGGAGAGAGAACAGGATACTCAGAGGAAAGTTCAGAGAAAGAAAACATACTGGAGAGAGAGGTCTATGATCTTGGTTGCTGCATGAAGATATTGAGAAGACTGGGGACTCTAAAAGATTCAGATTTGGCAGTAAGGTGATGGCACAATTTTCATAATGTTTTAATTGGGTAATTTTGATAGCACTGGCAGATATAAAGATTCAGATTCTCAAGAGTTTGTGAGCAGAAGTGACTTTATTTTGGAGTAGAAGATTCTAATATGTTTGTAGACTTAACAAAATTGAATAAGATGGAAACAAGGATGCCAAAGAGTTTCAAAAGAGGAATGGTTGTATTTTGAACTCAAAAGGACCAAAGTTTAGGGACTTGGCTGAAGAAAATGAGTGAGGGTAATGAGAAAGTTTTGAGACAGTAGGAAGGAATTTTAGAAGTTTAAATATCTGCTAGTTTGGGGCTGGGGATATGGCTGAAGCCGTAGCACGCTCACCTGGCATAAGTGCGGCCCGGTTTCGATCCTCAGCACCAAGTACAAACAAAGATGTTGTGTCTGCCGAAAACTTAAAAATAAATAAATTTTCTCTCTCTCTCTCTCTCTCTCTCTCTCTCTCTCTCTCTCTCTCTCTCTCTCAAAAATAAATGAATATCTGCTAGTTTTGAGCATTTAATAAGGTCCCTGGAATTATGTCTGTAACCAAAATTCCCTGCCCTTGTGGAGGTTACATGTGAATGGGTGGAGGGAGACAAAAAAGTAAATAATACATCATTTTAAAATAAATATGAGATAGAGTTTGCTGGTTCTGGGAACTAAAAAAGCAAATGAGAAGATTACCCACTCAGACATCACTTACTACAATTTTATATTTCATATTAAGTTCTAATTTAAGTTTTTCTTTTGTGTCTATACAGCTAATTATAAAATCCAGGTTAATGAGATTAGTATGAGTTTGGTGGAGCCTTTTTTATGCTTAGATTATAGCTATGAGAAAAAGTAATGTATATTAACATTTAAGAGGAAGTCTATTAATGTATGACAACTTTATAATTATGTAGTTGCTTCTAGGTCTTTGACAGGAACCAAGATGAAAAGGTAAACCTTCACATAGCTGAGATTAAATCTGTGATTAGGAAAGGAGAATCAATCTATTTATTTATTTATTCATTCATGCATTCATTCATTCGTTCATTCATTACATGACAATGGTGGAGTGCATTACATTCATAATTATCCATTCACAGCACTATTTTTCGTAACTCCGTATATAAAGTATGTTCACACCAAATTATGTCATTATACATGAGCTCTCTCTCTTTTTTGTATCACAATTTTTATTTATTTATTATTAGCTACACATGACAGTACGATGATCTTGACAATTCATACATTTGAATCAAATGGGGTATAATTTCTCGTTTTTCTTTTTTTTTTTTAAAGAGAGAGAGAATCTTTTAATATTTATTTTTTAGTTATCGGCGGACACAAACAACATCTTTGTTTGTATGTGGTGCTGAGGATTGAACCCAGGCTGCATGCATGCCAGGCGAGCGTGCTACCGCTTGAGCCACATCCCCAGCCCAATTTCTCATTTTTCTGATTGTACAGGTTGCAGAATCACATTGGTCATACAGTCATCTGTATACATACAGCAATAATAATGTCTACTTTATTCTGTCACTCTTCCTATCCTCCCTTCCCCTCCTCTCCCCTCCTCTCCCCTCCCCTCCCCTCCCCTCCCCTCCCCTCCCCTCCCCTCCCCTCCCATCACTTCTCTCTACCCAATCTAATGTGACACACTTTCTTTTTTCTCCTCACAACATCATACATGTATTCTGTATAACGATGAGGGTCTCCTTCCATCTTCCGTGCAATTCCCCTTCTCCCTCCTTTTCCCTCCCACCTCTCTTCCCTATTTAGTGGTAATCTTCTTCTCATGCTCTTTCTCCCTATCCCATTTTGAGTCACCCCCCTTATATCAGAGAAGATATTCGGCATTTGTTTTTTAGGGATTGGCTAACTTCACCTAGCATAATCTGCTCTAATGCCATCTATTTCCCTGCAGATGCCATGATCTTGTTGTTTTTTAGTGCTGAGTAATATTCCATTGTGTATAAATGCCACATTTTTTTTTATCCATTCATCTATTGAAGGGCATCTAGGTTGTTGGTTCCACAGTCTAGCTATTGTGAATTGTGCTGCTATAAACATTGATGTGGCTGTGTCCCTGTAGTATTCTCTTTTTAGGTCTTTGGGTATATCTGAGAAGGGGAATAGCTGGGTCAAATGGTGGTTCCATTCCCAGCTTTCCAAGGAATCTCCATACTGCTTTCCAAATTGGCTGCACCAATTTGCAGTCCCACCAGCAATGCATGAGTGTACCCCCTCCCCAATCCTCGCCAGCACTTATTGTTGTTTGACTTCATAATGGCTGCCATTCTTACTGGAGTGAGATGGTATCTTAGAGTAGTTTTAATTTGCATTTCTCTGATTACTAGAGTTGGTGAGCATTTTTTTCATGTATTTGTTGATTGATTGTATATCCTCTTCTGAGAAGTGTCTGTTCAGGTCCTTGGCCCATTTGTTGATTGGGTTTTTTGGTTTTTTTGTTGTTTAACTTTTTGAGTTCTTTGTATACTCTAGAGATTAAAGCTCTATCTGATGTTTGAGGGGTAAAGATTTGTTCCCAGGATGTAGGCTCCCTATTCACCTCACATATTATTTCTCTTGTTGAGAAAAAACTTTTTAGTTGAATTCCTCCCATTTGTTGATTCTTGTGCTATAGGTGTCTTATTAAAAAATTTGGGGCCTGCCCCCACGTGATGAAGATTAGGGCCAACTATCTTCTATTAGACGCAGAGTCTTTGGTTTGATTCCTAGCTCCTTGATCCATTTTGAGTTGATATTTGGGCATGGTGAGAGAAAGGAATTCAATCATTTTGTTGCATATGGATTTCTAGTTCTCCCAGCACCATTTGTTGAAGATGCTATCCTTTCTCCATTGCATGCTTTTAGCACCTTTGTCTAATATAAGGTAATTGTAATTTTGTGGATTTGTCTCTGTGTCCTCTATTCCGTACCATTGGTCTGCCAGCCTGTTTTGGTGCCAGGAAAGAATTTTTATCTCATTTCCGAAAAGATGTTTATACTACACAGACATTTGTTATCTGCATGTAAAGGCTTTAAACTAAAAAACAAAACAAAACAAAAAAACTACATAGAATTTAGGATTCTTTTTAAATAATAAATTGGTGTTTTTGGTAGTCACTTACATTCTTATTACCTTCTCTTCTTTTAAACAGGCATTGGAAAAGTGAAAAGAAAACCTAGTGTTCCAGATTCTGCATCTCCTGCTGATGATAGCTTTGTTGACCCAGGGGAACGTCTCTATGACCTCAATATGCCTGCCTATGTGAAATTTAACTACATGGCTGAGAGAGAGGATGAATTATCATTGATAAAAGGGACAAAAGTGATCGTCATGGAGAAATGTAGTGATGGGTGGTGGCGAGGTAGCTACAATGGACAAATTGGATGGTTCCCTTCAAACTATGTAACTGAAGAAGGTGACAGTCCCTTGGGTGACCATGTGGGTTCTCTGTCAGAGAAATTAGCAGCAGTTGTCAATAACTTAAATAGTGGGCAAGTGTTGCATGTGGTACAGGCTCTTTACCCATTCAGCTCATCCAATGATGAAGAACTTAATTTTGAGAAAGGTGATGTAATGGATGTTATTGAAAAACCAGAAAATGACCCAGAATGGTGGAAATGCAGGAAGATCAATGGAATGGTTGGTCTGGTACCAAAAAACTACGTTACCATTATGCAGAATAATCCATTAACCTCAGGTTTGGAGCCATCACCTCCACAGTGTGATTACATTAGGCCTTCACTCACTGGAAAGTTTGCTGGCAATCCTTGGTATTATGGCAAAGTCACCAGGCATCAAGCAGAAATGGCATTAAATGAAAGAGGGCATGAAGGGGATTTCCTCATTCGTGATAGTGAATCTTCGGTAAGTTGATTTTCAAAGGTAAATGGAAACAGAGCTGTGGTTATTAAATAAATAAAGAGAATTTGTATGCTGAGACCTAAGCATAAATGTTCTGAAGGTAAAGTTGCTGTTTTTTCTAACTATATGTATCTTGAATAAAACATAGCTATAGCAGTGATATTATACTGAATTTATTTGGCCTTGTCCAGTTGTGTTGATTTGGTGTTCCTGGAATGTGTTCTGTTGCATTAAACAGAAAAAGGAAGAAAGTTAAACATTGACATCTTCATTTAAAGTAGAATAATGCAGTAGATAAAACCAGGAAAATATTTCTTAAATTGCTATCAGATGCAATATATTAGAAAATAATCACTGTAGTCTTTAAAACATAGAAATTCCCTAAGTTTAAAAATTGATATTTAAGTTTCTTCATATTGGTTATTTGAAAATTAAAATACACTTTTATTATATATTTTATAAATCTATTTTAGTGCTGGATGAGGCGGCACACACTATAATCTCAATGGCTTGGGGAGAGACTGAGGCAGGAGGATCAAAAGTTTGAGGCCAGCCTGAGCAACTTAGGAAGGAAGGCCTGTTTCAGAGTTAAAAGATTGGTAGAGCAGTTTCTTACCATGTTTGAGATACTGGGTTCAATTTCTAGTACAGTAAAACAAAAGCAAAAAAATTATATTTTAACACTGTTAGAAATACATTTGCAATAAAAAGTAAATTATATTACAGTACTAGTAAAATGATAAAACTATAAAACCATAAAAATTGAGGAAGAATATAGTTATTTGGTCTCTTTTGGTATTGTCTTACATATTAAAATTTGACACTAATTTTCCTTAAAAATTACCTCTTTTCCTTTGGTAATTGATAGCACTATTCTTCCACTTAGCAAGTCATGATTAGTATTGACTTTGGTGAGCATAATTTATACAAAAATGAAGGTATATTTATATAAAAGGTTGAAAGAGAAAAGAAAATTATTTGAACTTCCTTAGGGAAGTTCCGGGAGATGGGGCTTGTACCTAACCCTTCAGAAGATCAGGTGGTTGATAGAGTAGTGGCCAGATGTCTGGTCTGGCCCACTGTTTGAAACTTTGGGAATAAAAAGAGGCTTCCAATGTTGATATAGATTTTTCAGAAGATTGGTTGGTTGGTTGGTGTTTGCTTTTGTTTTTAAACCTAACAACAAAAAACCCACTAATTAAAAAAGAATGAACTTGAGTATAGAATACTATGTATTTCCTTGTGGGTAGAGCTAGATATAAGACAAAATATACCCTTATTTTGAGCAATATAATTTTTAAGGTAGAGGTTTTGAATAGGTATATTTTGTATAAGAATCCAGACTTCAAAATTTTCTTTTATGATGATGAGACCTGCCAACATTGAATATTGTTCTACAGGACAACAATCACAGATGACAAGTGTCTGCTTTAGATTGGCCTGTACACTCATTCTCTCTGTCCATCCACTTTTGACACCTGTTTACATTACTTTTTTGGCCCTTGTAGGCTTTTGAGTTTGTGACCTTCCATTAGACTTTAGACTGATTCTCACTCACTTTGTTTCTTTTATTTTTGAGACTTCAGAGTATTACCTCTTCGTCACCTACTATTAGCTACAAATCGAAAGGAGATGGGGTGGATGTATGAGATTTTTCTCCTGTATTTCTTCAGTAGACTGCCTGGAGAGAAGACAGTTATTGTGCCTTAGATATTAAACTAAAATATTTACTGTAGTTGTTATGCTGTGGACACCAAGATGTTCAGAAGCTCTTGATTGCATGGTTTTGAGTCCTCTTTTGTTACCTAAATGGGTGATATTGGGCAAGTTGGCTTTTCTGCCTCATTTTTCTCATCTGTAAAAAGAGTTTAAGAGGTAAAAGAAATAATGTAAAATTTTGCATAGTGCCTTGTACTTATTAAGCACTTGGAGTTTAGCAGTTTATTAGTTTAATATGAAAATGCAAATATATGACTTTCAAAATGTTGACTATTATTTGTTTTTTCTCTTTTAGCCAAATGATTTCTCAGTATCACTAAAAGCACAGGGGAAAAACAAGCATTTTAAAGTCCAACTAAAAGAGACTGTCTACTGCATTGGGCAGCGTAAATTCAGCACCATGGAAGAACTTGTAGAACATTACAAAAAGGCACCAATTTTTACAAGTGAACAAGGAGAAAAATTATATCTTGTCAAGCATTTATCATGATATTGCTGATCAAAATGACTGCTCTACAGCTTTAATTCATCATGTAATTGAAGACAGGAAGTGTCAGTCCAATCATGCTTGATTGGAAATTGCTGTTTCTAACTCTCAGAATTGACTATAATACATAAGTATTTTTATTATAACTCAGCCCATACATTATTATATACTACGTATGCAATGCATCTGCATAGAACAGTTCTTATCCTTGGTCTTCTATTTTACTGTTTCCTTCTTTGCTGTTTTTCTCTTTGCTTCTAATATTAAGGTTTTATATTTTGGAGGAAAAAAAAAGGAGTAATACAGATCAGAAGTCTTTATATGGAAGAATTTCTTTATTCCCATTACTGATTTCCTTGTAAAGGCACCCCATTAGTTCTGCCATGGTTTCTCTTCATATAAAATTATATCTATATATGGCATATGCTCAAATAAATTTCTTGGAGAGTGTTAATCTTTTCTGTGACTAAATAGCAATAATAAATGGAAAATTAGAAATTATTTTCAGGTATGTATTTGTCACAAGCCATTGTAAATACCAAGTATGTTGTGTATGCTGTTATTTTTAAAAGTTCATTCATTATTTTCACTGTACTATGAAACAGATGGGGCATGGGTTAGAAACATCTTAACATAATTTTTAATTACAACTGTTGAAACAAAAAATATCACTCGATTCTTAAGAATTTTCTTTTGATTTTTTTTTTTCTTATTACTCGAGAACAAAGCAATCTCTGAGATACTGAGCTTTTAAAAATATAAATGGCTGCTCTGTGTTACTTTCTTTTTCCTAGTGTTACTTTACCAAAGCATCTTGTATTAGAACATGTTATATTGATGCCTGTGTGAAATAAATTATGAACAAGTTTTGGGGAAATAGGAGACAATAAGATATGTAGGGCGTTTTGGTTTTATTCCTCTCCAAACATACATTGTAAGAGATAGTATTTCCTATTTTTACTTCCTTCTTTCAATGTCCACCCCATCTCACCCCAATTCCATGCTTGGAATCAAATCCAGGGCCTTCTATACATGTTGGCAAGTGCTATACTACTAAGCTGCTCCCCAAGCACCTCCTCTTTTCAGCTTTGAGTTTTATTGACTGAGACACTAAATTTGATATAAACCTGAGTGGGGGAAATGGAATGTGCTTATGGTTAGATAAAATTACATTATTTTTAAAGTCTTATTTTTGTTTAACAAGTTGTAGTTTAGGTGAATGGATGACAGGCTTCTGTAAAGTTTTTTTGTTTTTGTTTTTTTAATATTTTTTAGTTGTTGACGAACCTTTATTTTATATATTTGTATGTGGTGCTGAGAATCGAACCCAGTGCCTCGTGCATGCTAGGCAGGGGCGCTACCACTGAGCCACAACCCCAGCCCTTCTGTAAAGTATTGAATCTACTGCTGTAGGCCACAGGAAACAACCATTGTATTTTGTGGTCATACTTCTCATTATGCTGAAAATTTACTAAGCAAAGTAACCATCATTTTTTTAATTCAAAATACTTATTAAAAGCACATAACTAGGAAACATTAAAAAGTCATATTTTCAGAAATTTCTCCTATATTACCTAAGTATATGAATATTTCCATTTTCTGCTATTACAAACAAATAATACATCAGAGTTATTGATGGTAAAATTTAAGTTGTGAAATGTATATTTTAAAAAAATTATTTAAATCTTAAAATCATTTGAAGACTAATGTTGCCACTGGGTGGCAGCCCTGGCTTTTCCCACTAAGCAACAAAAGTCAGCAAATATAATTAAGACAATGGTGTATATCTGTTCTTAAAATCTTTCAGTTCATATTATCTTTCTCAGTGCTTTATTAAATTATTAGATAAGTTTAACGGAAATAAAAGTTATTTATGCTTTTTTGGCTGTAAAATCACATGAATATAAATTAAGGAAAACAGTTGTAAGAGAGTAGAATGACTAGATAGTAAACATCCTTTTTAACATTTAATGATGCTTTCTCTTTTTCTACCAACTCTTCATTATGAAAAATGAAGATGAATGCTTAATTTTAAAAGGAGCAATTTATATGAACAAATATCAACTATTTATAGCAAATCCCCCACTGAACTGATATTAATAGAGCATGATTTTGAGGAAGTAGCTAGAAGTGGTGTAACCCTGGAAGCAAGGTACATGTTCCCATGCCATGTAGAGTTCCCAGGTAATACGTGCCAGTAATACCTATTGTGTGCTCATTATGGGATAGAAGCTTTACTGGGAAGTACTTTGAACTTCATTGTTAATCTTACGACAATGACTTTTTATAAGTGTAAATTTTACTTGAAGCAATTTTTTTAGGAATTGGAACAACCTTACAAAACAGCTGCATAGCTAGGTAATAATAGGATTTGTGTTAGGAACCAAGTTTTCTCATACCCAGACTGGTGGTGTGTGTATCAGAAAGTACTGCTCTGCGCTACTTTTAGACTAGGAGGAATGTCCTAGGAAAAGTAGTGAAGTTTTCTATCATATAGGAGGTGATTAGTTATCAAATTTAAATGTACCTAACACATGTAGCCCTGCCCAACCCACTTCTACAAATAACTTTTCCAAAATCTAGGAAGGAGCTTAGTAAGAAGAATGGCTATTGCTGCTGTAACCCTTATTTGTTTGTAGGTCCTTAGGATTCAGCTGGATATATATGTTCACACATGTACCTAGTGGTATTAAAGACTGTTTCGCAGAAAGCAGGAAGGGTGAGTGCAAATCTATTGCCATTACCAGAAGGATAAAAAGGCCTAGCAGTTGAGCGACCTGGGTTGTTAGAATAAGGTCATCCTTATAGATAAATGTCATATGAATTATTTCTAGCTGTAATGCTCTGTCATGTTATCCAAAGGTAACAAAGAAGCAAGATTGCCACTGTCTATGTAGTTCCTTTGTGAAAAGTAGGAAAAGGCACCTTTTTCTCCCAGCAGGCCCAGACCCTTCCTATAAAGAAATCCAGAATTTTACCCCCTCGTCTTGACAGAGTGCCTTGTTCAGGTTTTAACCAAACATAGTGGCCTTATAGGAGTACTAGTTGACCATACAGTGCTTGAAAGAATTAATGAGGGGCTTCGGGTGTAGCTCAGTGGTAGAGTGCTTGCCTTGCATGTGTGAGGCATTGGTTTTGATGCTCACTTAGTACCACATAACAATAAAGGTATAGCTATGTAATGCTTTAAATAATCAATAAAAAAAATAAAATAAAAAGAACGAAACCTGGGAGAGTGGTGCATACCTGTAGCCTCAGCTACTTGGGAGGCTGAGGCAAGAGATCCTGTGAGCCCACCATGGGCAACATACTAAAATCCCATCTCTAAGGAAAAAAAAAAGAAAATAGCACCTTTTTTTTTTTTTGTTTTTACTGGAGGGTTTCGCATAAAATTCAACATTTCCTTCTTTAAAATGAGAAGCTGGCAGCCCTGTAATTCAATTCCCCTAATAGCAATCAGCTGAAACCCAGTACAGGTGGTCACCTTATTATTTTTTAACATATTTTATGTGTTGTTGGACCTTTATTTTTTATGTGGTGCTGAGAATCAAACCCAGTGCCTCACACATTAGGCAAGTGCTCTGCCATTGAGCCACAACTCCAGACCCGCCCCCCCTTATTCTTTTTACTAATGTGAATGGTGAAAAAAATTCAAATAGTAAAGCCTCTTTCCCTACCTGTCTAGTTCAATTTCCAAATTCAGTTACTGTTACTCTTCATTTTTTCTGTTTCTTGAAGAGTTTGAGACTTGGGATCCTGAAATTTTCATTTTTTAGAAACACTTCTGCATTGTCCAATAAATTTGTGTATAATTACTCATGCTTTGACTTTTTCCATTTTAAATACTTTGCTAGAAGATAAGAGTTCTTTGCATTTTTCTAAATTTAAATATTATATACATAATATTTAAATTTAGAAAAAAATATTTATTATATGGCAGTGCTGGGGAGTGAACCTTGGGCCTTGTGTATGCTGTCATTTTTTTCTTAAAGGATATTCAATATAGGGTAGATGATATCATTTTATGTTCTGGACAGCATCTGGTGTACTTTTAAAACATCAAATTATTGATTCTGGGGGAAAACATTATTAGTTTTTGTTGCAAGGTAGGAAGTATTGGCTTGCTCCTCTCCTGATAAGCTGATTTTGTTGGTGTTTAAAAGTTCATGTGACTCACCTTTGCTATATTCTAAAAAATTGACAGACAAGCAAAATATGAACGCTCCACACCCTAATTTCTTGCTGTTACATGATCTAAACCAGCTAAATGAGGAATTGTATATTTCTAGTTTACTTTTCTGTTTCTCTTTTGATCTGAAAGTATACACAATTTGCTAAGACTTGTTTAATGGGTAGAACCTACACTGTGCTTGGCAGATTTTGAAGAATAGGAGGAGGCATTTCAGTTGCCCTGTTTTATACCAGTGTATTTTTGAGAATGTTTTCTGGGTAGAGCACTTTCATCACATCAGATATTTCGGAATTGGTCTGATGCCTACAGTGGTTTACGTAAATATTTATCTGCTAGACTGGCTGATTTTTATATGTTTGCTCTCAAAATTACTTAAAGCGCAGGTAAAACTTATTCTTTTGAAATAATGTTAACAAATTTTATATATTTTAACTAAAATGTCACAATACTCAATTTCCTCTTTCCATGTTTTCTTGTACCTCTTGGAATGATGACTTTCAGACAGGAAAACAAACTTTTAAGTAGACCTTTTATTTATTTATTTATTTTTTAAGAGAGAGTGAGAGAGGAGAGAGAGATTGAGAGAGAGAGAGAGAGAGAGAGAGAGAGAATTTTTAATATTTATTTTTTAGTTCTCGGCGGACACAACATCTTTGTTGGTATGTGGTGCTGAGGATCGAACCCGGGCCGCACGCATGCCAGGCGAGCGCGCTACCACTTGAGCCACATCCCCAGCCCCTTAAGTAGACCTTTTAAAGTAGATGTCTTAAGATGTTTAATTGTTTTACATAATCTGTTGGGCTCAGATAATTTACATCATAGACTATGGAGAAATTTTGGCAGATAGTCTTGGAAAATTATGGAGATAAAAGGGTGATTCCAGAAAATGACTATTAAGAATTGTCCACTTAAATATAGAGTAAAACACAGGAATAGTAAAATTGATGTTTTTTAGCACTTCTTTTTTTTTTTTTTTAAAGAGAGAGTGAGAGAGGAGAGAGAGAGAGAGAATTTTTAATATTTATTTTTTAGTTCTCGGCAGACACAACATCTTTGTTGGTATGTGGTGCTGAGGATCGAACCTGGGCCGCACGCATGCCAGGTGAGTGCGCTACCGCTTGAGCCACATCCCCAGCCCCATTTTTTAGCACTTCTGAAGGAAATTAATAACCCCTGAATGAGCATGATTTCTCTGGAGTAAATGATGTCAAACAAATTGGTTTTGATGTTTTCTAGTCTAGAGTAAGGGGGCTATTATAGATAATAAATGGTAATTTCACCAAGGGTTATGATAATCACTTGGTGTAAAGATGAGAAAAAAGTATTTCTGAACTGTTGGACTCAATGTCTCACATGTTGAGGGCGCGGTCCCTAGCCTACAGGGCTATTGGGAGATGGTAGACCTAGTGGAAAGAAGTTAAGTCATTGGAGGCATCCCTCAGATGGGCTATCTGTGTGTGTATTATTGCATGTGTGTATATTTAAATAACTTCAGAGAATACTATCCATCCAACTAACTCACCTTAAGTATTTGATTGCTCAGCTGCCAGGCTAGTCTCACCTAGCAAAATAGTAGTGAAGAAAAAGGATAGTGCTTTCATAAAACTTATGTTTCAATGATGCAGTGCTTAATGGAGTAGAGCTCTGAATTAAAAATAGAACAGGTTGATGAGGTTGTAAGAGTTTAAGATTGAGGTTGTTAATGTGTGCAGGATGTTCAAAGGAGGTCTCATAAAACTGACCCTTGAGCATATTGTGTGCTCTGCTAAACAGAAGGATTAACCAGTGATGGGTGAAATAGAGCAATAGCAATCATTATCATCATGATTTATAGGTCACTGTTTCTGGTTTTTAAAAATTTAAATTGATTAAAATAGCATTTTAAAATTTAAATTTGGAAATTTTAATCAAAAAGGGATTCTCTGAATAAACCGTCATTCACCATCTTAAGAGGAGTTGGGGGGATACTATAGACAAAATAAATTTAAAGGAGGGCAGTTTTAGATGTAGGATTTTACTTGATCACATCCTGAGGGAAGAATTGAAGTCAAGGGAAATTAAATTCTTGATGGCCGGGCAGTAAATATTAGGGAAATTGAAAAACTAGAAGTATGTTCAGATGAGGTTAAAAAAAAGAAGGATGCAAGAGTTCTGAATTGGAGCTGGAAAATGGTGTAGAAATTATACCTGGAGGGGCTGGGATTGTGGCTCACTGGTAGCTCGCCTACCATGTGTGAGGCCTTGGGTTTGATCCTTAGCACCACCTAAAAATAAAGATGTTACGTCCAAGAACAACTAAAAATAATAAATATTTTAAAAAAACAAAAGAAACTATACCTGGAACAGACTTCTAGGGAATTTTAAGAGTCTGGACAAAGGAATTTCACTATTTAAATTCCCTGTTTTACTTCCAGAAGAAAGAAAAAACATTGAGGAGTCGTTACAACTACATGTTATGTGTGCTAAAATAGGACCTAAATATATAGGAGTCTTGGTGTGTGGGGAGGAACTATTCTATGGTAGGCAGGGTAAGGGAAGTTTATAGGAATGGAGTAATTAACCATGTGGTCTGTGCCTTGGCACCAAGGCCTGTCCTGGACTGGACAGCTGTAAGAATATGTAACTCCAGTTTTGCATTGTATTTTCATTCTAATCCTTCCCCTATGCAGGGCACTGGGAGTTTACAAGTCTCTTTGGCCATTAAGTTTTCCTTCCTCCCCCTCAGCCTCTTTTCCTTTCCAGAAAAACCTTTTACCTGCTTGCTTTTCCTTCCATAATTAACTTTCAAAAATTTAAGTGGCAAATAGTGTATTAGGAAACAAGTCCATTTCTCGACTGTACCTGCTTATCATAAGAAATCAGTCTATTCTTCCAGCAAATATCTTAAACATGGATGATTCTCCAGCTCTGTGGAAGACAGTGCTTGTCATCAAGAGCATGGCAGTGCTGGGCAGGGTTGTCTTGGAAGTAGAATCAACTATCCATCTTAAAATCTACAAGTTTGGTGAACACAACATTGATGACTTAACCTCTTTTTAAAAATTTTATTTTTTGTGGCACTGGAGTACCTTTCCTTTTCTTATCCTTCTCTAATTCAGTGTGTTTTCCTCTCAACTGTTTCATCCTTGCACTTTGCTCATGTCATTCTCCCACATTTTTCCCCTATCAGTACACCTAGATGGGTATATTCTTGGAGCACTGTATTGACGCCTGTCTATGAAACTTTGCTAAGTAGACTCTTGCCTCACTAAACTGTGCCCTTCAGACACATTTCGAGCACTCCTTTGTTGTTAAGGTGAATGAAAAGTACTTGGGAGTTTGGCGGACTTCAATTGGATTTCCTGTCTGCATCCCGACTAGCTTTGTGATCTGTAATAAGCCAATTTCTCTGAACCCAGTGTCATGAGACTCAAACCTTACCTTAAGTCTGTTGTGTAATGGGAAATGTGAATAATGTATGGGAAGTACTTAGGACAATTCCTGGTAGATAGTAGATATCTAGTACACATTCACTTATATTGCTAAGTTTTTTTTCCCCCTGGATTTAAAAAAGAAATCAGGGAACCCAGAACTGGGAGAATAAAGATTGGAGACAGGTGTTGAGGCCGTGTATGAAGCATATACAAAGCACTCCAAGTTTGGATGTGCTCATACCCAAAGGTAAGACAGAACAGGATCAGATGCTGGAAGAGCCATGAAGGATTGTGCAAGATGCCAGTAACCAGAGGTCAGGGCCAAGATGTGGTGACCACTGACAGTGCTGGAATCATGCACCAAATGTTCTTGATCATGGTGCAGTTAAAAAAAAAAGAAAAAAAAAAAGAATTCAGCTAGTATTGTACACCCTTCTGCCAAGTCCTGTTCTAAATTACTATCTCATTTAGTCCTCAAAATATCCCTATGAGTTAGGTGCCACTATAATTGTTACCAATCTAGAGATGAGAATTCTAAGGCAGATAGTTGAAATGACTTGCCCAAAGCAGCATAAGTAAGTAGAGGAGCCTGGATGCCAACTTAGGTATTCTGGCTCTGGAGCCCATGCTTTACACCACTTCCTGGTAAATATCTCCAACCAGAGATATTGCTGTTCCAGAGGTAAACCCAAAGAGAAGCAGCCAGCAAAGGGTCAGCCAGCCAGAGTCCTTAATGTATGCTTATTAACATCAAATGATGGAACATACTACTTGTGAAGGCCTATTCTGTTCCCTGCACTGTGCCAATGGATTTTGTCTGCATTCTTTTATATGCCCCATCACTATTATACAAGCCATTATTGTACTTATAAATGAAAAGAAAAAAATGGGGCTTATGGAATTGTTTTTTTTTTTCTATTTTGTATCAAGTTATCTGTTCCTCAACCCATCTAGCTTCTGATCCAAGGCCTCCACTGAAACACCTCTTGCTGAGATTACAAATGAATTTGCAGTGCTAAATCCAGGGGACACTTTCTGATGTTCAGCTCTCTGGTCCTCTCTTCTGTACTGTGCTGTGATAGTCACTTCATCTTTCATTGCTTCCAGACCACAGTTTTTTCTAGGACCATTTCTCTGACCCGCTCCCCTGCCCCAACCCATTTCCCTATTTCTTATTCTTGCCCTGGTCTGTAAATGTGGGTCGTCTTCAGGAGTATATTCACAACCCTTCTGAATCTACATTTTCCTTGGATGATCTTACCCACTACCAATGAAATGCCAGAGGCAGGGGAGACGCTATCATACCCTTGACACCCATCAGCTTGATTTGGAAGTTTTTTGTTTTAGACAAGGTCTTCTATATCACCCAGGCTGGTCTTGAACTCGTGGGCTCAAGCCATCCTTCCATCTCAGCCTCCCTGAGTAGCTCTGACTATAGGTATGCACCACCGTGCCTAGCTTACCTATCACCTTGAGACAAAGATTAGAGACTTCTGCCCATATAAGCATCTCAAATTCAAGTGTATCAAGTTGAACACATGCAAGCTTTTCTTGCACCAACTCAACCCTTCCTGCCCTGACCCCACCCCACTCTGCTCCTCTGTTGTTTTAGTTGAGGTGCTGACATCCACCCAGTTACCCAAACACAGAACCTGTAAGTCATGTTTGACTTTGCTTCTGTGGCTCTCACAATCCTCTCAAATATCTAGGAGCTGAAATTCTACCTCCTTTGAATTTGCTCACTTCTCTCCACAGACAAGAGAGACCTAATGTTGGCCATCTCTCATCTAGGTGACTGATAGCCTTGGTCCTCCAATCTGGCCTCCTTCACTGCTTTCTCCACCCTAGTCAGAAACTTTAGGAGTTCAAATATAGAGAATATTATGGCCAGATTTGAGCGTTCAACCCTTTCTTTGACCTTTACTATTCTCAGGATAAACTCAAAGCCCCTCAACAAGACATGGAAAACTCTCTGGAATTCTGTTTCAGTCTTTGAGAACTATTTTTCTTGGGACTCCAACTTTGTTCTTCATTTGCACCAGTTTTCTTCCAGTTTCCTAGTCACAGTGCCTGGCTGTTTTTCTGGGTTTTGTTTGTTTGGTTTTGGTTTTCCCTCCCAAAGTTTAATAACCTCAAAGTCACCTCCTTCAGGGGGCCTTCTGTGATCCACAGACTGGATTAGATCTTTCTCTGTAGTGCTCCTATATTCCTTATGAATATTTCTGTCACTGAATTTTCATTATTGATTTATAATTATTTGCTTGGGCATTGTCACTATTTGGGAGGTTCTTGTTGAAGGCAGGACCTATTGAATTCTCAGGATCTAGCACGTACAAGGCCCTCAGTGGATGCTTTTGTTGAATGAATCTGAATGACTTTCCCGAGGTTAAATTGCAAAGAACTTGTGAAACTGTCACCAAAATATCTTCTACTGTAAAACTCATGTTTATTCCACTACGGTATTTGCACATTAGAGTGTTTAAACTCATGAAGAGTTAAGACTCTGTTAAAAGGTTTTCCTTCTAACTTTCAAAATTGATTTTACTTTTTCAATAATCCATTCACATGATTCACTCATCAAAAGGTATAGTACTCAGTGAAGAGTCTTGTTCCCATTTTTTGCCTCCAACTTCCTACTTCCCAAAATAGCCCTATGAGTTAGGTGCCACTTCTGTGGTCCCTCTGCCTTGAGGTAACCAATGTTGTCAGTTTCTTATATCTCTTTCTAGAATTTCTTTTTGCAAATGTATGTAAATATGAAGTTTTATATTCTTTTTTGCCTTTAAAAAAGTATTGATTTTTTTTTAACTTCCCTATTTTTTTCTGAGGTGAGTATTAGCAAAAAGTGCTAATCAGTACCCAGCTTGAATGAACTCACAGGAAGGGAGACTTGGAAGAAGACAGCTATTGGATGAGGGGAGAAGAAAATCCTGCCTACTTACTGACCTCTTGGGACATGCAGGGGCCTACAAGACAGAGCCTGTGGTCCAGATAGCTCCCCCAGGCAGATTCTCAAGCTCCTTAAGAGTTACCTTGTCTTTGGAACTTTCTTAGGCCACTCCCCTTGATGCAATATCTGGGTTTGGGCAGAAAGGAGGGTGCTGCAGAGCCCGCCCCTTCTGAGCTGTTTGGACCAGCTCCTCTTTTCAGAACAATTCAGGCTTCACTGTGACTCAGACCTCAGCTCCAATCTCTGCTCAGAAGCAAGATGGCTGAGATGGACAGAATGCTTCACTCTGGAAGGAAAAGGCATTCCAGGTCAAATTAAGTCTGCCAAACCCCTTCACTAGGGTTCTAGACGGAATCTGGACAAGTTTTATCATGTGGTTTTTCTACGCCTTGATTCCATGTTTGTTCACAGGTAAGTATGAATTAAAATACATCTGGTTGTTTGGGCCTTGGATTAGAAGGTGAAAAATACTTTCCCAGGGTTTGGGGTTGCAATACCTGTATAGAACATCTTATGTCTGTTTTTAAAAAGGTTTCTCACCTCTTACATCAGCATCCCCACATCTCAAAGAAAAGTCCTGCACTATGTTTGGAAACCTCTTTCCTAAGTGTCTGCAGAACTATCTAGAAAGACTTCATTAAAATAGTCTAAAAGTTGGCGTAGCTCTGTGCATTTTGCTTTTTATCTCATTACCTGGTATTACAAGGTGCAATGGAATTCACAGTCTATTTATGCTTTTTAAAGTAACATAATTAAGGATTCTAACAAAACACATGAATAGACAATTTGAGAACTTAAATTTTGGGTACAAGCCTTACAAAAATTGGATTTCTTTCTTGGTCATTGCAGAAAAGGTATTCTATAGCATTTTAGAAAATATTTGGTTGGGGAATTTTCTCTTACAGTACTATTACAACATTTTCTCTACTCCACTCCTGGTTGCATGTATGTACCTGCTTTATTGGTACAAAAACTGCTTTATTGGTCCTTAGCTGTTGGTATTTCTCCATGTCAAACTGCATTTAAGAGAAATTTTTAATTTTAATACCAGTCACTTTGTGATGTCAGTGGAAGTCTCAAGTTAGTTGGTTGGTTTGGTGTGTTTCTTTCAACACAGAACTAATATTCTAGTTTGTTTAAATCAGGCAATAAATCAGGCAATGTTTAGAATTGGTTTAAACATCCAACTTAGTGTTCCTTCCTATACCCAAATCCTTCACAGCTCTCAGTTGCACAGCACAGGACGTCCAAATTTTGCATGTCTATTTCTCATAACAGTACATTCAGACCCCATCCTGTATTTATTTGATTCTCATTCTCCTTGAAAACATGCGGATTGCAGGCAGGTGCTGTCTTCACAGTCAGTACATTCTATCTGATTTCCTCTTCCTGGTCTTTATATATAATTTCCCACCAGAAGCACTACCTCCAGTTCCTTTCCCCATCCCAAGTCCATGTTCCCATCATCATTCCAGGCAGATCCTTCTCCCTGCAGACATTTCCCAGAACTCTATCCTTTGGCACTTGACTTCATGTGCTCTAGCTTCATTAGGTTGCTTTGCTTTTCAACACAGAAGAACCTGTATGTCTTTTCTGGTGTCCCCCAAACCCCTAGCACAGATCAAGTATGTTGGTTGTTTGGTAAATTAGTTGTTTGATTGTTTAATTTTGGGGACAAAAAAGTTGCCAAAAGGCAGAAGATGGGAGGCCAAATGACAATCAGAAAGGTTAGCATTTTTTAACCTGACATTTTCTTCATTGAATTCAGTATTTTGAGGCTTTTCTTAAAAACTCCTGTTTCAAACAGACCTGGGGGTAAGTGCTTTCTTCTGACACTTACAGACTTACAGATAAACCAAAAGATGTCAGAGTCAAAAAGACTTAAAAGTGTGAATTTTTGCTTTATCACTCCCTTGTTCAGTGACAAGATCATATAACTTTAGTTTTCTCACATGTGAAGTGGTTATCACAGTCACCTTGAAGTGTGGAGGAGTTAACTAAAATGATGCAAACAAAATCACTTTGAAGACTTCAGTGGTGGTGCAAACAGATGGTGGTGTCAGCAGATAAGTGCAGGTTGCTTTTTTGCAATTTTGACCACTTCCTCTGGATTGTGTAGGTGCCTGTGAGGAATTCTGCAAATTCTAAATGAACTTCTGTTGGTAACGAGATCACTGAACAGATGGGTAGTTTTGTTGCTTTCTTTCATAGAAATCATTTGCCTTGCTTTGTTCCTTCCAACAAGAGTATTGTATTTTGGAAACTGATTCTTCCTACAAATAATAATCACATTAATGACAGTGACAATCACAATTGCTATTTCTGTGCAAAGCAGTTGTTATTTCCCCCATTTTATACACTAGGAAACGGACTTGGAAACCTTCAATTATTTGTCCAAGTACATAACATTCTAGGAAGAGGGGGAATTGGGATTTGGTTCTGATTTCACTAGCTCCAGAGGCCCTTTGTGTTTCTGTGCAGAAAAAAACTGAGACATTGGGCTGGGGATGTGGCTCAAGCGGTAGCGCATTCGCCTGGCATGCTTGCGGCCCAGGTTCGATCCTCAGCACCACATACAAACAAAGATGTTGTGTCCACCGAGAACTAAAAAATAAATATTAAAATTCTCTCTCTCTCACACTCTTTAAAAAAAAAAAAAACTGAGACATTGACACAGGCCCACAAAAGGGAGGAGGAACAAAGTAGAAGAAACAGTAGTGCCTTTTCTGATGCATTTGACTTGAAGGTTATTGAAGGAAAAGAATGGTGGAAGAGGACTCAAATGAAGGGAGTTGACATCAGACCCAGCTGGGTCTCTTACAGGGAAGAGATGCTGATTTCTGCCTAGAAGGTTTGCCCACAACAGTTCATGGTGGGCAGCCTTCATGCTCCCTTCTTTTTTGTGACTTAAGATTTTAGAAGTGTTCAGCATAAACCTCAGAGCAGCAGAAAGGACTAATTTAAGATGGATGAGAGATTAGGGGGAAAAAAAAAAAGTAAAACATAAGCTGTTTCCCAAGGAAGTCAAGACTTGCTTCAGTTGTTCTGTTTTTATTCAGAGCACCATATTCCGAGCTGGGTGCTGATTAGCAGAGAGATGAAAAACAAACAAAAAAACCAAAACAGTCCTTTGTTTTCAGATAAGTGAAGTCTTTGACATCTGGGGTTGAAATGTAGTATTAATTATTCTTTTGGCTACCAGAAATAAGGTCTAGATCAGTGGGTCCCAATCTTGAATGAACATTGAAATCACCTGGAGAGCTTTTTACAGCCAGAGATTCTGAACTAATTTAGGATGTTGCCCGGGGCATTGGGGTTTTTCAAAACTTCCTGGATGGGGCTCTTTAAGAGAAGTGGTTGATTACAGGGCTGGGCAGGGAGAATACAAGACCAGACAGGAGTGTCCTGTGGTAAGTAATGAAGGGCTCTGAAGAGGACAGGGGAGGTAAATTCAACACCACATGCTGGATTGAATCCTGGAATGGAAAAAGACATTAGTGGAAAAATTGGAAAAACCTAAATAAAGTCCGGAGTTTAGTTACAGTAACACACCAACACTGGTTCCTTAGTTTTGGTAAAAACGAGTCATGGTTGGATAAAATGTTGGCATGGTGGAAGCAGAGTGATGGGTATATGAGAACTCTGTGTACTGTCCTTGCATCTTTTTTTCTGTAGATCTAAAATTATTTTTTTAAAGTCTATTAATAATAATTACATGAAAAGGGGTGAAGAATAGAGACAAGTCAAATGGACACAGGAGTCAAGCTGAAAGAGTCCCCGGTGTCCAAAGTTGGAACAATTTGAATAATAAAATAATAACAATGTATTGGATTTTAATCATAGAATAAAATAAATATGAATCCATATTGGTAGAAATAAATAATTGAATAGATAAACAGTGGAGAACACTCTTTCCTACCAAATTCCAATTAAATGAAAAAAAAAACACTATTAGTACATAATAACAGTACTTGTTGTAAGAACTCTCCACCGATAGATGCAAAATTAATGCATGGAAGTTTGAAGAGAAACAAAATGTTTATGTAGTCTCAAAGCATCTCCCCTAAGGTGCTAATTAACACTAAAGGGGAAATTGATAGCTTTACTGTGGAGATATTGCCTAAACAAAGTGATCAAGATTAACATTACTGGTAAAAAGACATACTGACATCGTGTGCTCCCTGTGAGGACATGGCAAAATGTATAACCTCAGTCAAATCATGTGAAAGCATCAGACAAACCCCAACTGAGAGACAGTCTGCAAAACAGCTGACCAGTACTCTTAAAAAATGTCAAGGTCATAAAAGACAAAGACACACTGAGAACAGATTGGAAGAGACTAACTAGATGTGACAACTGAATGGGGAATCCTGGACTGGTTCCTAGGGGCAGGGCAAAGAGCCTTAGGGGAACTAGTGAAATGTGAATAAAGACTGAAGCTTAGTTAATCATATTCATCAATATTAATATCTCAGTTTTCAAAATTGTATTACCGTCATGGACCCATGGACGCCTGAGTGAAAGGTGTGTGGGAGCTCACCGCTATTTTGTAATTCCTCTGAAAGTCTGAAGTATTTCAAAATACAACTAATTTTCACCATTTTACTGGGCTAAGATCAGATTTTGGCAGGACTGTGTTCCTTCTGGAGGCTCTAGAGGAGGATCTATTTCCTTGCCGTTCCTAGCTTCTAGTGGCCACCTGTGTTCCTTGCACATGGCCCCCTTCCATGGTTTGTATGTACCACCATTTGTTTAACCATTCACCTATTGAAGGACCTCTGGGCTGATTCCAGTTTGACTATGCACATTCATGTGCAGGATTTATATTATGAAAATTTTCATTTCCCTAGGATAAATACCTAAGAGTGCAATTGCTAGATCGGACAGTAATTGCATGTTTAGTTTTACAAGAAACAGCCCATTTTCTAGAGTGAAGGTACTATTTTACATTCTTACCAGTAATGTCTGAGGGATCTACTGTTTCTGTCTCCTTGCCAGCTTTTGGTTTTGTTATTTTAAAAATTTTTGCCAGCCAGGCGTGGTGGCATATGCCTATAATCCCAGCAGCTTGAGAGGCTGAGGCAGAAGGATCACCAGTTCAAAGCCAGCCTCAGCAACTTAGTGAGGCCCCAAGTTACTCAGTGAGACTCCATCTCTAAATAAAATACAAAAAAACGACTGAGGATGTGGCTCAGTGGTTGAGTACCCCAGATTCATTCCCTAGTGACAAAAAAAAAAAAAAATTGCTATTCTGATAGTTATATACACTGCTATCTCATTGTAGTGTTATTTTGTTTTTCTATAATAGCTAATAAATGCAATATTTTTTCACGTGCCTATTTGCAAGTGATATATCACCTTTGGTGAAATGCCTTTTTATACCTTTTGCCCATTTTTTAATTGGATTGTTAGATTTTTTTTTGCAGGTTTTTTCCTCACCTAAGCAGCTTTTTATTATTTATTTATTTAAATTAGGTATAGATGACAGCAGAATGCATTTTGATTCATTGTACACAGTTGCAGCACAACTTTTCATTTCTCTGTACATGATGTAGTGTCGCCCTCTATGTGCAGTCATACACGTACTCAGGGTAATAATGTCCATCTCATTCCACCATCTTTCCTGCCCCCATACTCCTTCCCCTCCTCTCCCTCCCCTTTGTCCAGTCAAAGTTCCTCCATTTTCCCATGCCCCCCCACACCATTATGGATCAGCATCCACTTATCAGAGAGAACATTTGGCCTTTGGGTGTTTGGGATTGGCATACGACGCTTAGCATGATGTTCTCTAGTTCCATCCATTTACCTACAAATGTCATAATTTTTTTCTCTTTTAATGCTGAGTAATATTCTATTGTGTATATATACCACAGTTTCTTTATCCATCCATCTATTGAAGTGCATCTAGTTTACTTCCACAGTTTAGCTATTGTGAAAAGAGCTTCTATAAACATTGATGTGGCCACATTACTATCAGTATAGTATGCTGATTTTAAGTCCTTTAGGTAAAGACAGAGGAGTGGGATAGCTGGGTCAAATGGTGGTTCCAGTCCAAGTTTTAGTTCTAAGGAATCCTTTTCCAGACTGGTTGTACCAATTTGCAGTGCCACCAGCAATGTATGGGTATACCTTTTCCCCCACATCCTCTCCACTTATTATTGCATGTATTCTTGATAACTGCCATTCTGACTGGTGTGAGATGAAATCTTAGAGTAGTTTTGATCAGCATTTCTCTAATTACTAGAGATGCTGAACATTTTTTCATATATTTGTTGATTGATTATACATCTTTTGAGAAGTGTCTGTTCAGCTCCTTAGCCCATTTATTGACTGGGCTATTTGTTTGTTTGGTGTTAAGTTTTTTGAGTTCTTTATATATCCTGGAGATTAGTACTCTATCTGATGTGCTTGTGGCAAAAGTTTACTCCCCTTCTGTAGGCTCTCTCTTTATTTCATTGATTGTTTCCTTTTCTGAGAAGAAGCTTTTTAATTTGAATCTGTCCCATTTATTAATTCTTGATTATATTTCTCATACTGTAGGAGTCTTGTTAAGGAAGTTGGGGCCTAATTTGACATGATGAAGACTAGGGCTTACCTTTTCCTCTATTAGTTGAAGGCTCTCTGGTCTAATTTCTAGGTCCTTGATCCTTTGAGTTGAGTTTTGTGCATGGTAAGAGATAGGAGTTTAGTTTCATTTTGCTGCATATGGATTTCCAGTTCTCCCAGCACCATTTGTTAAAAAGGCTATCTTTTCTACAGGGTATGTTTTTGGGACCTTTGTCTAATATAAGATAACTGTTTTTATGTGGGTTTGTCTCTGTGTCTTCTATTCTGTACCATGGCCCCACATGTCTATTTTGGTGCTAATACCATGCCATTTTTGTTACTATAGCTTTGTAGTATAGTTTAAGGCCTGGTATTGTGATGTCTCCTGCTTCACTCTTCTTGCTAAGGATTGCTTTGGCTATTCTGGGTCTCTTATTTTTCCAAATGAACGTCATGATTGCTTTTTCTATTTCTATAAGGAATGATGAGATTTTAATTGGAGTCACATTGAATTTGTATAGCACTTTGGGTAGTATGGCCATTTTGACAATATTAATTTTGCCTGTCAAAGAGCCTGGGAGATTGTACCATCTTCTAAGGTATTCTTCAATTTCTTTCTTTCTTTAGTATTCTGTAGTTTTCATTGTACAGGTCTTTCACCTCTTTTGTTGATTCCCAAGTTTTTTTTTTTTTTTTTTTTGAGGCTATTGTGAATGGAGTAGTTTTCCTAATTTCTTTTTCAGAAGATTCATCACTGATGTATAGAAATGCATTTGATTTATGGGTATTGATTTTATATCTTGCTACTTTGCTGAATTCATTTATTAATTCTAGAAGTTTTCTGGTGGAGTTTTTTGGATCCTCTATAGAATTATGTCGTCAGCAAATAATGATAGTTTGAGTTCTTCTTTTCTTATTCATATTCCTTTAATTTCTTTCATCTGTCTAATTGCTCTTGTTGAATAGGAGTGGTGAAAGAGAGCATCCCTGTATTGTTCAGTTTTTAGAGGGAGTGCTTCCAATTTTTATTATATTCTTGGAATTGAGTAGATTAGTTCCTCTGCTTTCTTTGCAAAATTATTTTATTTTGGGTTAGTTAGTGCTCAGCACATGTTCAGCATGCACAAGGCCTTGTGTTCATTCTCATTCTCTCTCTCTCTCTCTCTATATATATACACACACACACACACACACACACACACACACACACACACACAGAAGAAAAAGTAGTTTTGGTTATTCTAATTCCTTTGCCTTTTAAAATAAAATTTACAAAAACAAACTTGACAGGCCTTTGATAGAATTGTGTGAAACCTGTGTGTCAGTTTGGAGGAGAATTGCCATCTGAACTATTTTGAATATTCCAATCCATGAACATGATGTGTCTCTCCATTTATTTAAGTCTTTTTTAGTTTTTCACATCAACATTGAAAATTTTTCTCCATATCAATCCTGATGTATTTTTTGGATTTGCATTCATGCATTTCATTGTTTTTTGAGTGATTGTAGTTTTAATTTCTTTTTTTTAAATTTTTTTAGCTGTTGATGGACTTTATTGTCTTTATTTTTATGTGGTGCTGAGAATCGAACCCAGTGCCTCATACATGCCAGGCGAGCACACTACCACTGAGCCACAACCCCAGCCCCTGTAGTTTTAATTTCTATGTATAAATCTTCATTCCTAATCTATGGAAATATGATTAATTTTTGTCTTGTGAACTTACTTGGAATATCAAGAGTTGTTTTTGTTCTTGTTTTATTCCATGGGATTTTCTACATACACTATTATATCATCTGTAAATTGAGGGAGTTTTACTCCTTCCTTTCTAATCTGTATTTTTTTTTTATTCTTTTGCATTCCTTAATACAGTGACTAGAATTTCTAGTATTCTGTTGAATAAGAGTGGTGAGAGTGGAAATCCTTGCCTATTCTTGTTCTTAGTGGGGAAGAATTCAGTCTCTTACTATGTTGCTAAAATCATAGCTGTAGACTTTTTGTGGATGGTCTTTATCAAGTTCAGATAAACTCCTTGCTCTTTTTAATTTGAAGAGAGACTGTTTTGTTTTAATCATGTATAAGCGTTAGGTTTTATAAATACTTTTTCTGTGTCAACTGAAAAGATTATGTGGTTTTTCTTCTTTAGTTTATTGACATGGTGGATTGCACTAATTGATTTTTAAATGTTGAACCACCCTTGCATATCTGGAAAAAATCCCACCTGGTCATAATTTTTATACATTATTAGATTTGGATTACTAATATTTTATTGATTTTTTTGCACCTAAGTTCGTAAAAACACTTATGCAAATTATTTTTGTTTGGGTTGGGGCTGTATCTCAGAGGTAGAGAATTTGCCTAGCACATACAAGACTGTGTTCAATCTCCAGTATCGTAAACAAACAAACAAAATATAAATCATCTTTGTCTGGTTTTGCCATCAGGGTAATACTAGCCTCATAAAATAAGTTGGAAAGTGTTCTTTCCTCTTCTATGTATTGAAATAGTGTGTGTAAAGTTTGTGTTAATTCTTCTGTAAATGTTTGGTAGCATTCTCTAGTGAAACCATCTGGGTCTGAAGACTTAATTTTTGAGGGCTTTTAAAGTATATAATTGAAGTATATTAATGAATAAATTATATTAATACATAATTTTTATTATATGAAATGTAGCCTTACATTTATACAGCTTCATATTTCCAAAATAGTTTTTTTAAAAAAATTTTCCCAGAGGAAGGATGTCAGAGGAGACCATGCTTCACCCTCCTGTCCCACCCCCACCCCCACATGGCCTTTTTCCTTTCCATCTCTTTGATGATTTCAAAGTGAGGAATTGGGAGGTCAGGAAGCCTCCTTGTGGGTGCCCCAGGTGTTTCCTCATAGGGCTGACTGTGGCTAGTACGTGTGAGATGAAGGTGTATCACCAGTGTCCTACATTAGAGAAGAGGCAAGGGAATCAGATGGGGTGTCTCCAGAAGCCCCCTGGCCCCATTTCTTTGTGGTAAGAGGGCTTGATAACAAACAGCAGGTGCCAATATGGAGATAGGCACAGAGGGCCCCAGCTGTCCCCTCACTCCACTGTGCTGTCGATGTTATCACTGTGATTATAACAGCAAAGAGAGGCAGGTGTTGTGCATTAAAATAGGAGCATGTAAAATGGAGAAGAGAGGATTTCAGTAGAGGGTCAAGATCACTCTGGTGTTACCTTCAAGGTTGCGCTTTGGGGTACCCAAAGTCCTTATGAGAGTAGATTCAGCTTCACAGGCTTCTTTCATTCTGAGCAAACCATTCTGGGTGCACCACACACATCTATGTGAGCAGATACTTATGTCCCAGATTGGCTCATGGCCTTGCAATTGCTCTGGGGTGGAGTCTCTAGGTTGGCTTAGCACCTCTTATGACTGGACTCACTTCATAGCTGACCTGAGCCTACACTCCCCACCTGGAAGCTGATGCCCCATTTTGTACTGTTAGAGGTCATGAAGGGATGTGCTTTCATACCAAATGTTGGCATGAGCAGGAGAGGAATATGACAAGAAGCTGGCAAGAGCCGGCATGGGTTTGCCACAAAGGAGTGGGTGGCTCTGGTTAATTCAAGTTGCTTAAGGTGACATAGCACATGACTGCATCAAAGCCTGGAATAAGGGCCTGTCATAAGCAATGTCCTTCAGGGTTAATGTCCAGAATATATAAGGAATTCAAATAGCAAAACAAACAAAACACCCAAATAATCTGATTGAAAAAATGGATAATAGATCTAAATAGACATTTATTTTTAAAAAGACACACAAATGGCTAACAAGTATATGAAAAATGTTCAATATCATTAATCATAAGGTAAATGCAAATCAAAACCACAATGATTTAACACCTCACCCCAGTAAGAGTGACTTATCAGGGTTGGGTTGGAGCTCAATGGCAGAATGCTTGCCTAGCATGTTTAAGACTCTGGGTTTAATTTCCAGGACAGACCAAAAACAAATGTCTATTATCAAAGAAATTAAAGATAACAAGTACTGACAAGTATGGGAATATTTGCACACTATTGTTAGGAATATAAATTAATATAGTGACTATTGAAAACTGTGTGGAGCTTTCTCAAAAAATTAAAAAATAAGACTACCATATGATCCAGCAATCCTACTACTGGGTATATATCCAAAGGAAATGAAATCAGTATGTTGAAGAGATATCTACATTCCTGTGTTCATTGCAGCACTATTCACAATAGACAAGAGATGGAAATAACCTAAATGATAAATTTATAAAAAGACAAAACTGTGGTACATGTACAGTGGAATACTGTTTGTCCATAAAAAGGATGAAATTATTTCATTTGCAACATCGTGGATGTAACTGGAGGATATTACATTAAATGAAACCAGGCAGACTCAGAGATATTACATGATCTCATTCAGATGTGGGATCCCAAAACGTGGATCTCATAGAGATTTAGAACAGAGTGGTGATTACCAGAGCATGGGGGGAGTAGGAGAGAGGGAGGGAAGAGGAAACAGTTTGGCCAACAGGTACTAAATTATATTTAGATTTGAGAAATTCTGATATTCTGAATGGCAGCTATTATGAAGACAACAACCATAAGTGTAGGGGAGGATGTGGGGGAAAAGGCACACTCATACATTGCTGGTGGGACTGCAAATTGGTGCTGCCAATATGGAAAGCAGTATGGAGATTCCTTGGAAATCTGGGAATGGAACCACCATTTGACCCAGCTATCTCTCTCCTCGGGCTATACCCAAAGGACTTAAAAACAGCATACTACAGGGACACAGCCACATCAATGTTTATATTTATAGCAGCACAATTCATAATAGCTAAACTGTGGAGCCAACCTAGATGTTCTTCAGTGGATGAATGGATATAAAAAAATGTGGCATATATACTCAATGGAATTTTACTCAGCAATATGAGAGAATAAAATCATGGTATTTGCAGGTAAATGGATGGTGTTGGAGAAGATGATACTAAGTGAAATTAGCCAATTCCCCCCCAAAAAATGCCGAATGTTTTCTCTGATATAAGGAGGCTGACTCATAGTGGGGTAGGGAGGAGGAGCATGGGAGGAATAGATGAATTCTAGATAGGAGAGAGGGGTGAAAAGGAAAGGGAGGGGGCAGGGGATTAGCAAGGATGGTGGAATATGATGGACATCATTAACCAAAGTACATGTATGAAGACACAAATTGGGTGTCATATACTTTATATACAAACAGAGATATGAAAAATTGTGATATATATGTGTAATAAGAATTGTACTATATAAAGACATGAATTGGTGTGAAAAAAAATTCTGATATTCTATTGCACAGTAGAGTGAGTATAGATAATGAAAATGTATTAGATATTTCTAAAAGGCTGGAAGAAAGGACTTTGGATGTTTTTTCCCCACAAAGCAATAATACATGTTTGAGGAGATAGATACTGATTTGAACATTACACAATATGTGTGTGTATCAAAGCACCATGTGGTAGGTGTACCATAAATATGTACAATTTTTATATGTTAAAATAAGTACATACATATCATGCCTATATAATAGGGTTTGGTTTTCTCATTTGTATAGTGGATGAACCAATGGTCCTTAGTCCCAGTAGGGTAATGAGGATTAAAGGAACAATCTAGCACATAGCTTAATAGAATATAAGATCTCGCTTAAGATTACCCATTATTATTGTTAATATGCCTTTTTATCACAAAGGCAGAATTATAATTATGGTAGCCAAAACTTAGCATTAGCACAAGTATGATAAAATTAGAGTTGTCATCATTCATAAACCTGTGTGGCCTTTCACTGGACGCTACCAGTCTGAAGCTGTGGCATTCCCCCATGTCAGCCACCCCTCAGCCTTCCTCTCTGCTTTCACCCAGATGGAGTGGCCAGTCTGCCTGCCCCTCAGAACCTCTCTGTGAACTCAACCAACATGAAGCATCTCTTGACATGGAGCCCAGTGATCCTGCCTGGAGAAACAGTACACTATTCTGTTGAGTATCAGGGGTGAGTGATTGGTTTTTGTTGTTTGAATAATTTTTCCTCCCTCAGACAGCAATTGGTTCCTGGAGACACAGCCCCTTCCTTCTTGGCTCAAGGAGGCCTTGTGAGCCCAGGGATGGATTATCTCCAATGATCTGCCCCCTCTGTGTGAGTGGGCATTGAAAGAGTCAAGGAAGCAAGGAACTGCCCTTTGGTTTTGACAGTGAACTCTCTAGAAACATGAATGTGTAGACATACATTTTGTTGTAGCTTCTTTTCAACAGTGAGTCAGCTGTCCAAAGAGTTTGACCCTTACTTGAGATGGACAAATCATTGGAGACCCAGATCCTTTGGGAGGAGAGAGAGATCTCAGTTTTCTTGACTATATATAGTCTTGTACTTAGAAGCCAAAACAAATATTCACCCTAAAGATCAGCTGGCCCTGGGGCCTACCAGGCTTTAGTCTTCTCCAGGAATTTGCAACTGTTGAGTAGTGACAGCAGCAGAGAAAGTGCTCAATGTATTTCATTAGCAGTAAATACAAACTGATCACATTATTAGAAATATGTAGGTATTGTAGGTTCAGGACACAGCTGATAACATTTTTGGATATAGGGAACTTAATATCTGAAGGAGGAGATGGGCAGAAAATATAATAGGTCCATTCTTTTTCAGTGTGGGATCCTTTAGCCACAGGGAGTTATTTAAGTTTAAATTAATTTAAATTAAACTCAAATATCTGCTTCCCAGTCCCACTGGTCCCATTTTGGATGCTCCAGGGCCATACGTGGCTAGTGGCTGCCATATTGAGCACTACCAGTACTGAACATTTCCATCAATTCAGAAAGTTCTACTGGGTAGCAATGCTTGAGGCAATTTCAGAGAGTGATTTGTGCTAGAACAACTATAAGGCTGAGGCAAAAGGGCTGACTCTGCAGCTGCTTTATAAGAGGTGGTTGGAAAGGCCTCTCTGAGGTGGTGATCCTTACATCAGATCTGCAAGGAACCATCCCTGTGAACAGCAGGGACAGATCATTTGAGAGAGTGAACAGCTGATCAAAGGTCCTTTGGAATTAAGAGATCAGCATTCTGGGAGAAATGACCAGGAGGTCAGTGTGGCAAGAATATCTCTCTTCTGAGCAGGGTGAGAGAGAAGGCCAGAATCTTATAGCAATGGGGATGAGTTTGGATTCCATTCTAAGTGCTGTAAAAAGCCATGGAAGACAGAAATGTCATGGTATGCTGAGGGTGGTGAATGGCTTGAAGAACAGCAAGAGCGGAGGCTGGGAGATCTCAGCAAGGCAGGACATGAGGGTGGCTGAGATAAGAGTGCTGACTGTGGACATGGAGAGAAATACACAGATTGGGGTTCATGCCTAGGTTTCCCTTGGCTGGTGACAAAAGGAGTGAAGAATGGATGGTTGGTGAGGGAAGAGAGTGGAGGAGCTGGGGGTGGGGAGCAAATGCTGACTATGAAGAGTGGGAGAATGGAGGCAGTTCCCATCACCTTTGCGCCTGGGTCAAGGGGTTGGTGTGACGCTGCATCTTCTTTTCTTTGGCCAGAGAGTACGAGAGCCTGTACATAAGCTGGATCTGGATCCCCACCAGCTGGTGCACAGTCATCGAAGAACCCAAGTGTGACATCACGGATGACATCACTGCCACAGTCCCTTACAAACTCCGTGTCAGGGCCACATTGGGCTCCCAGACTTCTGCCTGGAGCACCCTGAAGCACCCCTTTAATCGAAACTCAAGTAAGGCACTTTTTTCCTTACTCTCTGCTCTACCATGCTCCCCTTCTCATGTTCACCAAGACTTTCAGGATCCTTTTTATCATCAAAATAATTTTGCAAAGCCAGAGTATGGTGGATGTAAACCACTCATACTGATACATTTTTGAAAAATATTTTTAGTTATAGATGGACATGATACCTTTATTTTTATTTGTTTGTTGATTTATTTAATGAGGTGCTGAGGATCAAACTCAGTGCCTCACATGGGCTAGGCAAGCATGCTACCACTGAGCTAAACCCCCAGCCCACTGATATATTTTTAAAATTGCTGATCACTTCCCTCTCTTTGGTTCTTTGGCTTTGGATGTCATTGCTGACTGTCTTGGTCAGGGTTTGTGGATGGTGGAGACACTGGCATTGGGAACCTGGCTATTCCGGAAATAGGGAGATAGCTCTAAGATTGCCTCTGACTACACCGCTCATACCTCCATAAATCTTATACTGCCTCCCTTCTGGTGCCTCCTGAATTCCATATTTACTGACTGTCAGCAACTTTGTTGTTTAAAAAGATCTATTTCTTTAATGGCCATGAGAAATAGTACCCTTCTGTGGTTGCTGGGAAATGACTCTTCTAATTGCTATAGTACCTGGAAAATGATTGAGAAAGAAGACAAGAATCTGGGTAGGTGTTCACATATAGCTGAGTGCAAGCAATGGCCAGAGCATGAAAGGATGTGCAGAGGTGGAAAACAGTAGAAGCCAGGACTTGATGGATGGCAGAGGGTAGAGAAGCAGCTATCCATGTGGCTTTGATATGAAGCTTGTCAAGTCAACAGAAGGTAGCCATGGAAGAGAGAGTGTCTAGGCAAAGTCTGTCTCACAGCACAATCCTTCTGGCTGCTGTGTGGAAAGTGACCTGGAATGGGCAAGCCTGTCCAAGGCAGGGGAAGAGCGAGGAGAGGGTTGTAACACTCCAGCTGATTCAAGATGGAGCCCAGTCCCAAGCATGGAGGAGAAGGAGGAGGAGGAAAGGATGAATTCAAGAGACATGATGAGTTAGAAAGGACGGGGCTTGGAGACCAGTTATTAGGGGATAGGGCTGGGAGAGATGGTGATGGTGTCCAGCTTCTGATTAGAGAATGCCATCCAAAGCAGAGACACTGGGAGGAGCAACTGGTCTTGAGCAATGAGAGACATCTCTGTCTCTGTGCCCTTTGTGATGGAGATTCCAGCAGAATAGCATGCCGTGGATGCCTGACTGGCAGCTGGACATCAGGATCTGGGCCACAGAGAGGTCAAAGCCAGAGACATACAACACAGAGTTGGTAGCTAAAGATTTGGGAGAGTATAAGATTATCCAGGGAGAAGATATGGGAGACAAAGAGACCCTGGGGTCTTGGGGAACCTCAGGGTTTAACATGTCTATGGAGAGAAGGTGGCTGGGCTGGGAGGTCATGGAGGGAGAATAGGCTGAAGGAGGCTACTGCATGGGTCCTCAAGAAAGTGACCTCATGGAATGGAGGGGATGACAGTGTGGTTTCTGGGGTGGAAGACTGATGGAGGTGGGAAGCAACAGGGCAGCTCTTCCCCGAAGCAGGTGTGGGTGAGAATGCAGACGGTTGGAGCTGCAGGAAGAACAAGGGCAAGGGCCTTTGGTAGACTTGTGTTCAGAGGTGGCAGAAGATTCTCTGCTGTGAGTGAGGGCAGAGGAAGTAATGGGGCAAGTCAGGGTGGTTAAGGAGCTTGTAACATTGTGTGGACCTCAGGAGAGCTCAGAAGGTGGGGGCGCCCAAGCAAGAGGCTGAGGAAGATGAAGACAGCTTTGAAAGGGAAGTTGGCCCCGTGGAACTTGAGGGATGTGGTTCAAATCCCAGTTCAGCCACTTGATGCTTTTCGTCTGTAAAAGGGGCAACAGGTTGCTTCACTGGATAGTTGTAGGGACCACATGAGAAGAAATGTGTAAATTACTCAGCGGAGTGCTGTCCTACCATAGCACTCAATTGTGGGTAGGTGTTATCACTTTTTGCCCTAGGGATGCCTGGAGTCGAGAGCCAGAGAACAGAGGAGTGGAGGGGTGGGGCAGGAACAGGATTGTTGGAATGAAATACCAGTAGGAATTGTGGTGCCAAAAATGGATTCCTCCCTCTGGGCTCCTTCCCAGGCAATGGGAGGACTTAGTGGAAATGGCTGGATCCTAGGCACTGGGGGAGGGCACTGCAGCTCTGCCTCTGCCTGCAGTACCCAGGTAGCACCCAGCACCACCTCCCTCTGGCACCTGGGAGATGCCAAGACTATTGCTGGGGATTGGCAGCTGTTGGAAGGAAGACTGGGGTCAAATAGATAAGGGAGTGCCTTCCAAACTATGTGGGCAGGGCTGTGCTGTCAAACATGGGCTGAGAAGGCCAGAATAAACAGGAAAAGGTCTTGCTGCAGGGGGAGCTGAAGAAAGGAGCCCGTACTTGCATCAGAAGGTTGAAGATGTGTTCTTGAGCTATCCCTGCACAGTGGAGTCAGCAACTGGGCTGGGTGGCATGGTGATCTCTTAAAGGCATTCCGTCTGTCCTTTTCTGTTTGTAAAAGGCCACTCTGACTTTTCCCCAGGAATGTGAAAGATCCTTCTTTAAGGCTCCCCTATAGAGGATCTTCTGCCCTTAACCTTGTTGAGCAGAGGTTCTTAGCCTCAACTGCATGCTGGAGTTGAGGAGGAGCTTGAGAACCACACTCCTGGGGCCCATTCCTGGAGGGTCTGATTTGACTGATTTGTGTGCATCCTGGTCATTGGGAGTTCAAAATTCTTCCTAGTTATTTTCATTTATAGCTGGACTTGGGATTGCCTGGTACAAAGAATAAATGCCCCTCATGGGGGAGCTAGAAACATAGACATGGGCTCAAATTCTGGTCATTAACTGTGATTCTGGGAAAGTCCCTTAACATTTCCATACAAACAGAATAATATTTACCCTCTTAAGTTTCCTGGGTGGATTAAATGAGACAAGTATGCAGAATGCTTAGGACAGAGGTTCCTGGCCCAACACTGTCAAAAAATTCTTCTCTGAACTTCGGGTCATTTTCTCTAATAATATCTATCCTCAATAAAGATGGAGGTCAGAGGACCTGGATCTGCAAGGCACATATGGATTCATCATCAGTAGCGAGGGGGTGGGAGCTGCCTCTATGACCCCTTCTGTTCTTGGCCTGCTGGTGGGGATCCCTCTCTCTTTGGGATCCAAGTAATGTGAAAGATGATATTTATATTTAAGTTGTAATTTCTAGAGTCAATGTTAAAATTTGTAAAAAGCCTTTGACTTGCCAATAATATCCCTCTGTCAGGATGTGAGATGAGGCTTAGAACAGAATAGCTAACCTATCCACAGGCCTCTGGTGGTTTGCAGATGTCTGAAAGTATTCAGATGCCTGTACATGCCACTGTCTATGAGAACTATAGGGATGCACATGCCCTGCCAGGTATGTTCATTCCTAAGGGGAAAAGATGGGGCCCAGCTATGCTCCATATAGACCCAAGTTCAGGCAGGTGTTTGGCAAGCATTAAGAAACGGCATCTGCTCATTAGATGAGCCAAGGTGAAGAGCAATGTCTACTAAAATATTAGGTTAGTGGAACCTGGAGCACACAATTTTAGAAGGGAAAGTAATAATGTCTACTTGAGTATGTAATCCCTTTTCCTCTTTTCTTGAGTATATATATTTCTGGAAAAGAATAGAAGACTTTATTGAAGTTAAGAGGCCAAAAAAAAAAAAAAAAAAGAATCATAGTAAATCTTTGCCATTTGGGTTTCATTCATTCATCATTAAAAAAGTGGTCCTGCCTAGGACTGGCTTTGATTCTGCCCTTGTCTTGCCAACAGCCATCCTCACCCCACCCAGGATGGAGGTGTCCAAGGATGGCTTTCACCTGGTTATTGAACTGGAAGACCTGGGGCCACAGTTTGAGTTCCTCGTGGCCTACTGGAGGAGGGAGCCTGGTGCCAAGGTGAGTCAGGCTTTGCGGTACAGATGGTACAGCTCTCTGAGGGTGGGTGAGGAGAGCCAGGTCCTGCAGTGCTCACTGTCTGGGCAGCCTGAGAATGAGCAGCTCTGGGTGAAGCCTGTGAAGGGAGAGATGACTAGATGCTGACCATTCCATGGGCCTCTTTAAAAAATAAAAATGCCTTAGTCCACTTTGGTCTTGGCTGGGAACATTTTCAGGCAGATCTGCTGAAGTTTGGGGGCAGCCTCATGCCCCAAACTAAGCTAGATTGACCTGGAACATCTTTTGAATGGACTTTTCCCCTCTCTCATCAGCTGATCTCCTCAGCCAGTTAAGGGAAGCAGGTTAGGGTGTTCCAGATCAACTGGATGATTTCAAGAGCCTACGAGGCTGGTACAAGCCTCTTGAGGGTGTGTATCTTGGCAGGGAACAGAAGGGGGCAGCCAGCCAGGAGCTGGCTTATGAATAAGCCCATTTAATTAGGAGCAGGTAGGCCATGCAGAAAGCCCGGGAGGGAGCTGCCCCTCCCCGTGGGAAGGCTGCTGTAGTCCATGTGAGTGGAGTCCAGCCCTCGAAAACAGCAGCAGCAGAAGGGGTGGGGCACCAGTGGAAAGTGGGGGGACACTCAAATCCATGGAGCCCCTGTCCAAGCTGAGAGGGAGACAGGACCTAGAGGCCCGCTCCCATCAGCACCAGGAAGTAATGGGCTTTCTCAGAGTATTAATATGGGCTCTCACAGAACCCCTGAGCAGAGCTGGCAGAGTCTCCTTTCTCCAGGGACCCCTACCTGTGGTGGCCTTGCTTCCTTCTGCTGAGTCCTCTTCCTGTGGCCCCCTGCCCAGCTTACTCCCAGGCCCTGCCCTTCATCACACCTTCCAACATACGCCTATGATTGTGCCTTCCCAGCCACTCAAGGCCTCTGAGCCTGAGGCCTCTCACAGTATCCTCTCCCCTTTATCCCTACTTCCAGATCCAGGTATTCAGTTTCCCAAGACCAAAGTCTTTGGAGAGGAATCCCATTGTTCATTCTCATCAGGCCAAGCTTAGTGGTTGCAGGGAGCTAGTTGGTCTCTGATAGGACCCTTCTCAGACCGGAGGTATCCCAGATCACTTAGTGGTGTCTGAGGGCAGTGCATATGCCCTGCCACACACTCAATAGGGGCTTTAGGTTGGGAAGTGTCCTCTGGAAGGTGGGTGGGGGCAGGTAGGGTAGGCAATAATACCAGCCCTTATCCCCATGAGGTCAGAGCCAACTGATAGGACATGGCATTGCCAACCAGACAGGTGGAGTGGTGCTGGGGACAGGTCAGCACCAGGCAGGAGGCAGCACACAGCTCCCTCAGATTCTTTGGGACAGAGTGGCTCCCCACCCTTGTAACTGGCAGGGCCAGTGCTGAAAGAGAAGTATGTGCCCTGAGTCACCTAGGCTCAGCCTACACAAGCCTCTTCAGGCTCAGATGCAGAGCACAGGCCGGGGGCAGGTGGCGGATGTGGAAAGGTGGACAGTGGAGTGCATAGACAGAGGGATGTATGGGCAAGTGGGGAGGCATGGCCCACCAGCTCTCTGATTTTATGCACTGATCTCTGTGGCAGCAGTGACCATGCCAAATCCTTGCCCAGTCAGATTTCCAAATTTCCAGTCTCTGCTCAAGTATCATCCTTTCAGAAAGGTTTCCCCTAACCACATTGTCTAAACTAGTGCCTCCCTGTCACTCTCTAGCCCCTTGCCTTTTCTCTGCACAGCTTTTATGGCCACCTGACATGTATTTATATATTGTTGGTCTTCCCCACGAAAGCTCTACAACAGCAGAGACTTTGCCTCCTTTGTTATATGCTCTGTCCCTGTTCCTGGAACAGTGCCTGATACTTATTAGGTGCCTAATAAACGTGAGTGGTAAACGAGCAAGTAAGTGCAAACATGCGTGAGTAACAGGGAACATTCTGTACGTACCCCAGATAGGAAATTTCTGCAGTATTCCCTCCCTGGCTCTCCTCAACCTTTCCAGTCCTGCTGCCCTCAGAGAATAACTGTGTTTTCTGTTCTCCCAAAGGAACAGACCAAAGTGGTGAGGAGTAGGGGCGTTCCTGTGCACCTGGAAACCATGGACCCAGGAGCCACATACTGTGTGAAGGCCCAGTCTCTGGTGAAGGTCATCGGGAGGCACAGTGCCTTCAGCCAGGCAGAGTGTGTGGAGGTGCAAGGTAAAGAAGATCTGCCTGTCCCTTGGGCCCCCGCAGAGGTGACAGCCCCTCTTGGTACATGCTCAGGTGCCTTTGATTCTGAGCCTTCCCTTGATTTCACAGACCTGGGTGGGTTCCGGTGGTGAATGTGTGCAGGAGGCCATCCTAGTGCTGGGTGGGGATCTTTAAGCAGCTGTCACTCTCCCCGTGAGAGCTTCCTCCTCCCTGGGCCAGATGTGTCAAGGCTGATGAACACTGCCTGTGATTAGAGGTGGCTGCAGGAGAGGCCACCAGGTTCCTTGACGAGCCTGGGAAGGAGGTCATACACCATACAATGCCACAGTTTCTTTTATTGGAAGGGGCTTTATGGAATGTCTCCAGAAGCCTCTTTTTTTTTCCCCCTTGACATTAAAAAAAAAATTTTTTTTTAGTTGTAGATGGACACAATACCTTTAATTAATTAATTAATTTTTTATGTGGTGCTAAGGATTGAACTCATTGCCTCACAGGTGCTACACCTCCAGACCCCCCTTGAAATGTTATGGTCTAAAAACTTGAATAACTTGAAAACCCTTTTGGAAAAAATAAACCCAACAAAATTCTACATCCTATGATCCTACCATTCAAATATCACCACTTGTGTGTGTGTGTGTGAGTGACCTTTTAGCCTTGAATATATAGTACATTCATATGGTGCAAAAAATATAAGAGACACATGGAAATTTTATTTTCCATATCCATTTTCCCCACCCATAAAATTCCTATACCCTCTACCATAGATACGGACTTCTTGCATATACTTCTGAAGACTTTTTAATGCATATACAAGTAAATGAGAATATGTTTACATATATTGCCTTTCCTTTTCTTTGTGGGGTGGGTACTAGGGATTGAACTCAGGGGCACTTGACCCCTGAGCCACATCCCTAGCCCTATTTTGTATTTTATTTAGAGACAGGGGTCTGTCTGAGTTGCTTAGCATCTCTCTGTTGCTGAGGCTAGCAAAAATGGTGGCATGTTCTACACATTTTTCTGGATCTTGTCTTTTTCGTTTTATATATCTTATAGATTTTGCCATATTAATAAAGTAGTTCCTTTATCCTTCTTTATTGCTACATACTATTTCATTATATGTATATGAAATAACTGATTTAACTAGTCCCCTATTAATGGGCACTTAGTTTTTCCCAAAATATTTTGCTATTACAGCCAATGCTCTAATTAATTTCCGCTAATACATTGATTATTTTGCCAGGGATGGGTGTGTAGCTCAGTGGTAGAGGGCTTGTCTAGCATGCACAAGACCTTAAGTTTGACCCTCCCAACTTTGTGAGAAAAAAAAAGATAATTTTTCTGGTATATATTTATTTGAAGGATAAATTATTTGAGGTAGATTGACTTGGTTGAAGATATAGACCTTTAATTTTGATTGCTGTTTTCAAATTGCCCTCCAAAGGAGCATAGCCCTCAGTCATTACCTACACTTCTGAGTTCTATAGCATATAAACACTGTGCCTATTTTTCTGTTTTTCCCCAATAACTAACATATCTATAACTGTTCCCATGTAAATTTTCTGATTATTATTTTATTCACTTTCAAAAAAAAATCATGTCTTGTTTAAAAAAATCCAATCAACACAGAAATTTTAAAAAGGGTCAGAGTTAAATATTGTCCACTCTTCCCCATATACCACTCAGGAGGTTTCCTTTGGTGAGTCTGGCATTTAATCCTTCCAGCACTGTCTGTGTGACTCCAGTGCTCACACACACAAAGGGGCCTATCCCATACCTAGTGTTCTGTGCCTGGCTCGTCTTCACTTGGCAATATATCATGAGCATCATTTTATGTCGGTATCTTTGGGTCCACCTCAGTTTTTTTAAATGCTGCATAGTAAACCAGTATATTTAATATCTCCTTATTAATGAGAATATTTTGTGTTTTCTAGTCCTTTGCCACTATAAACCATGCTGTAGTAACCAAGTGTGTATCTGTCCCAATTCTCATTTTAATAGCTGAATGACTAGCCTACCATTCTGGTGAATCCCCTTTATTGAGTATTTGAATCACTTCTGTTTGCTTTTTTTGGGGAGGGGAGGTACCAGGGATTGAACTTAGGGTCACTCAACCACTGAGTCATGTCTCCAGTCCTATTTTACATTTTACTTAGAGACAGGGTCTTACTGAGTTGCTTAGCACCTTGCTTTTACTGAGGCTGGCTTTGAACTTGTGATTCTCCTGTATCAGCCTCCCGATCTGCTGGGATTACAGGCAGGCGCCACCACACCCAGCTTTCATTTGCTTTTGAAGATGATACTCATTCTTTTATTAAATGAATATTTACTGAATATTCACTGTGTGCCAAATCCTGGTCTGTGCACTTGGGTACAGCAGGGAAATCCCTGCCCTCAAGAACCTCCCCTCTAGTGGAGACAGACTCCTAACAAGCGAAAGATGGGATGGTATCAGTGGGTTCCATGAGGAAAATGTACCAGAACATGCCTGGAGGGGTAGGAGGGGCAGGGACCACTCTGGGCAGAGAAGGGGTTCTGTTGCTGTATTCCAGAAGTTTCCATGAACAGACCGATGCATATAATTGTTTCCTTTCTTGGAATTATGTTTTTGGAATTGAAATCATAGGAGTGGATTGAAAGGGTATGAACATTTGTATATCTCTCAATGTACACTGCTAAAATATTTTTCAAAATCTTTGAAACAATATGCATGGCCCCAGCCACTTGTTTGACTACCAGCTTCTCCACAACCTCCCTGGCTAAGTTACCCTTCACATTGTGAGCTAACTACCCGACCAGGGGGGCTTAAATGAGCTACTCCAGGTTACACAGAACAGAGATGGGAAAATACTGCATTCCCCTTCTGCATCTCCAGATGCCCAGGTCTGGTCCTTTCTGCTACATTTATAATTACAATAATTATGGGCTTTGGAGCTAACCCTATCTGTGTGACCTGGGGTAAATTGCCTAACCATTCTGAGCATAGAATCATCTTATAAAAGCAGAGAAACTCATGCCCATTGCAAAGAACAGGGGTTTACCACCCAGCCCCCAGCATAGAGCTGGAAGGAGGAGCCACATAACAGGGGCTTGATATAGCATAGTTATTATGTGACTGTTTTCCGGGCTTAATATTCTCCTCCATAAGATGGATCAGTGCCAAGAGCAAATTGCGAAACACTTTGTTTTCGGTTACCACCCAGCCAGTTCTGGGGCCTGGCCCCCTGCCTTCCTCTGGCAGCTGTGCCAGGTATGTGCTAACACCGCTCTTGCCTTCACACACAATGCTCCTCCCTTCCCCTTCCCAAGAAAGAGATTTTAATCTTCTCTGGAGCTTTCTGGAAACCATACCTTAATCTAGATTTTCTAGATTAAATCTAAAATTTAGATTTTAGAAAAATGGTGGCAATTTTGGTCACCAGGGCACATTATCAAATCTCAGGTTTCTGGCTTCTGCCGTCTTGATTGACATTCGGAGTCAACTCCAGGGGTCAGGGGAGGCCTGGGCTTGGAGGCTTCCCCTTCATTGTGGTTTCTAAGTGTCTTCTTGTCTTTCTGTCTCCAGAAGAGGCTCTCCCGCTGGCCCTGGCCCTGTTTGCCTTCCTTGGCTTCATGCTGATCCTCGTGGTTGTGCCGTTCTCCATCTGGAAAATGGGTCAGCTGCTCCGGTACTCCTGCTGCCCCGTGGTGGTCCTCCCAGACACCTTGGTAAATAAGCTTCCTCTTTCCTTGCAGCATGATGCTGATCAGAGGGCTGTACCTTAGGCCTTAGGTGGGCATGGCATGCTTTTTGTGGGTTTTTTGGTTTTTAGAGAAGAGCACCTATGGGATTCCACTTCTGTCTCAGTCTGTATTGCTAGAATAGAATATCACAGATTGGGTAATTCATAAACAATAGAAGTTCATTTGGTTCGGAGGAAAATATGACCTTTGACCTTTGGGTTTGACTTATTTTGCTTAACATAATATTCTTAAGTTCCATTCTTTATGACTGGCTGAAACTCCATTGTGTATATATACCACATTTTCTTTATCCATTCATCCATCGATGGACACCTAGGCTGGTTCCACAGTTTGGCTGAATTGTGCTGCTATAAACATGGGTGTGCATGGATCACTATAGTATAACAACTAATTCTTCAGGATAAATACTGAGGAGTGGTATAGCTGGGTCATATGGTGGTTTCATTCTTAGTCTTTTGAGGAATCTCCGTGCTGATTTCCGTAGTGGCTGTAGTAATATACAATCCTACTAACAGTATAGAAGTGTTCCTTTCTCTCCACATCCTCTTCAGCATTTATTATTGTTTGTGTGCTTGATGTTGCCATTCTAACTGGAGTGAGATGAAATCTCATTTTAGTTTTGGTTTGCATTTCTCCAATTGCTAATTATGTTGAACATTTTTTTAATGTATTTGTTGGCCATTTGCATTTCTTCTTTTGAGACATCTGTTTAATTCATTTGCTCATTTATAAATTGAGGGATTTTTTTTTTGGGGGGGAATACCAGGGATTGAATACAGGGACACTCAACCACTGAGCCACATCCCCAGCCCTATTTTGCATTTTATTTAGAGACAGGGTCTCACTGAGTTGCTTAGCACCACGCTTTTGCTGAGCTGGCTTTAAACTTGGGATCCTCCTGCCTCAGCCTTCCCAGCTGCTGGGATTACAGGCGTGCACCACAGAGCCTGGCTGAGTTTTTTTGATGCTGAATTTTTTGAGTTCTTTATATATTCTGGCTATTAATCCTCTTTCAGAAGAAGCAGCACAGATTTTATCCTATTCTGTAGGTTCTTTCTTCCCATTCTCAAGTCCTTTTACGATCTGCATCAATCCATTGGTGAAAGTAGAGCCCTCAGCTAATCATCTCTCAAAGGTCCCACCTTAAGGCTGTTGCCTTGGGAATTCAGTTTCCAATACATGCTTTTGGGAGAACATATTCAGATCACAGCAATTTCTAATCAGAGGGTCTAGGAGAGATCTCCCTTCTCCAGGGTATAGGCACCTCCCTGAGGCCACCTCTGCTTTCTCCCAGGACCTGGCATGAACACAACCTGGTGTTTGCCCAGCCCAGGATGCTTGCCATTTCAGGAGTCATACACAGTTTTTCTCTTCTGAACTGTCCTGCTGAACCTTCTTGGTCCCTTTCTACAGTTCCAACAGCGGCTACATCCAATAACTTACTCCAACACAATATATTCAACTGATCCGCCAAGGGCATCAGGGTAAAGAGCATGCGTGGGAACACGGGAAGTCTGGACTATGCTTTGTCTTTGGTGGGGATGGCATGGGGACATGGGGGGCAATTTGGACTTCATAGTGACTCCCAAAGACTAGGGGTCCCTGCCGGTGTTCCTAGCTCTGCACTAGCCTAGGATTCTTATTCTACTCCAGGGAACACAGAGCACAGGAGTGAGTGTTCCCCGGGGCCATGGTGGGGAGAAGCAGAAGCCAGTAGTTCCCACACGGTGCATCTGGCCACCTCTCTAGATGCCTCCCTGGATATTCCAACTTCTATTCTGTTTTCTCCCCTGGATTTCTAAAGTGGACAAATTCTCTGAGTCAATGCATTTCCCCACAGTGCTGTGTGAGAGAGAGAGATCATTAGTGTCCATTAAATCCCAAACACATTCTGGAGCCGGGCATCACTACCACCATCCCCCTTCTCTCAGCAGAGCCTAGCTTCTCTCCGACAGTTGCATTATTTATACATAATCCTCCAAACTGTTAAAAAAAAAAAAGCGATTTCCAGCCAGCCTTGCAAAATCCACTCATCTTGCCAATTAAACCGTAGAAAATTACCAATCGGGAATCCTTGGCAATTCTCCAAAATGTCCTTCCAGGTTTGTGCTTAATTTATCTGTGTGGGTGAAATGTTACATGTCTATATCTACAATTTTACAACTGGGATGGCTGCACTCTGAAATGTGCCATGAAGAATTCCTTTCCATTAAAGTTTATATCACCATGTAACAGTCAAAGCAAAAGTACCCATGCAAGGACAATCATGTTAATTCGGTCCAGTGTATATTCTCTATTTAAAAATATAATTTTTCCCCATGTCTTTCATCCATAGTTGCTTCCCAGAGATGGGGCTTTGATGCTAAAGGGTCTTTCTTTCCTTTCTGTGACTGACTTCATTCTTTCTTTTCTTGCTGTCATATTCTACTATAAGGTGGGTGGCAAGCATAGAGATGGCCCCAAGTTAGTATCAATGGACCACCCCAAATGTGGCCTTGTGTGCTTCACAGAAAGTGGCATTTGTGAGTTCAGATGCTTTTGGGGGTCAAATAGGTACTGGAAAAAAATGTCTATGCAGTACAATGACCATTACTCAATAAGGAGAGGTGATAGACCCAGGGAAAATCATTCCATCTAAAGAAAGCAGCTGCTTTTTAGCTCCAGAAGGTTGCCACAAAGGTCTGAGCCAGTGCTGCCAGACCTCCAAGATTCATTTATTTATTTTTTTGCAGTGCTGGGGATCAAACCCAACTAGACATGCATTTTCCCACCAAGCTACACCCCAGCCTGAGATCTCCAAGTTGTAAATAGGAAACCTAGAAGTCCAGATCATTATGAGAAATCTCATGATTTTTAAATATTGAAAACATATTTTGGGGGGCCTGGGTTGTGGCTCAGTGGTAGAGCACTCGCCTAGCATGCATGAGGCACTGGGTTTGATCTGGCACCACATAAAAATAAAAACAAATAAAATAAATAAACTACAACTAAATTTTAAAAAAATAACACATATTTTAAAAATATCATTGGAACCTTGCTTGAAAGTTAGTTCTAATTGTGCAACAATGTTTAATTTTTTTTTTTGAGGGGTACCGGAGACTGAACTCAGTGGCACTTGACCGCTGAGCCACATCCTCAGCCCTATTTTGAATTTTATTTAGAGTCAGGTTCTCCCTGAGTTGCTTAGCACACTGCTTTTGCTGAGGCTGGCCTTGAACTCGCAATCCTCCTGCTTCAGCCTCCTGAGCTGTTGGGATTATTTAATTTAAATGTTTTAGAATTGTGCTGTCCATTAAAGTCATATGTGATAGATTGGGAGGACAGTACAAAAGATTTGAAAATTTTCAGTAATTTTTTACTGCATGTTAAATGACAATATTTTGGTGTATCTGTTAAATAAAGTATATCACTAACAATAACTCCACCTATTTCTTTTTACTTTTTAAAATGTGCTGCTAGATTTTAAAAATTGCATATGTGGCTCTCATTGCTTTCACTGGACAGCACTGCTCTAGGATTTAAAAATAATCAAGCAAACCACTACAGGTTTGGCAGTCAGGGTCCTGAGAATCTGACTAGGACCAGCAGCAGTGAATTGATGGCCGCTCCAGGCTAACACTCCTGCTCAGAGAGCCCTTCTTGTGTGATATCTTTTCTTATTGTCGGTTGGACACCAAGAGTAAACCCCTGAAGCTGCCTCTTTAGAAACAGGATCAAGGGTGATTGGCTGGATGATGCTGATGTCTAGGAGACCAAGGTGGTGGAAACCATCATGCCTGTTCATTTGTGTGCATGTACTTTAGGAGTGATGACCAGGAGGTCAGTGGGAGGCAACTATAGAAGAACACAGAGAATTTGTGGAGGTGAGCATACTAGCAATGAAGTCCCTTTGAGAAAATGGGTATCTGCATGTTTGCAACTAGCAATGATTATGCACCAGGGTCTCAGGAAAAAAATATGAGTAAGAAAGAGACTGCATTTATGAGCACCTTCTCTGGACTTGGCACTGTGATAGCTGCTGTTCATGAAGCATCTTAGACTAGTTCATTGTTCTTCAGCTCTTGGTGGAAAATGGTTAGTCCCCCGCCCCCCCCCCCCCCTAGAATTCCGGAATTTTGGAGCACTGACGCATGCATCAGGGCCTGGAGGGAATAGCTTGGCAGTGAACTGGGAGATGACCTCAGCAAATGCTGGAAGTCACTGATCTAGGGGTTGGAAGTGTCTTTGGGATTTTTTTAACAGCTTGAAATTTCATCAAATAATTGGGATTTTTGTGACACTCTTTACTCTCACTACTTTCTACTAGTGATATCTAATAATCATCGATGAAAATTAATTTTCAGAAAATAACCAATTCACCCCAGAAGTTAATCAGCTGCAGAAGGGAAGAGGTGGATGTCTGTGCCACAACTGTGCTGTCTTCTGAGGAACTCTTCAAGGCCTGGATCTAGACCTGAGGAAGGGCCCACAGACTGGCCTGCAGGACATAGGACTCGTGAGGGGTGAGGCTGTGTTCCTGTTTTCCTCCACGGATGAAGGACAAGAGAAGTCTGAAGAGCCTGCCGTGTCCATGTGCGGGAGCAACTGTCAGAGGCTGAGTGTCATGCCAATGGCACTGGTTCAGGAGATGTGACTTCCAGACCCGGAGCTGACATTTGCTAGCTGAGTGACCCTGGGGAAAGTGACTTCATCCCTCTGGTTCTCAGGTTTCTCTTCTGCAATGGGGATTAACTACGCACCTGTCTCTGCTCTCTGTCTCTCTTTCTATGTATGTAAATACATTCAGCCCTTGCAGGTCTGTGGGTGGCATTCATGCCGGGAAAGGCCAGCGCTCCTGGAGAGCAGGATATAAATGTGGAGTAAGAAGGACCAAAGGCCACACGTGAGTTGGCTTGGGCTCCCCGCTTTCCCAGAGGAAATGGAAGAGGAAAGGAAGGATGGGAGCAAGTGTTGATCTCACTTCAAGCCAAATGCCTATGCAGAGGTGGAGGGCTCAGCAAGCCATGGTGGGTGACCTGGAAGGCCACAGCCCCCCAACGTAGGCAGTGCACCAGTGCTGGGGATCCACAGAACACCATCAAGTGTGGACTTAGTGCACATCCTGAGGATGGCCGGTAAAATGTGTGTGTGGTGTGATGAGAGGGCAGGAGGTGGTCGGTTCCAAGTGTAACATTTGTAGCGTCTGTTTTTCCTGTGGAGTTGTCAAAGTGCAGAAGTAAAAATCAAAAGGGGTAGTCTTTTTGCTTCCTGCAAAAAAAGTGGGCTTTGGGGTTTTAGTTACATCACCAGCCGTGGGTCCAGAGAAGCGTAAAATACACACAGTTCTGGCTTCATGCTTCAGCCCATAGTGACAGGCTGCCTGCTTTGGGGACAGCTTCTGCTGCACAAGAGCTCCAACTGACTCAGGTGGCAACAAGATCACCTGACCATGGCGCTCTTGGTTTTTCCCAGAGGCCCCTTTCCATAGGATTTATGTGGGGACTTCCTTTTCCTTTAGGCATTCCACTCAGAGATCCAGACTCTGCCTCTTCTACTCTGCTTTTCCTGTTCTCAACTCTGGAAGCCACTACTCTCTCCTCTCCCCAACCAGGTGAGAGAGCCTAAGACTAGAGAAGGAGTGGAGGGAGGAAGTTTCTTGAGGAGTGAAGGATTGATTGTTGATCAAGACCTGTACCTTTTTATTCCCCACTCCCTCCCAGGTCTGGAGCCTCTGAGTGGGTTCCTCTCTACCCCCACTTCCTGGCCCTTCCAGCCAACCTGTGGTGGGGACAGTCCAACTGCCTCAACCAGTTGTCTTCCCCTTTGTAACACCACCACCCCACCATCCTCTCTCCACCTGGCAGGGTCTCAAGCAGATTGGGGAGGCCTGTGTCCAAGAGTGAGATATCCTAAGTGCTTTGCCTTTATGTTCTTCATGTTGGTTTGACTCCTTTATGGAGAGTATGTGTGAATTTTATACTGTGCCTGAACTGGAATCATGTTCATTTTATAAAAAATAAAGACCACATGACTACATGGGTCATACTTGATCCTTCCTCTTCCTTGCCTCTTTAATCTGTATTGTCCCTCCATCACCTGACCAAGCCCAGAACCAAGAAATGACCCCTGACCTCCTCTGCTTGAATCTCTCACAGGATTCCATCCATTTTTGCTAGCCTGTATAGGTACATGGAAATTTCTCTCAATTCTTTGTTGTCTCCCCATGTCCCCAACACATGTGTTTATTGAGCCCCAACCATGCACCAGGCACTGAACTAGTTCTTGATCATAGAGGGGCTGCCTCCTCTGTAGCTGAAGATTTCCTCCCTCCTGGAGCCTCTCCCTTCAACTAATTTATCCCTGTCACTTGGTCCTTTAAGTTAGGACATTCTAATAAGTGGACGTGGGGTGCATTTAATGATAACAGGACAAGAGCTATCAACTGGGATTACTCTGGTGAGCCAGGAGTGAGGTCACCCTAGTTATAAGGCATAGCTCTGACTTCATGCTTCTTCTGGAAGCTTTAGCCTTCCAGATGCTCAGTTACCAGGCCCAGGAGCAGGCTCATCACTAATGCTGGCTTTCCTCTCACAGCTGTCATTGAGACCTACAGGCTTCTGGGGAAGAGTTGGAGGGCACTGGGTGTCTGTGAGTAGCCTAGGGTGGCTTCTTTGGTTTCAGTGATGTCTCTTGCAGCTTTTGCCACTGCCCACCCAGGAGCTGTCCCTAGGATGCCCCCGAGTCAAGCCCAGCTGTCCTGATTTTGCCTTCAGGGAACATCTCCCAGTGTCCAATGAAGAAACCCTATTCCATGAGGCTTATGTTCCAAGAGGACAAGGGAAAAATACTAATAATGCGATAATAAAGAAGTATATTATTTAGTGAATTAGTATATTGGGAGTTTATGAGGCTTATGGAAAAATGAAAGGTAGAGTAGAAAATGGGGCCTGGCGGCCGGTTGAAGCTTTCTCAAAATGAAAGTGAACTCAAACAATAGAACCTAAGATATCTGTTGGGTAAGTTTTTTTCATAGCCATACAGTGTGACAAATTACCAGTGATTCAATAACAAAGCAATTTTGCAACAAATGTTTGGAGGTATGTAGACTAATGCAAAAATGTTGTTCAGTATTTGCACTGTTAATATTATTGATAGTTCATTTAAAAATGTTATTCTCCTAAATTATCAGTTAGAGCAAGAAATAATTGTTTATTTTGTTGGGAACCTAGCTTCCAGGATTAGTGAAAAGGAGGGCCAGTTGTTGATCTCACAGTTTGAATAAGAACTGTATGTGGCTATGACTGAATCAAACAAGTTAATATGTAGTCATGCTTGCTTAAAACAGTAAATCAAACGTATTTTGGCTTTTTATTCCCCACTGAAACAGCCCGTTAGAAATGTCACTGCCAAAATGCACCCCGATTCCCAGATTTTGGTTTCCGATGCTATTTTTCTACAAGTCTGGGGGCTGAAAGGTACAAGGTAATTCTAGAACACCTATAATTTGTTGAATCATAAAACAAAGCTTTAAATAATTGAGTCATTCAAACTTATCCACAACCCATCTATACAAAATGCTCCTACTAGCTAAAGGTTTGGCAGTGGGAACATCAGGAGAGGGTTGGCTGGCATCAATTGGTACAATACATTTGAATTCATCAGTCCCTAAAGATATCCAATAAGAGCTGACAAGATGAATTTTCAAAAAATAATTGAATAGAATGTATTTCAGTTGGGTTGGGCTTATTAACTAATTTATTGTGTCAATAAAAACTACTAGTAAATGTAAATGCACAATTCAGAACGTGTTTTCTCCTTCACCACCAATCTCTGGCCCCAGTCACTGCCCTCTTCCACCTGAAGGTCTGTACAGCCTCTCCAGAGGCCATTACTAGTCTGCCCACGCCTACATCGTGTCCTGCCAAGAGGTTCTATGGCAAAGTTCTTTTGAGTTCCTTTTGTAGACACTCTCTGCCACTCCTCCCCATCTCTTTAAAAAGGGTGTCTTTTCTTATTTCCTCCACGCCTTATTTCATCCTTTGGCCTTTGACTATGTAAGTGCTGATCTCTTTGAGTTTCCAGCGCCAGCTTCTGGGGCCACCTGGACAGGAGGACCTCATGACGTCCATGGGTGTCTGGTGCCACCTTGTGGTGAGTCCTGAAAAATTCCCTCTGCTATTCCCAAGCGCAATGAAACTCCCTGGGCCTCCGGGATAAAGGAAGACTCTGACCATTTTCCCAAATGAGGACTCAGTTGGAAAACTCCCACGGGCTCTGCCTTTAACAAACTTCCATTGTCAGTTGTGGAAATGAGACGTTAGTGGCCTATCTCTTCCCTCTGTGTCTGTGTTCTATCTGTCCCTGGCACATTGGTGGCTTCACAGAGTGCCTGGCTCGCCTTCTGTACTGTGACCATCCCCAACTTCTTAAAAAAAGAAGAAGAAGAAGGAAAAAAAGACTTCTTTTGATGTCTTTCTTGCTGTGTGTCCTATTTCCAACCATCCTGGGCCAGACTGACTTTCTTGGGGGTGTTCCTCTGGCTACGGATCACTAGGGGGCGCCACTGTAACACCTCGTCTGTGAAATTGGGACCAGAAACATCAGAGCTGATCCCAAACTATGGCCTTCTTTTTCTGGCTCCTGGGACCTTCAGGTCCTCAAATCCTGGACAAACCAAGTGAGCCTGGAAAACCCACGCCTGCCTGAGGTGGAGAATGAGGCTCGCAACCGGAGGACAGCGCTTCCTCTCTGCCTCCTTCAGTGAGAGGCTGGAAAAACTGAGCAGGCTGCCCTCTCCCGCATCTAGGAGCGAAGTCCAGGCCCCCAGGCTGTGGAGGAGGTTCCTGGTCTCTCGGCTGCACCCCATTGAGGACAATTTTAAAACGACTTTTGAAAAACCTGGAACCTTGGAATAACGAGTGCCCCAGCAGACCTCATTAGGTCCTGCATTTTGCTCTTGTACTGAAAACTGCTCATCTACCAAGAGGCCACGCGCCTCCAAATACCACTGGCGACACCAGCTGAGTCTTTCATCAAATCGCCTCAGTGTAAGATGACGACGCCCACAAACAATGTGCAGGCCTTGGTTAGATGCCTGGCACCTCAAAACCAAACCAAACCAAACCACCACCACCAACAACAACCCAAAACAACAATAAAAAAGATTAAGCCTATGTGGTCTCCAGCCTTAGGAGATCACATCCCGGAAAGGGGTCCCTGGTGAGGTGACACCTACTTCCAACCTACCAACTACGTCATCCTGAGGGCTTTCCGGTTATGGGGGGATAAAGAAGGTATTAAATAAATAAATAAATAAATAAATAAATAAATAAATAAATAAATAAATAAATAGATTTTGCTGTACCAGAGAATGAACTCAGGGATGCTCTACCACCCAGCTACATCCCCAGTCTTTTATATATTTTATTTTGAGATTGGGTCAACACTAAATTGCTGAGACTGGTCTCAAATTTGCCACCTTCCTGCCTCAACCTCCCAAGTCACTAGGATTATAGGCTTGGGCCACTGTGCCTGGTGCAATTACTGTATTTTAATGAGTGAAGAGTTTTAATTTAGCATATGGTAGCAAGTAATGCTGAAATTTAAATATAAATATAACTTTAAGTTCAGCTTTAGTTTACGAGGTAATCTCTTTTTCAGATAAAAGGATTTTTCTATTTACAAAAAATTTGCAGGTTCTTAGCACTTGAAATTTACTAAATTAAAAGTAATATTAAGAGACATCAGGGAATCATCTGCTTGGAAATATGCCCTCCCAGCAAATAGTGAGGCTGTAAGTGTAAAAAGTCTGAAATGTGTTGAATTTGCTTTTGTTTACCTTATTGATTTTGGATTATTGCTCTTTAGCCCTATAGACTGATTTCGAATGTCTGTGTGGGGTTAAACAGCATATACAAACTGCACCTGGGATTGTCCAGAGTTGCTTAACCACTGAGCCACATATTTTAGTTTTTTATTTTGAGACAAGTTTCACTAAGTTGTTTAGGACCTCACTAAATAGCTGAGGCTGGCTTTGAACTTGTGATCCTTCTGCCTCAGCCTCCCCAGCTGCTGGGATTACAGGTGAGCACCACCCCTCCTGGCTACAAATTGCACTGTTTTGAAACAAGTAATTCTCTGCTTTTTCTTTTTTCTCTCCTCCTCTCCTGCCTGTCTACCTCCCTCCACCCCTCTCTTCTTTTACTCTCAATTTTTTTCCTTTTCTAAGAGTTTTGAAGTCTGAAGGAGTTTGACTTTGAGTTGACAAGAAGCCTCACAATGAAGAATTGATGGCCTGAGGTGTGGTTCTAAACATGTTGCTGAAAATCAAAAGCTGAATTTTGGGGGAGCGGTGGTGAGGGACATGAGGAAGAGGGGCCCACTCTTTTCTTGGCTAATGACTCATTTATTTTTTTATTTATTTTTAATTTTAATTATTTATTTTTAGTTTTTAGCGGACACAACATCTTTGTTGGTATGTGGTGCTGAGGATCGAACCGGGGCCACACACATGCCAGGCGACCACACTACCACTTGAGCCACATCCCCAGCCCCCTCATGACTCATTTAAATAGTCATTTCCCACCTAAAGGATTTATTGCAAAATTGGGATTTTTTTTGGAACTAAATGCTAATTTAAACAACTTTAAAAAGGCATGATATATGAATAATTAAAACCAGATGACATTAATTTGCTTCTAGTTCAAAGAAGATGATTTTATGGTTTTCTTTAAAATCACAGATGCAGCTCCTACAGAATGCTAAGTCAGGAATTTGGGGTCTGCCATAATTTATTCCAGGGAAGTATTTGGATTTCTCCACTAATACTAAATAGCTACAGCTGTGGTCTGATGGTGTGTGCTATGATTTTAAACACTGGGGTCTCTTATGAGCTGGTTCTGTTAGAACTCACATAATCTGGACGTTGTAGGATTCTATAGAAAAGCTTCCATTTTAACTTTCTGAAATGATGTAAAGGTGAAATAATCTGATATATTTTTCAGTCGATGAAAAAATTCATCATGATATAATTTGATATATCTGGTTATATATTTTTTCATTTAAACTTTAAATGTAACTGGTTATATTTTATGACATTCTTATTGGGCTTTGGGAACTTTGAATTTTCTATAAAATTAAGGTGATTGGTAATTGTGCTTTCCAAAGACTTCTGAGAATATACATTCTGTACACTGTTGATCTCTATGATCAAAATAAGGACAAAATGAAACATATATAAAGCTAAGTCTGAATTTTGATTTATAAATCAAAAGAGAGTACACAAAAACATCTTAGTATACTGCACTTAAAGTACATTTTTGAGCTAATTATAAAGAATATGATCTCCCTGTGAGAAAATCAAAAACTTTGACTAGTTTTGGGTTCAAGATACTACTGCTAGGTGCAGTGGTGCATGCCTGTAATCCCAGTGGCTTGGAAGCCTAAACGGGAGGATCACGAGTTCAAAGCCAGCCTCAGCAAAATCGAGGCACTAAGCGACTCAGTGAGATCTTGTCTTCAAATAAAATACAAAATAGGGCTGGGGATGTGGCTCAGTAGTTGAGTGCCCCTGGGTTTAATTCTTGGCAATTCCCCTCCCCCAAAGCTACTAATTGGGAGAACCTTTCAATTTTTCGCTATGGACCTTGATGTAACAATACAATGCACTGGTTTATTAAGTTGAATATTACAACCGGGGGGAGAGTTTATAGTTCACAAAAGAAGCAAGATAAATTTAAAAAATTGGAAAATAAGAACAGTCCTTTAAAAAAAAAGACATTCCCCCTCAACCTGTGAAAGTAACAAAGGAAAAGATAGATTAGATGGGGGGTGGGCAGAATTGTTCATTCAGCTAGATATTGTGTGAGCCAATCCTGATCTTATCCCTGTGTATTAGCCCCTGATGATGGACAAATGAAGTTCGATCACCATGGCAGAATTTTGGCCATTGTTCTGTTGGAGGTTTCTCTACTATCTTGCAGTAGGTAGAGTGTCCACCTTCTAAGAGCTTTGGTTGGCTAACCATTCTGATGCCAGGGCTCTCAAACTTAAATCACCAGAAAACAGTTGAACCAAATCTTGGTACCAAAGACTCATAGAGCCAGAGAATGAGACATGATGAATGACTCTAGGGCAAAGAGAGTTTTTCCAAATCTTTAGTAGAGTGCAGTCTGAAAACCAACAAAAATAAGAATTAGAAGAGTTGAACTTTATTTGATAACTGGAACATTTATTGGATTGTTGGGTGATGTTATCATGCTATCTTAGAACTATTTTCTTTTCAGATGATAAAGATAAATAAATAATTATGTTTACTTGGTTAGAAGTCTAGATTTTTTTTAGCATAAGAGAAAAGGAACTACAATTGTAGAATGAAGAGTTTGAGGTTTTTTTTTTTTTAGAACTGGACTGGAAAAATCAATATGAACTCATGCTTTTAAGAGAACAAAAATAGTACATTAAAAGCACATTGTTTTTTTTTCCTCTTTGTCTATTGAAATGACCAGGGAGCTGTGTCACTCACAATCCATTGTGGCTCCCATCTTCTTTTCTTTCACATTCTTTCCCACTGGAAGTACCTTGGGAGAAATGGAAGTTTCCACATAATGAGCTGGAAGTGCAAGGTGAACGTGAACAGTGAACAACAAGGCTAGAAATCAATAAATTAGTGAAATGCACAGGGCACAGGAGCCAATCTAAAAGGGGGTCCTGCTGGCCAGAGTCGAGATAACTTGAGTGTCAGAAATCAAGCACTGGCTGAAATCAACTAGCATACGGTAAATCTGAAAAGTCATGAGTCCAAAATGGTGCATGGAAAGAGAGCAAGTTGACATCAAGTATTCTAAGAGAAGGTGGGGGTGTATTTGGTGAGTCTCTTATCAATATTGGTATTACAAACTCAACCACTGTATAAATGAATAAAACAAAAACTGGAAACACAAATACAAGGGGAATATAAGTGGACCAACTTTGTAAGCTGTGACTTGGAGACAGACAGTGGGGTTGGGGATAGAGATCCGTGGTAGAGCTCACCCTTGCCATGCATGTGTGAGGCCCTGGGTTCCATCCCCAGCACTGAGGATGGAGTGGGGGAAAGATAGAGCAATGCCTCATAAAATATTAAAATTCAATTGGGGTATATTTGATCAGACTCGTACATTAAGAGAACCCATAAAATTAATGGTTAGGGGCTGGGATTGTGGCTCAGAGGTAGAGCACTTGCTTAGCATACTCGAGGCACTGGGTTCAAACCTCAGCACCACATAAATATAAAAATGAAGACATTGTGTCCACCTATAACTAAAAAATAAATATTAAAAAAAATAAAACTAATGCTTAAGAGTTGAGGTTCAATGGATCCTGGCTTCTGACTGGAGGTCAGTCCCCGTCCTTTTTTCTGTATATGGAGGACAATGAGTATCAGCAAAAGTTCTGTTGAAAACAATTTTTTGTCTGTCTCATGTCCACACCATGGATCAAAACAGAAGTTTTCTCCCAAGAAACAAGTGAATACAAACCTCATAATAAGTCCCACAAAATGACAAACTGGGTAATGAATGTCATTAATTCAAAGAATGTTTAAAACTTTAGCTTCAGTCAGAGCGCACATGCATGCTCAGAATGGGAAGTGCCTCGAATACTTGCAGTAGACTTGTAAAGGAAATTTTTTAAAGGTTATTTTTTTTCCTCCAAATTTGATAACAATTCTAAAAGTGTACATGATATAACCAATGTCTACTGTGGAAATAAGAGGAACTTGTCTAAGCTATCAGTAACAAATGGCAAATTTTCATCAACTAGGTTTAGAGGGAAGATTAAATTACCTTTTCATCTAAAAACAGTGACTACAGAGTCCATATATGAAGAGATCAGAAAGCGCTGTCTAGTATCAGAAAACTGATACTACAGAGGTGTGTCAAATAGTGTATCTGTACCATTATGATTTACTTTTGTATTTCTAACTAAATATTCACTTTTGAAACTAAATTTGGATCCCACTCCCCCTGCAGGGGTGCCCTACCACTGAGCTACATCCCCAGCCTTTTTTATTTTTTATTTTGAGACAGGTCTTGCTAAATTGCTGAGGCTGGCCTTGAACTTTCTATCCTCCTACCTTGGCCTCCCAAGTCCCTGGGATTATAGACATGTGCCACCACACCCTGCTGCATTCTTTTTCTTAAAACTGGTGCTGAGTCATTTCAACTTCCCTTCTCACAGGACATGGGACAGCCCTGCCAGCTGCCTTGGATAGCCAGAGCAGCTCTGTCCTCTCTCTCTGACTTTGTGGCCTGTCCTCTCTGTTGCTTCTTCCTTCTATGGGGCCGATTCTTTGATCTTTTTCAGCATCTCCCAAGGCCTTCATGGACCCCTCCCAGCCTAGCTCCTGACTTTCTCAGTTCCAGGGACCATCTATGACCAAATTCCAGATCTGGGTCCTTTGGTTCAAATTCTTTTGAAAGAGAATCTGCCTGAGCCAGAGAATGGGTTGGGTGTCCATCCTGGGTCAAGGGGATTTGGCTTAGGTAGGACCATGCGGTGCAACCAAGGCATGAGGTTCAGCTCCACCATGAGACGGGGGTGAGGAATCTGGAAGTATCTCTCCCAGGGAGCCCCAAGCCCCATGGTCCAGTGGAGGCAGTACGAAGTGGGCAGGATGCAGCCACTTGTCCTGACCCTTCTCAGCTGTGCAGGGGCTCTCTTGGTCCTCTGGAGCAGACAGGAGGCTGAGCAGCAGCCCATGGTGGATGGGCAGGGTGGCCCCAATCAGGCAGGGCCTTAGATTCCAGGACAAGGATTACCCTAGATGCAGCTGGCAGCAGAGCCATGGACTGGAGGGGTGACCCGAGGAAGGGAGAGGAGTCCGGTGGCTGCCACCATCCAGGCAAGGTGTCCCGGAGGAGTGTGGTCAGGGCCACCTTCACAGGTATGTGCCAGTGTGGACCTGAGTCAGGAGGCCTCTTTCCCTCTGCAGTTCAATGCTCTTTGGTTGCTGTTTTGATATTCTTAACACTTTTATCTTTTTATTGTGTTTTCTAAGAGAGGTCCCTCATGCTCATGCCTGGGCCTGCAGCCTCAGCTCATGTGGGGTCCCCCCTGTGCTGCCTCCCTGGCACAGGTTCTCAGCTCCACCCGAACCTGTCTCTTGTCCTCTTCCAACTGGCCTCCCCTTCCCTCCTTCACCCCAGAACCACCATGGTTATCTCCACAGGGACCTCTGGGTATGGGCCTAGCAAGGGTTTGCTGCTCACACATTTGTGTCTTGGGGCATGACGATGGCATTACCATAAAGTGTCTGAACCTCTCACCACCCATGATCCAGGTACCAAGGGCCTCCCACATGGAGGTTTAGAGGTCAGATCATTCGTCTGCTGTGGGTTGGGGCCTGGTCCACCAGAAGGGGAAATGCCTAGTTTGACTTTCCTTAACCCCACACCCAGGTGAGTTGAGGTGCATTAGTGGGCTAGCAGGCTGGCAGGTTGGACTGTCATAGGACAGAGCCCTTAGTTACCTGTGGCTGGGAATTCTCCCTTGCTAGTCATGCTTGGGGGAATCCTCCCTTCCTCCTTCCATACTTCCTGAATCTGCCTTGTTTTTGCCTCTGGCCAGCTCCTAGCACCCCACAGGGACAAGCCATGAAATAAGAATTGTGTGATTCCCATGGTTCTGCACACCTGCTAAATGCTCTGATGTTTGATTTCAAAATTGAAACTGCACAATGTAAAGATGAGCAGTAAAATTATCACCAGTAACTAAAAAATTCCTCTTTTTCACTTAGAACACTATAAAATATCAAATAAAAATCATGGTGACTAGCTTAGAAAGAGATCACAAAAGGAAGGGAAAACCATTCTCCATACCTGCGGTGACACTTTTTCCACCTCATGCACAGAGGGGCTCACTGATTATATAGTTGGTCCTGCTTTTGGTTGACATGTCAGGGAAGGAGCTGGAGCAGCCCAGGGTCGTGGGGACAAAGATGATGAGTTCGTTTTGGGATGTGATTTGGGATGCGTTTTGGTTTTGCAGTACTGGGTGTCCAGAGGTGATAGCAGCAGGGGTGTGAGGACACTGGGGGTTGTCAGGGTGCTGGGTTTGCCAGGAGAGTGGTACCAACCAATGGAGGGCAGCTGAGCCTCCACTGCAGGAAGCTCGAAGGGCTGGGGTGGTGAGGAGTGGGGTATGTGTGGAGGTGACAGATAACTCCTTCCAAAACAGGTACAGGAGGAAAGAACCAAAGAGAAAGTCAAGGGCAGATGAGGTGGCATGGCAGAGTCACCTCGGAATGTTAAGAAGGACAGGTGCCCACACTTCACTCCAAAAACACTTCAAGTGCTTGGGGAAGGCTCTGCTGGAAGGTGTGGTAGTCTGACGTTAGAAAAAAGGGAATAAGAAGCAGCTCTGAGCTTCACAGAAGGTGTTGTCTGGGCATGGAAACACTAAAGGGCTGCTCCTGTGTAGAGATGCATCTGGTGCAGCTGGATTTTTGCAGTGTGAATGTGGGCACCTCAATGTCCCTCGTCTTATGCTGGGTTCTTGCCCCAGGGAACAGAGAAGCTTGGGCCAGGTGTATGGGAGGGTCCTCCTGCTTGGACTCTGGGGTTGGGGTCTCTTTCTCCTGGGCTGCAGGTCTTCCTTCACTCCTCACTGCCTGGGAGGTGTGGCCCAGAGATGCTCAGGCTCTTTCCCACCCAGAACAGCAGACACCTCTCATGGGAGCCAATACAGGGTGGACCAGCTCAAGATCCTGGAGAGTCACAGAGCCAGAGGCAGCAGAGCAGAGGGACCAAGAGTGCTGCTTATGGGCTCAGACTCCTGTGTTTTGAGTTCTGATTCTATCATTAAAAACTGTGAGATCTTGGGCAAGTTATTTAACCTCTCTCTGAGCTTTAATTCCTCATCTGGAAGATGGGACTAATAATAATACCTCTTACATCATAATGGCTAGAGGTTAAATGAGATAATATATGTAAAGTGCTTAGCGCAGTGGCTGGTGTATGGTCTGTATTCGCTGATTCCAGTGGATGGAACTTTCTGCTGATTGGCTAGCTGCTCTGCTTTCATATGGGGTGACCCATGGGTGCTGAGCCCTGTGGGGTGTGGCTACAATGGCTGCTCCTGTGTCAAGCACTACAGTTCCCGAGGCATCCATGTTGCCTCTCTGGGTCTAGGTGCCCCATGGCCCCGGTGGGTAGTGTCCAGATTCCTCTTCCTGCCCCCTGCTCCCCTGATTGGTTGTTGGGGCTTCAGGGCCTGGGCTGATGGTGCAACCAAAGGAGGGAACAAGAGCTGGTGAGCAGCACCTTTGAGGCCCAGGGCCTTCTGAGCCTGTTGAAGGAGGGTTTGGCCTGGGGGACATCAGCGTTTGCACCTGATGTTTTTATCTGAAAGTTCCGGCTCAGGTTTCTTGCTGTGAGACCTAGGGTCTGAAGAGGGCCCTGGCACTGTGGCTTTTCAGGATACTGAGCCAATTTGTCCTGTATCAGCTTTCCTGGGGAGGGAGGTCAGGCTAGGGAGGGAGCCTTTCTGCCCAAACCACTCTTGACAAATTCCTCCCAGAGCCATTTGACGGAGGGGAAATGCTGGTGCTGTAGAAATGGGCTTGTCCACTCTGTGGGAAGACTGTGAAGACCTGGGCCCAGGCCACACATCTTGCTTGTCTAGCACAGCAGTGTCTCAGACATGAATGGAAGACATCTGATCAGGACCGGGGAGTGGGCATGCACCCCAACCCTCTCTGTAATATCCTCCAAACCCTGAGAAATGACAGGTCTCTCTCCCCCTCCACCCACCCCATACTCTTTTTATTAAGACTTAAAAATGGACCTATGGGGTAAGCTGATGAAGAATTGAATTATGGAACAATAAAATTTTTATTATGGGGGCTGGGGTTGTGGCTCAGCAGTAGAGCACTCGCCTAGCATGTGGGAGGCCCTGGGTTCAGTACTCAGCACTACATATAAATAAATAAAATAAAGCTATTGTGTCCAACTACAACTAAATAATATTTTAAAAAAAGTTATATTATGTACAACTGAGTTACACTGCTTGAAAAGTGTGGGTTTCTTTTTTTTTTGGGGGGGGGTTCAGTACTAGGGATTGAATCCAGGGGCACGCTACCACTGAGCTACACCCCAGCTCTTTTTATTTTTATGTTGAGACAGGGTTTCCCTAAGGTGTCCAGGCTGGCCTTGAACTTGTGATCTCCTGCCTCAGCCTTCAGAGTCCTTGGGATTACAGGTGGGCACCACCACACCTGGCAAAAATATGTTTTATCTAGATTAATATATAGTGCTTTTTTTTCTTGCTATTTCAAATACTGCGGCAGTGACTGTCTCACAAGCTTTGTGAGTATGTGTAGGACTCAATCCTGGGTCAAGGGCATGCGTGCTGTGAAGCTGAATCCAGCTTATGCTTTTGATTCTATTTCTTCCTTACCTCTTCTTCATGCCCTGGCTTTATCCTGAGATGGATTGAAGAGTTTTGACTTCATTTCTCTCTCCCCTTGCCAAGTTCATATACTTAAACAGGAAGTGTTGGTTCGTCTAGCCCTAAAGAGCTGGTGAATCCCAACATTTATTTCCCTTCTCTCCTCTTTTGGAATATTTGTCAACATCTGGACCAGTGGGAGTTTGACTCTTCCCAGCGGCATCCCCGGGGAGCGTGCAGAATCAGCTGTCGTTCTCGGAGCGTCCACTAGGTGTCAGTGGAAGTCTGGGTTGGTGCCGGCTCCGGGCTATGGTTGACTTGGCTCGGTCCCCGCGGAGCCTCGGCGTCCTCTCGCGCAAAATAACAAATGTCCGTGGCGCAGGGCACTTTCTTCTGGAAGTTCTCCAGGGAGTTCAGGAGTTTGCATACGAAGCCGAGGGAGCGAGAGACTTCTGATAATGATATTCAGCGTGGAGCAGAGCCGGGTCTCTCCCAGCTTTGATATACGAGATTATTACGGCGAGGCCGTGCGGGCCAGGGGACTCTCGCTGGGCACGCTGAGGGTACGGAGTCCTGTGTGGGTGGCGACACCTGGCACAACAGAGATGTCGCTGCACGGCGCGGATGCGGGGTTGGAGAGAGGAGTGAGGTGGGGACCTCCAGGGACCAGGACCGCAGGCTGGAAGGAGGCTCCTAAGGAGCCATTCCACCCACCCACCCCCCCCCGCCCCCACGCCCAAGTTTTGCCAAACGTCCTCCAACTGTCCACTCTATTTAGACTGGAAAAACAAACAAACAAAAAAAAAAAAAAAAACAAACACCCCCCCCCCTTTTTTTGGTTTATTTTTAAGAATCAGGATTCTAACGTTTGAATCACATCGCAAGTTTGGAATAAAAATTCCAAACTTTTGCTTTGATGTTTACCTTACCTGTGCAAGTACCCATGGGCTTTTAATACTGGGTCAGGAGAATCGCCTCTTAAGGCCTCCATACCCTGTCCGTGCTCTTCCTAAACCACAGATGGTCTCCCCTGGGCACCAATGTGGTCACTGCCACGAGGGCTGATCCTGATCCCTGCCAAAGTCTGGTCTTGGATGGGTAAATGCTTGTACTCTGCAGAGTGAATTGTCAGCTAGTATCAATGTTATGTAAGCAGCTATTACTCTCAGAGCCCAGCACAGGCCCCAGCCAAGCACCCTGTTAGATTTAGTTCTCCCAAATCCTCAGACCCCCAGATACTCTGTTGCAGCCTGAGTCCCCACCCCACCTTAGGCTTCCCTGCCTCCAGGCCTGTCTATCCTGACAGCTTTCCTAGCCTCAAGTCTGGATCTTAATAAACTTGTTACTCCTGCAAGGCTTGAGCTGCCCCTGCAAACTGTCTACCTCTTTTCTGAGCTCAGCAGTTCTAGGGGTCTCGGGCAGGAACATGTCTTCACAGCACGACAAAATCATGTGACAATCCTCCAAGGGCATCAATGATAAGGGATTGTTCACCTTATGTCCCTGAAGGGCCTCTGCATCATCTACTGAAATATATAAATATACATATTTACATAAAATGTGTAGCCTTAACTGGCATAACTAATAAGGATCTCCAAGGGTCCCAAGATGACATGCTATCCTTACCACATTGACAGAGTCAGCCAATATAATTTACTAGCTATTGGACTCACTTTTGGACCTACTTACAGTAAACTGTTTATCTTTGTGTTTGCAGATGCTCAAAGAAAAATCTCTAAACATTGGTTCTTTATTTGTTGATTTTTATGGAAAGGCACATAGTAAGCAATTGATGTCTGTTTTTAAATTCACAAATGCAGGGTGTTTTGTCTGTGCTCTGTAGAAGAACTGGCTGGCAGCTTGACAGGCTAGGTGGGAGGATGGTGGTGCTCTTGTTCATCCCTTTCACCTCCTCCCACCATCTCTCCCTCTCATCCTTTGCCCTGTCTAAACCCGAGCATTCAGTCTGTTTGGGGGGCCTTTTTGTTGGGTTCCTTGTCCTGATTTCTTAGTGTTATTTGCTGCTACAATCAACAATGAAGAGGTCTTTAAACTTATGTTGAGAAGAAGAATTGTCATTTGGGTCCAGAGCAAAACATGGGCACAGTCTGCGTGATACCATTTACTATGCTGCCAGCAGCAGAGGGCTAGGAAGGGGATTTGTGGGTGTGTGTGTGGGGGGGATGCAGGAGCTTTTGACTGAATCATTTTATGCTCCATGTTCTGGAGAAGGCAACATAGCAACATAACTAAGGGTTCACCAGTGGGTGTAGAGTCAGCTGCGGATGGGAGCAGCAGGGTGCGGGGCATGGGGAGAGCTGGGAACACAAAGAGTTCTGGGCTGAGAAGAATTCTGTGGTCTGGATTGAGTTCTGGGAAGTGACTAAGACTCTCTCCTAGTGTCCACTCCTGTCTAGGACTCTAAAAACCGATCTCTGTTTATAGGGTGTCAAGTCTGGAGGTGGAGCACAGGAGGCCATTAGAGCGAAAGCCTACTGCAGCCAGGAGAAGGACCCACAGAGAGAGAGAGCCCAGGGGAGGGAGTGGGGCGCTGAGTCTCCTCCCTTGGATTTCTGCACGTTGCTTGAAATTTAAGCTGTCAGCTGCACCCTCTTGGGGCAAGTGATGAGCCAGAACATTCCCAGCCTCTACTGAGGCTTCCTGTTGCTTAGGAGGCCGGCCCTGCCAGTCTCACCACCTGTCCCGGTTGCCTTGTGCTCTTTCCTCTCAGTATCAGTGCTCATCAGGCATTTGGGCTTTTCTCAGGCCAGAAAGGTCAGCCAGGGCTTGAGTTTGGTCCCTGACCAGCATTTCAGCTGCTTTGAAATGTATTAAGAGTAGCCATGAAGCCTGTCCAGGAGGATTGCGTGCATGCAGTCGGAATGTGGAAGTTGTCACTGGTCAGCTACTCCACTTCAGGACTCTCGCAGGTGAGGACACAGAGAGATGATATTCTCAACCTGCCTCTTCAGCCTCCGTGAGCCTCTGGGCCTGGCTCTGGCTGCTTTGGTTGATTTCAATATTGTTCATCTTCGTTCAAGTTTCTGCCTTCCTGGGTCCAGTAAAATAGGAAGCACAATTATTGTCCCACCACTGCCTGAACACCTTTAAAACTGATGCTGGATTGTGGGTTACCGGCTGTGCCTCTGAACCCCCCAGGCAGATGGGAGTTTTTACCAGAGGGACATGACAGTTTCCCCAATATAATGTAATTGGGGCTCACACTGCTGAAGGCTTTCATTGGAACAGGCATGAGGTGGAACTGCCTCAGTTTCCCTGGGTGAGAAGTTCCTGGATGTTAAAGAATAAATAGCCCAGAGAAGATAGGAATATCTGCCCCCACTTTTCTATTCCCTGAGCTAAAAGAGCTCATAACCAAATCCTCCCTTTCTTTTTTTTTTTTTTTTTTTGGAGGGGGGGAACTGTGGGGGGCAGGAAACACCTCCACACATTTTAAAACAGTAATGATGGTCAGAATCATAACAGGAAGTACTGAGCAGTTCATTCAGCTAGTCACGCATCCTGGAAATACTGCTAAAGCACACCAACTGTAGAGAACTCCATTCTGAAAATCTCACAAATTTGACTAATGCCTGTTTGATGTTCCAGTTTTATACATCAGGAGTAATATGTGGTATGGGTTGAATCTGTAGCAAAACTTCTTCTTTTTTTAAAAAAATGACATCCTGTGGTCTCTTTTGCTTTATTTATTTATTTATTTATTTATTTTTACCACGAGTACAATGTACACCGATAAAAAAGATGTACGTCGCATGTATCTGTGATAATAGCCGCGGCAAAGGCAGTCTAGGCATATTAACAACAGACTTTATCTATGGAGCAGCACCTTATGTAAGATGCATTTTCCTCTAGAGCCAAGCATCAAAAAATTCACCTACATGAGTAGATAAGTGGCCCTTAGGCTCACAGACAGTCCAGCACTGGGCCCTGAAGCAGGGGGGCTTCTCACCTATATAATTGGCTCAACAAGAGGAAGATTTCCATTTAGCACCACAGAAGCTGACATGTAAATTGGGACCTGATGCTCCACAGTCTAGCTGTATTAATGTCACCCTTGGAACCCAAGTTAATTTCAGTGACATCTTTCTTTACTCTGGTGGCGAAATGTGCTTTCTGTCGGGGTCCATCTGACAAGCTTGGGTAAATATTTGCATGGCAAGTGGAGATATGTTTTTAGGTTTTGCTTGAATTTAGCCATTCAAGATGTCTTATAAAATTGTCCCCTTCGCTCCTCTTGAAAAACATAGAACAAAATAATGATGGAAAACTTGGAAGAAACTGATGAGATGACCTTTCCTTCCTGGTGGCCAGGGGCTCACTAGGCTGTGGCAAGCAAATCACAACTTCTTCCTCTGGCCTGATGACTCCTCAGATTACAGTACTCTCCTCTTCTTCCATCGCTAGACTTCTCCAAGGAGAGGTCAGAATTTCTGCCTCCTTTTCTGTACCATCCCACATACTCCTAATCTCTTGGCATTTAATTTTAACTTCTACTTTATTCAAGTGATGCTTTTGAAGAAAGAAGATCAGATGGTAGAGCCTAGACCTGGTGGTTTTTCCACAGCCTCGTGGTAGGATTTAACCCATGTGATCATCGTATTTGTGTTGGGCCCTCCAAAGATGTCCATGTCCTAACCTTGGAACCTGTGAATCTGTTGCCTTACATGGCAGGGACTTGGCAGGTGTGATTGAGTTAAGAATTTTGAGATGGGGAGATTATCCTGGATTATCTGAGGGGACCTAAGGTAACCACGAGGCTCCTTGTGAGAGAAAGAGGGAGACAGGAGAGTGTCACATCAGAGATGAGATGATACAAGAAGAGGTAGGAGTGATACAGGGTCCTGAAGCAGGTGTGGGTGAGGCAGGCATCCCCCAAAGTGCCAAAGACAGTGGTACTCTTGGATATGAAGACCTAGATTATGAATATTCATTGTGGAATAATAAGTGTGGGGCTATGTGCCAGGAAATGCTGGTAGCCTCTAGAAGCTGGGGAAGGTAAGGAATGGATTTTCCACTGGACCTCCAAGTGGAACACAGCCCTGCTGATAGCTTTGTGTCTTTTTTGGGTACTAGAGAATGAACCCAGAGACACCTTACTACTACATCTCTAGTCCAGGGTCTTACTAAGTTGCCCAGGCTGGCTTCAAACTTGTGATCCTCCTGCCTCAGCCTCCTGAGTTGCTGGGATTACAGGTGTGTGCCACTCTACCTGCCTCTGTTGACATCTTGATTTTAGCCCCATAAGGCCCACACAGACTTCAGACCTTTAGAACTATAAAGAATACATTTGCTTTGCTTTAAGCCACTAAGTATATGGTAATCTGTTAAAGCAGCAATAGGAGAAAACAACAGAGTGTTCAAACTTCTCCCAAGATTGTCATAGCCAAACAATAGAAAATTTCTGCTTTTTTCTGCTGTCCTTTTCATTCTGTCCTCCTAAACAGGGGAATTTTAAACCTCAACCCTCTTCTCTTGTCTTGCGTTTAGTACTTTCACAATGAATATTGACAGAATAAATCTAGATGTTTAAGAATATCACTGAATTTTGGACCCTTGGGGACACCCACATCACCTAAACCCCTCCTTTAGAGATTCTTTTTCTGTTCACAATCCCAGAGGAATAAACAGCAGGCCACCTGACCCCACATCAGTCACATCTGGCAGGTGTTAGGGTCTGCTCCATCCCTAAGGGAGCTCACTGAGAAGCTGGGCTGGCTCAGATGAGATGCGTTGGGCTGATCAGATCCCCACTCTGAGGATTCTATTAAGTGATCAAGATTTCCTATTCATACAGGAAGGCTGTGGTAGAGTCATGTCTGGAGTGGCAATCGAGGCTCACTGAAGTTAGAGAGAAGGGGACATTCAGAGCTGGCTGACGGGGAGGGTGGACAGGCACAGAGGGAACTGGAGAAGCTGAGGAGCCACTCAAGGGTGAGGAGGTGACAGTCTGTACTTTTGTAGTGTGGGTTTTGTCTTCTCCTGGGCCCAGAGTTTTCTGTAAGTGGCTGAGATGGTTTAAGACCTCATAAAACTTTGTCTAGTTTGCATGCATTTCTGTTGCTTGCAATCCCAAATTCCTGACTAGAATCTTTGTTTGTCCCTTGATGAAGCCAGAAACCTGGGGGTGGGGAGGGAGAGTTGGCTTTGACTCTCCTTCCCTTCTCTCTTGTTCTGGGGGCTGAATACAGGAGAAGGAGGAGAACCCTAGGAGGTCCTAGGCCAAGTGGCTTTTGTTTCTATGTCAATAATAGTTTGGAGTGATTCGAGACATTAACTTTTTTTTTTTTTTTAAGTTGGTAACTCAAAACAGGGAACCTAATGAGCATTTGGATAAAGGACACATAAGTCACCCTCCAGTGGAAGGCACGGAGATTCTTTATTAACGCCAACTGCAAAATACATTCTTAACCATGATTTAAAAAAAAAAAGATGATGTGGGATTTAAACTAGGTCTGGCCTAGATAGAGCTCCTCAGGGCAGAGTATGCGTCTTATCCACCACCTACTTGTGGTACTTAGTTCAGCACCTGGCATCTATTCATTCTTTTTTTGCAGAGGGGGGAAGGTACCAGAGATTGAATTCAAGGGCACTCAATCTCTGAGCCACATCCTCAGCCCTATTTTCTATTTTATTTAGAGACAGGGTGTTAGTGAGTTGTTTAGCACCTTGCTGTTGCTCGGGCTGGCTTTGAACTTGTGATCCTCCTGCCTCAGCCTCCTGAGCCGCTAGGATTATAGGTGTGTACCACGGCACCTGCCTCTATTCATTCCTTCTACAATCTTTGTTGCATGCTGAGGCACTAAGCACATAAGTAGGCATTCAGTGTATACATATTGGATGAATTAAGCTGTCTATACATCATGTTCTGAAAATTGTGCATCTAAAAAGCTCCAGATTCACCTGCCTGACAATTTTAGCTTGGGAAGAAGAGACAGTTTATTTAGAAGTACAACCATTTTCTATTTGACCATGAAGGAATTCAGATTTTGAGCAAGTCTTGAATTATGATAGTGATAATACTTAATAAAATTATTATTCTTAATAAAAATTCATAAAAATACTTAATAAAAATTGTTGTTATTGGATGGATCCATACAACTAAAATTGTCATCCTTGAGCAATTAAAAAAGAAAATATAGGGATGACCCTTAATCAGTTTTTTTGGGGGGGTAGTACTGCTGTGGATGGAACCCAGGGCCTTGCACATGCTAGGTAAGTGTTCTGCCACTGAGCTACATCCCCAGTACCAGTCCCCACTTTTAAAATTTTAATTATATATGCTAGGCAAATACTCTACCACTGAGCTAAATCCCAAGCCCTCCTTAATCAAAATTTTAAGGATAAGTGTCATTTTAGTGTTGGGTTGTATGTGTTCCTTAGTGAAGGTGCTACCCTGAATCTTCCCTATGGATTCCTTTGTCCTACCAGATGAGACTCAGTGGGGTCCTGGATCTTTGACAATGGAAAATAAACTCTCTCCTCTTTTATGGCTCATTTTGGAAAAAAAGAAGAGGAAATCTATGGTAAAATTGCTCCTTCTGGAGATTCTGGGAGCAGCGGGGTAGAAATCTTGCAGGTAGCCTGCTTGGGTTGGCACACAGCGGAGCATGCTGTCCATGGGAAGCCCTCAGGTTGGCCGCAGCCTGGCTCTGTGAGAGCTTATTAGGATGCGGAGCGGAAATGCAGGCTTGTTCATAGAGCTTGTCTCACCTCTGCCCCTCAACTCTGCCTAGGCCCATTCCTAAGTGTGGAAGTTCCGATTGTTATCTCGGTTACAGAATCCCATTCCTTGTCTGTTTTCTTTTGCCCTTATCCTCACATTTCTTTGAATGTCCTTTCATGGGACGTCTTGATCTGCTCCCAAAGAAATGCAATTATCAGAAATCAACCTCTCTCACCCATTACTGCCCTAAGCAGCTTTTGCCCACTGGTGAATTTCACATTGTACTGAGAAAGTCAGCAACTAATACTAATAACAATAAAATATGTTTGTATTTTTAGATGACTTTTTCCACTGGGGACTCCCTGGTGAGAGCCAGGCGCTGAGCAGAGTGAGGGTGTATATGAGCTGGAAATAGAGAGCGAGAAAGAGACCTGGCCGGCTGAAGCCTTTTCTTGACAGCTAATTTCCATTTTTTGGTATCAAGGGGTCTGTGCCAGTAATTGGCATGCAGATTGTGTCTGATGGGCCTGTTATACAGAATAAAGGAATCTGCTCGTTAGAATAAGCCAACCCCAGGCTGATGGATGGGGCATAAGGAGGTCATTGCGAAAGAGAAATTGTGTGTGTGTGTCCCTGTGCGTGTGTGTGTTTCACAAGAATTCCTACCCCCTCCTCTCTCCCTCTTTATCCAGCAAACTCTAATCTTTCAAATTGCATTGAGACAAATGTTGCTCCGTTTCTCTCCCTCTCTCTGTTTTTTTCCTTGAAGGGATATTTGATGGAACCCACTCTAGGTTTTAATAAAGTATGGGGGCAAAGGAGAAATTAAAGCAGTGTCATGGTTTGTTAGCAGCCCAGGATCGTCCAGGATGGGCCCAGGCTACAAATTATACTCTGGAATTAATTGGCAGAAGGTAGCTCTCCTGTCCATCATCCTTAATCCAGCAGCTATGGGACAGCAACAGGAAAATGTGGCTGTTATCCATCTCTTTTTTGCTTTGTCTAAGTCGTTGGTCTGATTAGTTGGTTTTCCTTGGTCCCCACCTCACCCATCCATTAGCAGGTAACAGCTATCTGCTGTTACCTCTTAATACTAGGCATCCTCTTAAGGGAGGGTGCTCCCAGTTCATCTGCCCACCTTGGGAGACAGGGGTCAACAAGAAGGCTTCCCAGGGGCTGGGGTTGTGGCTCAGTGGTAGAGCACTCGCCTAGCACATGCGAGGCCCTGGGTTTCATCCTCAGCACCACAAAAGAATAAATAAGTAAAATAAAGGTATTGTGTCCAACTACTACAACATATATATATTTTTTATTTATGTATATATATATATTATGTGTATATATATATATATATTTTTTTTTTTTTTTAAAGAAGGCTTCCTATACCTATGGGAAGCTGCAAGAGAATTTAACTTTCTTTTTCATAGCTATGTTGAAATTGAACCCACTGCAGAGTTAACTCTTTAAAAAAATTTTTTTTGTTGTAGCTAGACACAATACCTTTATTTAATTAATTCATTTATCTTTATGTGGTGCTGAGGATTGAACCCAGCTCCTCGCACGTGCTAGGTGAGCGCTTCACCACTGAGCCACAACCCCAGCCCCAGAGTTAACTCTTATCAACACAACATATGTGTGTTAGACTACTATCTCTAGGATGAGTTTTAAAGAAATATAAAGAAGAAAATGGGAGAACCAGCCAGCTTGCCTGTCCATGGTTCCTATTCCCAGATGATAGTAGATGATGTTGGCACTTTCTTGCTTGTTTGGGATGTGCCAGAACCTTGGTCTCAATGATATTTTAGACAGTTTGGGGGGGTTCTTACTGTCAGCCCACACTTAGCTTCTCCCAAGAGCCCAGAACCCTGCCTCTTTTACAAAGGAGAAGATGTGTTTGCATTCAGTAGATCTGACTCTGTCTTTCTTAAGCATTCTTGCATGTCTGACCCCAGAAATCTTTAGGATTGTACTGTTTCAAGTTAGAAAGGAGGAATCTTCTCCTGCCTGGTTCTTTTCTCTCTGAATACAAAAATTGAGTTTACCTTGCTTATTAAGATGAAGTTTTGAACTTTTATTTACAGTATTTGTGGCCCTCCCAAAGCTTTCTGACCTTGTGTATGATAGGACTTTTGACAATAAGGTATGGGAAGCTTTTACAAGGACCTTTCTTTAAAAACATTTGAACAGAATATTATAATATTTAAAAAATATGGTAACTGATGCATAAAACATAAGAATTGTTCATATTAATGGGATACCATATACCATTTTGACACATAGATTCATTGCATAATGTTTAGATCAGGTTAAAAATTTTAAAAGAAAATAGATGAGTCTCTCATAGAAATTCTTTGCTTTCTTATATTCCATTAGATAATTCAATGTGTCATTGAGGTTCTAAAACCATCCTTTTGTCTTTTGATCCAGAAGGAGTTCTCTCTTCAGGCAATCTTCCCCTAAGGACGCCGTAGGTGGTAATAGATGGATACCGAGGGGTCAAAGTCATCTTTGGCTCAGTCCTACTGCATTGCTTGGCTCTGCCATTACTTCTTGTATCGCTCACTCTCTGAGGTGGGGCCAGAGTCTGCTATTTCTTTTTTCACCTCCAACAGCATGTAGGAGAGATACTGCCCACAGTGGTTCTGGAGAGCAAGGAAGTAAGAGGGAGGTGGAGAAGAGCAAGGAATTGGAGGCTTAGGAATGGAAAGGAGAGGAGGTGAAATGAAGAGAAAGGGATGGAGATAGGACATGGAGAGGAAGAGGGGAACAGAAAGATAAGGGAGCTGCACAGCCACCTGCTCCAGAGAGAGCTGGCCCCTCTCCAGACTCTCTGGGGAGTCCCTACTGTCCTAGGTTGTTGCTGCCGAGCCACCTTTGGGGGTCTGGAGATCCATCAGAAGGAAATAGTTGTCTCTGCCATGATTTCTTTTCACTCTGCCAGCCACCTGCTTTGCCTTTGCCTGCTGAGGAGAGCCACTTTCCTTTCTGCCAAGTACACCAGACAGTGCATCGTTGGATACTGAGTTCTCTCTGTTTCTCTCATTCAGACATACCAGCATCTGGGAGTGTTTGCTTTACCATTGGAAAAAGCATAGAATATTATTTTTGTGTGTGTGTGTGAGAGGAGGAGGTAAAGATGAAGAGGAGGAGAACAGGTGGGTACAGTAGTATCTGCTCAGGTCATTGTCCAGTTAGCTCAGGGGACTGGGAGTGAGGCCTCGTGGCTGGACTGGGGGTTCTGCCAGACACAGGGATACCTGTTAAAGCCTGGGTCTCTCTAGACTGCTAGGCCCAGGGATGAGGGTGGGGTGGTCCAGGAATTGATGGAGATGCTCGATGCGACTCTGGATACCTGGATGAGGAGGTGGGTCACAGAGTTGGTGAGGAGAATCACTTTTCCACTTCTACATGGACCCCAGATCTATGAGGGTATTTGAGGAAATTTGTCACCATTCTGGAAGATGGAAAGCCCAAGATCAAAATTCTGGTGGATTTGGCCTATGACAAGACCTATCTCTCGGTTCACAGATGGCACCTTTTTGCTGTGTCCTCCCATGGTGGAAGGGGTGAGAAGCTCCCTTGGGCCTCTTTTATAAGAGCACTAATATCATTCATGGGAGCTTCTCCCTCATGATCTGATCACCTCCCCAAGCTCTCACCTTCTAATACCATCCCCTTGGGGGTAAGGATTTCAACATAACTAATTTCGGAGCGACACAAACATTTGGATCATATTATCTGAGGAACAGGACACTTATCAAAAGCATAGGGTCCCCTTCTAATGAGACCTCTTCCAGTGGACTACCTTAGGCTTCTCAGAGGACAGACTCTGTGTTTGATGTTCAAGCCCTGCTTCTGGACATGGAGCCTCCTTCTTAAACATCCTTTTCCCTGTGTTCCTGGGAAATAAAAAATCTTGAACAAAGCTCTTCAGGGTTCGGGTTGGCAGCATTTTAGGCTCTGTTGTTATTTCATGTTCCTCTTTATCTTCCTCCTGGCTGCCATGACTATTGGAAACTCTGGATGGAGTCAAGACTAGCTCAAGGCTAGCCTGTGGGAATTCTAGGCAACTTTGAGGAATCTTTGGGCAAGTAATAAAAGGAGCCTTTTTCTTGGGGGAATAGCCCCATACAGGGTGCACAGAGAAGTGAGGTGAACTCAGGCTGAAATGACCCCTGCCTTACCCCCTTGCTCAGGTGCCTCGTACAGAACCAACTTAAAGGGATGCCACCCTCTTCCACTTTCTCATTGTTAAGGGGACTGCCATTGTTGCATGATCACTATGTCTTATTTTCAATATGATCTTATTAACTACTTTGCATTGAAGAATTTCTACCTTTGTGCTTGCCATAAGCATATGCTTTAAAGCCTAACTCCCTAAGGGTATGAATTTGTTATTGCTTTAGCCATATGGCAGTTGGGTTTTAACTGAGAAAAATATACTTCAGTTATTGCAACAGAAGGAATTTAGTATAGGAAATTGTCTAAGCCAATGATAGAGGAGCAGAAAAGACAAGCAGTGGATGAGGAAACCAGAAATTAACACCCCTAGTTTGGAGGAGAAAAACGGGCAAGAGATGGTGTAACCAGCGATCACCATCATGCAAATGTGAGGCTGCAAATGTAAGGACCAAGAGCAACCACCCAGGATAGGAGCGTGGATGGAGAAAACTCTTGGTTCTCCTATAGCATAATTAGGCTGCATACTGACTCTAAAATCACCTTTCTCTTATCTTCTTATTTCCAAATCATAAATGTCTGCATATTTTGAACCTGTTAGTGATGTTTTCTGTTACTTAGAGACAAATACGTCTGATGCAATATTTATCCAAGTCCTAGAAAAGTCTATTTACAATAATATTTGCATTACATTAAGTAACTGCACTTACAGTCAACCAACCCTTTGAAAGCTGAGGCCATAGTGACCTCTGGCCTGGCCTGTGGGTGCAGCTGCTCTTCCCAGGCCTGCAGGGGAAAACTAGAAGTGCTGGTCAGTGAGAGAAGCTGCTCTGTGGGGTGGAGCACACTGGGATTCAGTTCCAGGGTCTCTGCTGGACACCATGATTGGGAGGCTCATTCAGCAAACCTAGCCTCTGTATTCCTGCCAGGGGTCCCCAGGGAAGTCACTTCCATTTTCTCTTGGCCTGCGTGCATGCAGGGCTTCCTGATTGACCCGCACAATATAAACACACAATTATAGTATTTATCCTGGAAACTCCCCTGAGCCTTAAATTGAACAGTGCATTCAAAGATCTCCTCTCCTTTCTCTCTGGTTCTGTGATCTAAGAGAACCAGTTAATGAAAAGAGAGGTTCCTTGAGGCAAGGCCCCATGTCCTGTCTTTGCTGATGATTTGCCAACTGTGGTTGATTTTGCTTGTTTATTGGGAGCTCCCATGTGGTATCTGTGGGAAGTGTGTCTTGCAGATGTGATAGACATTCGTTAAAAGAATTATTTAAAGGTAAGTTCATTTTGCCCACCTCTTCAGTTTTGCTTTGCACAAAGTAGGCTGAAATGATTCTTAAACTTGTGGAAATTGGTCTGGCAATAACCAGAGAGTAAACACTTTTGGATGGATTCTGTATTCTCTTTCACCTTGTGTGTGTGTGTGTGTGTGTGTGTGTGTGTGTTTTGGGGGGTACTAGGGATTGAATTCAGCGGCACTGAGCCACATCCCCAGCCATATTCTGTGTTTATTTAGAGACAGGGGCTCAACAAGTTACTTAGTGCCTTGCTTTTGCTGAGGCTGGCTTTGAACTTGCCATCCTCCTGCCTCAGCCTCCCGAACCACTGAGATTACAGGTTTGTGCCACCGTACCCAGTCCCCTTTTGTGTTTTGTGAACTTTTTTTTTATACTTTGTCTCACAGTCACTTAGTGATCACTCTTACTTTATTTTTATTTTTAAGTATAGGACATGAAAGTTAGGAAGTTTACATAATTGTCATCATTATCATTATAGAAAAATCTTTCCTATTTGCCTGGTACTGATCTAAACACTTTCTAAGAACGAACTCATTTTAATCCACATAATAACCTTATGGGCAAGTGTGAGGGGTTGATTGTATTCCTAGTCCTAACCCTTAGAATATGACCCTATTAGGAAGTAGGGTCTTCACAGAGGTTATCAAGTTAAAATGAGGTTATTAGGGTGGGCCCTAATCCAATATGAATGGTGTCCTTGTGAAAATGGAAACTATGGACATGAAGATATACATTCAGGGAAGATGATGTGAAGGGACACAGGGAGAGGCAGCCATCTATACGCCAAGGAGAGGGTTCTGGAAGAGCCTTCCCTCATGGCCCTTCAAAGGAACCGATGCTGCTAACATCTTGATTTAAACTGTCTGGAACCCTGAGACAATAACTCTCTGTTGTTAAAGGCACTCAGCTTTAGTACTTTGTAATGGCAGCTGTAGCAAATTAATATAGTAAATACACTATGATCACAATATTTAAATCCCATTTTAAGTCAAGGAAACCGAGGCAGAGAGGAGAAGCTATGGATCTAAATGTATAAAACCAAGTAGAAGACTGTGATTCCAGCCCTCTGGGTGGTAGTGGGGGGCAGGCTCTAGCTTCCCAGGCACCCAGATGTGTGGGAAGTAGTTAAATGGAGCAGCTGCCTGGCCACCAGGATTCCTTTATCCCAAGACTCTTCTCTTACTCAAGTCTTTGATTCATGTGTCAACGGACTGTGTGTGGAGATGGAGCTGATGTTCACTTAATTGAGCAATGGGGCTGTGTTTATGGCGAAATGTCATCCCATTGTGATCCAGGACCCAGCCACTTGCTGGACTCTTGGAAACATGTGGGCTCTGGGCTGTGGGGGTGTTCAGATCCTTCAAGCCACCTCTTCCCTTGATCCCCCACAGTGGGAGAGCAAGACACAGGTGTGAACATGTGTACACACACTACCACTTCCTCCCCCGGACCCCCCCTCCCACTTACACCTGCATTTGTAGACAGAAACTCACGCATCTGGACATACTCACAAATGCAGGCAAACTCACAGCACACCTACACACGTCCACACCTACACACAAACATGCCTGTTCTTATACTCCTTTCCACACAAATGTGCATGTGGATGTGCATATACACGGCCAACGACACATATGTGGTGAACTGACCGACCCTCTGTCTCATCAGAGTGTAACAAGTAAGTGTGGTGCCTTAGATCAGGTTACCCAGGAGCAGATCTGAGATGAGGGGGAGTGTGAGAGTGATTTATGAAGGCAGTGCTCCTGCGGGAGGCCAGGGAGGGAGTAGGGTGACCCCAGAGGAGAGAGAGAATGTGGCTGTGGGTGGAGCTGCAGACCTGCTGGATTATTGGTGCACTCAGGAGCCCAAGCCATCCCCCATTTTGTTCCTCATCAAGGCGATGGAACTGGTTTTGAGACCCTTGCCCCTGTCATGTATGGGCTTCAGGCAGCGCTGGGACTTACCCTCCGAGGTTCTTCTGTGTGTCAGTGTGGCTGGGGAAGGGCTCCAGCAGCCCAGGCATCATCCTGAGAAGACTGCAGGGTGAGAGCGCTCAGAAGCAAAGCACACTCTGGAAGAGGAACCCCGGGGACAGACACTCTGACTTGGTAAAGGGGGTCTGGGCAGAGATCAGTGTCTGTGTGCTGAGGAAGGCAGGACTGGAGGTGTGGGGAGAATTCTTTCAAGGAGCAGAGGGATGATGCAGGAGCGTGGGGAGAAGAAGAGCCCTGGGTGTTGGTTCTGGCCCAAGAAGACCAACTGAGCAGAAGCTTGAACAGGTAGATCAAAGACAGTGGCCCACTGGGCAGAGGCTACTGCCCTCTCGGGGTCTTCATGTTCTTTGCTAGATGTGAGGAGACCAAGGTCAGCCTTGGTGCCAACTGCTACTCTATATGCGGGGGGAGAGGGACAGAGTGTGGGAAGATCTTCCATATAATCTGTGAGGAGGATCTTGGCTCAGAGCCATATCCTCCACCCCTGTCACCACCCTGTACCCCCGGGCAGAGTTCCAGGCTGTCCCCACACTTGTTAAATCTTACTGCCTGCTAAGAACAGATTCTGCTGGTGTGTCCGTTGGACGGATGGGCAGGATTTTCTCTACTTTTTGCAGCTTAAAATATTAATTTTCCATATTTCAAGTAATTTACTTGAAGCTGGTGCCCCAATTTCAAGGAAGTCTTCCAAGGATGACACCTGGGCTGCTGGAGCCTTTGCCCAGCCCTCTGATAGACTGAAAGGCAGCTTGTGTGTACAGGATGGCAAAGCCTCCAACCCAGAGAGTAACATTTGCTTGGCACCCCTCTAGTAAGTAACATTCCCCACCGCCTGTTTTGCAGATGAGGAAACTTGAGACAGGAGAGGTAAGGTGAATTTCTCAAGGTCACACAGCTGCACCATGGTGGAATTGAGGTTCAAATCCACATTTGTTCTATTTGGATTGTTTCAGGGCCTGGGACTGCTGGGATAGAGGCAGAAACAGCAGAAGGGGCAGTGCCTCAAGTGTGGGGTCCCAGCTGTATAGGCCAAGGGAGCACTTGCTGAGCACAGCCGGGTTCTGTCTCTACATTGTGCCAAGGTAATTAGGGCTTATGTTTCACCTGGCTAGGGCTGGTCTGGTAACCTTCTGGGAATAAGCATTGGTGACTTAAAAAAAAAAGGAATTCTCTCATAAATAAGCAATAATTTTCATGGACGAGGACATTTAAATTCACATTCTAAAACAACTGATTTGTGAGGGCAGTCCTGTTGAGATATAAGCCAAATTTTCATTAGCGAAGAGAATACTTAACAATCTTTGTCCAAAGCACTGGCTGGTTCTGGGCTGTTCTCAGAAAAAGAAGGAAGAAATTGCTTTATCAATCTGCATGGCTGAAAAGGTCAGCGGAGTGGGCCCTGGCAGCAGAAAGGAAACCTGACCAAGGACAAATTCCTGCTGAAACTCAAGGATGCAAACCCCACTTGGTTACCCCAATGACAGCTTCCCAGCTTCAAAAATTAAACTTCACCTGTAGCAACAGGAAGGGGCTGTTTGTTAGCAGCTTAAAAAATATTAATTTTCCCTGTCCCAAGTTGTTTACTTGACAGCTGGTGCTCCACTTTCAAGCAAGATTGCTTGTGCTCTTTAATAAATATCTGGTAATTTGATTAAAACTAGCACTTCGAAACCTGCCTTTGGCCTTAACATTGCAGCATTTGAAGACTGATTCCTTAAATAATGGGAGGTTGAGGATAAAGACTTCACAACCTGGTGTCCCTTGCCTTGAGTGTCAGGGAATTGATGATAAAGAATAGCTATGCTCTGAGATCCTAGGCTTTTATTGAGAGTCAGGGTATACTTTTGGAAATTTATATATTTAAGAGAAAACACTTTGCTAAATGTTCACATTAGCAAATGTTTTTTTTTTCTCAAAATTTTCATTTTGAGGCAATTATAGATTTGCATGCAGTTGTAAGAAATAGTTCAGAAAGATATACAAAGTATATGTGTGTGTGTGTGTGTGTGTGTGTGTGTGTGTGTGTGTGTGGTGTGCATTTATTTTTTAATCTTAGGATGCTTAAGTACCCCTCTACTTAGTCTTTCTGGTTACTAAGCACATTATCAACTCTTTGTCACTGTGATCAAAATACCTGACAAGAACAACTTAGAAGAGGAAAGATTTATCTTGTCTCTCGTTTTCAGAGGTTCCGTTCATGATCTGCTGCTCCAGGGTAGAAACATCATGGAAGAAGAATGTGGTGGAAGAAAGGTGCTCAGCACATGCAGCCAAGAATCAAAAAGAGGAGAAGAACAGGAAGGGGCCAGCGACAGATACAGTCCCCATGGCCACTTATCCAGGGGCCTACATCCTCCAGCCATGTCCCCATCTGCCTGCAGCTGATACCCAGTAGTCCACTTAAATTATTAATCCTTCAAATGGATTAATTCATTACTGAGGTTATGTCCCCCATGATCCAATCATTTCCTAAAAGTTCTACCTTTGAACCTTGTCACATGGGGGACCATGCTTATAACCCATGATCCGGACCACAACACTAAGGAATCATGCATATGGTACCACAGCATCCTGGACCCAGAGCTGCTCTGCACCAGCCTTCTCAGGGCAGAAATAAATGGATGCATGCTCTTATTTGAAAGTTAATGTTATAAGGGAAAGGTTTAGCCATGTATTTCAGAAGTCCAGGAAGTAATGAAATTTACCTCAGGTTTGCCCTTACAAATGACCGTAAAATAAACCATAAAAAAATCAAAAGAGGATGAAATAGAATATTTATATCTACAGCGAAAGAGAAATATATTTGTGTTATTTAAGGTAATAGAAGATATCATCAGAAACAAGGTGAATCGAATCAATCATTAAAAATTTTGACTTTTGGGAGTTAAAAAAAAGAAAGGACTGAGTGAAATGAAGAAATTAGAAAATTATTATAACTATTATGAATAAGGCTTACAGCCCAACATAGATAAAGAATTATATAGTCTTATAGTTAAGACCTGAATTCGGAATGATGACTTATCAAAGCTATGAAGACATTGCTTACATATAAAGAAATGCAGATGATATCTTTCACCTTTATAATTTATAATGTCACCAGATAATATAATAGATATATTTGCTTTCTGGACATGTCTTTTTTTATTTTATTGTTTTATAAATAGTAAATGAGCATGAAGAAATGTTCAGCCTAAATAAGAATGAAAGAAATAGGGATTTGAACAGCTATGGAGCGTCAATGTTAAATTGGTAAAAACTAAATAAGATGGATAAAATCCACCGTATTAGACTCTGTTACAAAGACTACCCACATACATTGTTGGCCACCCTGCAAGGTGTCCCCATTTTTCTGGCAATTTGTAATAAGAACTATAAAAGCATTCATACCCCTTGACTTGGTAATCCTACTTCTGGGGATATGCCCTAAGGCAATAATCCAAATTGAAAAAAAAAAGTCATTTGTACAAAGATATTTATGGCAGCATATTCATTCTAGGGGAAGATGGAAAGTGACCAAAATTCCCAGTGAATGGGAATGGTTAGGTGAACCATCATGTATCAGAATTCTGTGTGATCACTAAAATTGACAAGTCCATGAACCGTGCTCCTGGGTGAAAGTGTGTGTTCATCACAAGGCAAAGTGCAGAACAAGACACCCACTTCTACAGCTTCAAGGAAATGGTGTCTGTGCTATTATGAGTCTCAAAAAAAAAAAAAATGTAGGTGGATATAAAAACCTGGGAGTTTCCAATTCTTTTCCCTATAACTTTTATTTATTTAAACAGTTATTGAATATTAATTGGATAAAGATGATAGATTAGGGAAGAATAGACAAGTTCTTATCTTTTCTAGCACCTTGGTGTTTCTGGCTTCCGGTAGGGAGCTGACCTCACTATTTCTATCCCTGATTGAGCCTGTGCTTGTCCAGGAAGCCATTTTGCAAATACCTGAGGGCTCCCTTCCTTCTCTGCTCCACACACTATTTCCTCATTTTTCCTAAAGTTAACATATCCTTTGAGCACTGGGGAAGACTGATGTAATATTCGGCTGGGAAGCTAAGGGCCTGACCCTTGCTTCTGGTCTAGCAAACTTCTTGTCTTGCATGTACCTTATAGGACATGACTCTTAGGTACGTTTTGGCTGCAGGTTCCATAAATTCTTCTTCGTTGACTCAAAACATAGACAAAAATGATCTCTCATCACAAGAAGCCCTGCACTCCAGACTGGTTTATTCCAGGGCTCCGGGTTCTATTGTTTTTTTTTTTTCCCCATTCACTCTGTGTCAGTGTTAGCTTTGTCCTCTGTGGGCTCAGATGGTGGCTGCACATGGCTGCTGTGGTCGCAGTCCACAGTGTGATGCACAGGACTGTCTTGTTCTCTTTCCTTATAAGAGCAAAGACAATTTTACCAAAATCTGCCTTCTCTCCCTGCTCCTCAGAGCCTCTTTTCATTTCTCATTGGCCAGAACTGCATTCTAGGTTCATGCCTAAACCAGTCCCAAGGTCCTCTGCTTCCGATCTTTTGGCTAGAAAGCTCGGGTTTTAGTTTCCCCACTCTGCTACCTACTTACTGTGACCCTGTTTGCATCCGGAGCCATGAGGTGAGTGAATAGGTAGAGAAAAGCAAGCAAACAAAAAACCCCGCGGGGTTGTCTTCATGACACGGAGAACCCAGTTTCTCTGTTCCTCCTCTTATGCAGGTTTTGGATTGGCTTTGAATCTAGGTTCAGAGATACTGAAGAATAAAACAAGGAAACTCATCTTTCTTTCTTTTCTTTTTAAAGATAGTTCCTTTACTCTGGTTTCCTTCCCTCATCTCTGCTAGCATTTACTTTTCAGAATCCTCAGATGATGGCTCCATGCCTTCTTTCTAGACAGATGTCACCCAGAGTCCTTGAGGGACAAATGGATTGTTTCTCAACCTAGATTTCCAAAGGAAACATTCATGTCTGTCCCGGCTCATGTGACTGAGAAGTGGCAGAACCAGGAGCCATCCTTGGTCTTTGGGGACCAGGCCCATAGTTGTCATACTACCTCATGCTGCCTCTGAGTTCAGATCAGGCTTGGTTCCTCCTCTTTTCTCTCTTCAGGGTTATGTTGCCTTGTGATATCACTCTACAAAGACATGTGCTTCTCTTGCGTCTCTCATCACCTCTCTGGGATTTTCCATTGATTGGTCCATAAGATCTAAGGAGAATGTTCTTTTTTAATTTTCCAATTCTTTTTATTTGTTCTAATTAGCTATACATAATAGTAGAATATATTTTGACATATTATACTTATATGGAATGTAACTTCTCATTCTTCTCCTTGTACATGATGTATAATTACATTGGTTACGTGATCATATATGCACACAGGATAGTAATGTCTAATTCATTCTACTCTCTTTTCCAATCCCATTCTGTCCCCCTTCCCTTCTTGACCCTTCTTCTAATGCAAAGTACTTTTATTCTTCCCTAACTGCCCCCTTCATTGTGAAATTCACATCAGCATATCAAAGAAAACATTCAGCTTTTGGTTTTTTGGGGATTGGCTTATTTCACTTAGGATGATATTCTCCAGTTCCATCCATTTATAGGCAAATGCCATAATTTTGTTCTTTTGGGCTGGGGTTGTGGCTCAGTGGTGGAACAGTTGCCTTGCACATGTGAAGCACTGGGTTCCATCCTCAGCACCACATAAAAATAAATAAACAAAATAAAAATATTGTGGCTATATGAAACTAAAAAGAAATTAAAAAATATTTTTGTTCTTTTTTATGGCTGAGTAATATTCCATTGTGTACATATACTACATTTCCTTTATAGGTGGGTTCATAGTTTAGCTATTATGAATTGAGCTGCAATAAACATTGATGTGGCTGAGTCACTGAAGTATGCTGATATTAAGTTTTTTGGGTATAGGCTGAGGAATGGGATAAGTTTTCTAAGGAAACTCCATATTACTTTCTAGAGTGGGTGTACCAATTTGCAGTCCTACCAGCAATGTATGAGTGTGCCTTTTCCCCCACATCCTCCCCAACATTTATTATTACTTGTGTTCTTTATAATTGCCATTCTGATTGGAGTGAGATAGGATCTCAGTGTAGTTTTAATTTGCATTTCTCTAATTGCTAGGGATGTTGAATGTTTGTTCATATATTTTTTGATCATATTTCTTCTTCTGTGAAGTGTCTGTTCAGGTCCTAAGTCCATTTATTGATTGGGTTATTTGTTTTTTTTGGTGTTAAGTTTTTTTGAGTTCTTTATATATCCTGGGGATATATATCTGAGGTACGGGTGGCAAAGGTTTTCTCCCATTCTGTAGGTTCTTGCTTCACATTATTGATTGTTTCCTTGGCTATGAAGAAGCTTTTGAGTTTGATTCCAGGGAGGAAGTTCTTATAGAGCCATATGAGTGAGAGAACCTCACCGGTCATTGTCTCAGCCCTCTGCATTTAGTAAGACTCTCTCAAAAAGCGTATCTAGAAAACAGTTTGTGTTAGTGATACAGAAAGCCTTAGGATATAAGCCTGGAGTATTCTCCCAGAGAATTAAATATGTACTACTGTCAGTTATTTAAGATTTTATTTGAGTATTAAAATAAGTATGTATTATGGGGTAGCATATAAGGATTGCATGACTTTCAGGCTTAAAGCATAAAAAAGGTTGAAGGTGAGGTAGGAAGGATGCTCCTGAGACCATCAAGTTTCCTGACTCCAGACCAGGTTCCAAGGATCAGCAATAATCATGATAAAGGACTTAGTTATTGGGGAATGTCAGGTGAATCATGGCTCTGCAGTCAGTGTCCTTGTGCCTGAACTGAGGAGTTTGAATGGGAACCTTCTGGAAGCACTGATGTCACTGCTATTCCTCGCTGGAGAGCGTTGCTTGCCTTCTATCCCACACACTGCTGCCATTTTCAGAGTCATCAACTTCATAAGGAGAGCAGTACTTACTTCAGTGGCTGAGATTTCCACAGGAGACACCTCTAAGTAGGTGGCCCTTCACCTGCATTTGGTGTCATCTTGAATGCAGGGAAAGAAAGTGGAGTTGGTTCTTGTTATGGGTTGAATGGTGACTTCAGAAAAGGTATATGGAAACTCTAATCAACCGTCGACTGTGACCTTATTTTGGAAATAGGATCTTTACAGAAGTGATCAAGTTCAAATGAGGTCACTAGCATGGAGCCTAACCCAATATGACTGGTGTCCTGATAGAAAGGGGACGTCTGGCTACACAGAGACAGACGTGGACAGAGAGAAGACAATGAAGGAGAAAGTGGTGTAGGGTGAATACCAGGTGAAGATGGAGGCAGGGATGGGAGGGACGCATCACTGAACCAAAGATTCCCTGGAAACCACCAGAAACTAGGAGAGAGGCCTGCAGAGACCACCCCCTCCCAGCCTGCAGAAGACACCAACTCTGCCAACACCTTGACTTTGGGCTTCCAGCCCCTCAGCTGTGAGAAGACAAATGTACGTTATTTTAAGCCACCCAGTCGTTGGTACTTTGTTATGGCGGTCCTAGGAGACGAATGTAGCTAAGGCTCAAGAGAAGGAGGGCTTCTCAGATCCACACAGTGCAGAGTATTAAAATGCACGGAGGACTCCCCGTTAGAGAGGGTAGATTGAGGGAAAAGACGCATATTTACCCCTGCTTCTTCCTGTAATCCCACTGACCAAAAAGTGATTCTTTTTTATTTTTGAAATTCATAAATTCAACAAAGACTAAGAAAGGAGAGTCAACAAGTTCATCCAACCAACCGAGCTTGGAAAGCAGATGAGCCAGTGATAGTGACTCTGTCAGACCCGAGGAAGCGGAATCTTAACCTAGTCATTGAGAAATCCAAGGAGCCACTTAATCCATAGTACAGGCCTCACCGCTCCTGTAGGAAACAGGAAGAAACTTCTCTGAGAAGTTTGATCAGGCTAAGGGGAAGGACAGTACCCGGACACCAGGGGCTTCCTAATGAATAGTCCTCATCACCTGACTGTGAAGGGGCCTGTTGAATTCCAGCCACACATCCTTACGGCTTCCAGGGACCTTGTGAAAGTCACACTCTTAGGATTTGGTAGCATAGGATCTCTATATTATTATTATTTTTTCTAAACCTTTATTTTATGTATTTATTTTTATGTGGCGCTGAGAATTGAACCCAGGGCCTCACACATGCTAGGTGAGCGCTCTACCACTGAGCCACAACCCCGGCCCAGGCTCTCTATATTATAAAGACATTTTCTTACATGTGTGAGAGAGACAAAAACAACAGATACAAGACTTTTGCAATAAACAGTCTGCAGTAGGAAAAAGTGTGAAAACCAGCTGTTTATAATATTCTCAGAGGTAAAAGAAGACATTTCATTCATGAGACAAGAAAAATGCTATGGATCCAAAACTATTGGAAATTTAAAAAGAGAGACAAAATTAAAAGCTCAATAGAAAGGGTAGGAGAAAAATTTGATAAATTTCCTCAAAAGGTAGAAGAGAAAGTCTGGTGATAGACGATAGGAGGATCCATATAAGAAAGTTACAGAACCAGTGCAGGAGGTCCAATACCCAAATAGTAAAGGTCAAAGAAAGAGAGAGAATAAGGACAATAAAGAAGACTACATCATTTAAGAAACAATTTGAAACTTTTTCAGAATTAAAAACTCAAGTATCCAAACTGAGAAATCCCATCGAGTGTCAAACATGACACACCATGAAACTTCAGAACACTGGGGATGAAGAAAGATTTAAAAAGCTTTTAGAGACAAAATCCAGGCTCTCATTTCCCAATCATTTCACCTCTAAACTTTCTTGCATTGTCTCACACATGAGCTTTGAGGGGGACACCTCATAACCAAACCATAACAATGGTAAAGGGAAATTTCAAGATCACAGTTGCACTGGATTTAGGCAGTGATTCAGACCATTGGAGAAGATCAGAAGACTAGGAGAGAAATATTCAAGAATGTAAAAATGATACATGCCTAATGATTCTGAACATATTGAGAAGAGATTTCTGTATATAGTTGAATTAATGATAAGAATATAGAAAACTAAGCAGATGAAAGACCAAGACCATGTTAAAACTCCACGGAAAAGAAAATGTATTAGAAAATACAAGTAATCATAGCCTACAAACCTAAGGAATAAGTTGTGGATAGTATTTATATGATCATAATTATGTCAACATTGAGTTTATTGAATTTAACTAAAAATGAATGAACTTCATTGGGAGGTTGGGAATAGGAAGTAGCTGTGTGTGGAGGGGTTGGAAAGAATGGTGGAAAAGTCCAAGTAACACACAGTGTCAGTGTATTACTTACAGATAGGGATGAAAGCCCAAGACCAAAGCATCTTAAAGTTGAAAGTAGTTTTCTCTGCATGGTGAAATGGGGCCGCGGGTACAACTGCTCTTTTTCATACCAGTCTTATAAGTTGCTTGGATTCTTGAAACTATACATATAAAGAAAGTCTTAAAGCCAAGGATGCAAGAAATAAGAAGAAATGCAAGGCCATTTGGATATATTAGTTTATGTCTTCTCTCTCCCCAGTAGAAACTCAGTAGAGAACAATGCTAGCAAGAACACCTTGATCTTCAGGCTTTAGGAATAAAGAATCTTAGAACCTTAAAAAGCCTAACTCATGGAACCATAAAAATTTGAAATCTTTTATTCATAGAATCTGTTTTCTTCTTCACTGTGCTGGGGAACAAACACCTGCTAGGTAAGTGCTCCACCAGTGACCTACATCCCTAGTCCTTAACTCCTTCTTTAAACCTCAACTCAGGTGTCATTTCCTCCAGGAAACATTTACCAGCTCCTCCCACATCCCAAGATACCTGCATTTCCAGCTATCCCAGCCCTCAGAAGCCTACAGTTCAGGATGTTTGGTTGTCCTCCTCCTCTATTGATGGCAAAACATGCAACTTAAGCATTTCCAAGTAAAGACGTTCAGCTCAGGTTTGAACATGATTGTTCAGGATCATCCCCTCAACTCCCACCGTCTCCCTGGAGTGACATCAAGGCAGAGGAGTTGTAGATCCCTTGGCTTCATGGTAAGCTCTTGATCTCTGATCACAAGTCTATGCTAGTATCTGAAAGGTGTGCCTTCGACCTCTAGTTCAGTTTCTGGTATTGATCCTAGTGGCACCTGCTGAGATGCCTGTGTCATTGGTCCAGGACTTCCTTGTCTTGACCACAGACCCTTCTTATCTGCTGTCCCTCCTCAGCCATGCCCTTTAGCTCTTTGGATGTACTCCTGAGCCTTGGCAAGGCTGACACAGACTTGGGGAAGTGATGTAGATACTATTGGCTGAAACATCTCCAACTGCCATTTTTCTTTCACTGTCCTATGTTGGGGCTGTGGAACACTTAGGGACCTCACTTGCCTTGCTGAATCTTAGCTGGAAGTGAAAGACATCCCATCTCCCACACATTTCTAAAACTAATCTGTATAATTTTCTATTTTTGCCTAATGACGTTACCACAAACATAGAGGCTCTATTATCTCACGGTTTCCACAGGTTAGGAGTCTGGTCACTGCTTAGCTGAGTCTATTATAAGGGTGCAGTCAAGATTTCAGCCAGGACTGAGTTCTCATCTGGGCCTCAACTGAGGAGAGATCTTCCAAGCTCATAGAGTGGTTACTGGCATTTAGTTCCTTGGAGGCTGCCAGATGGAGGTCCTCCTCATTTTCCTGCTGTCATTTGGGGACTGCTCTCAGTTCCTTGCCACAAAAACTCACACTATGGCAGCTGGCTTTTTGTAGCCAACAAGATATTATTTTTTTCCTTGTCAATGGACACTACAATCATAGCAGCATATAATCACATACATGTAATCATGTTCTGTTGGAAAGTCTAAGAGTCCATCCATACTCAAGAGGAGGGGATTATGTGACAGCTGGACACCAGGAAGACGGATACCTTAGAGTCTGTCTGCTACAGGCCTGTCTCCTGGACCTAGTGCACCCACCTGGGGTGGGGGGCAGAACCTTCACTTTTATTTTCCTTTTTTTTAAAAATTTTCTCTGATTCCTCATGGTCAATGAAGTCTTCTTTGGGGGAAATGACTTGCTCTTCCTCTACTTATGTTCTACTGTTTGTACAATGCTGCCTTTTTTGTACTCAGAAACCAGGGTTTTGAGATTTTACAATATTTTTTTTTTCTGCCCAAAGTTCCAAAATTTAAAAGCTTGAAATTCACTTTTTCATGTTTTAGTTTTTCCTTCCTTTCCAATGTAGTAAGTCCAGACTGTCCTACCTGCTGCCTGAGGAGTGGGAAAAGGTCACGGGCAAAGGTAGATGACTGGGAATAACATCACTGTGCCTTGCTGTGACACCCGCTGAAATGACCCGGGTGTTAGTCCCGGCTGTACACTACCAGCTCCTTGCTCTTGGGCAAATCTCTTATTTCCTATGAGCCTCAGTTTCTTTCCTTTTGAAATAGGGATACAATATCAAAGGGACAAAGTTGTGAGAATAAGGAGTCATAAAGCTATTCAAAAATCTTTGTAAGTTTTAAAAGTACTATATGTGTATGTGTTATTATAGTTACTGATTCTATATTGGGTGGTTGGAATTGGCCAAAGTGCACACATTGCCACTCTAATGGTGGTTAGAGATGACACTTGATTCTGATGAGTCTTCTTTGCATTCCTGGAATTGGCTGAGAGGTTCAGTACTTCTGCTGCAGGTTAAATGTGTGATAGCAGATGCTGACTGCAGATTCATTGCTGTGTCAAACTCTGATTTGACTTGAGACTTGACCAAATCAGTGTCACAATGCTAGATGTGTGTGGATGCCTCTGGTAAATCATACAAGTGCCATGAATGAACAGTTAGATTCGTAAACCCAGGCTTATCCACCCCTGGGACTGTTATTCCAAGATGCCATTTAGACAGAGTTTATTCATTCCCTGCACAATGTTCTTTCCATCACAACAGCATCATAACACATCCTGTTCTTGATCCCAGGCTTTGTGCATGGAGAGTTATATTATGCACAGACTTGCAGAAAAATTTTCTTCACTTTTGACTCAAACAATATTATTTTTAGTAAGAATTTATGAAGGCCCTGCTGTCATTGGGTGGTACGGACAACATAGATAGGCTATAAAATTCCTTTAACTTTCTCCTGGAAATCTCATCTTCTGTTGCTTAGTAGCTCATCTTTTTCTAGAAGGAAAAATTGATGCACATTGCAGAACTGGCTGAAGGACTATAAAATGGGGGAAGCAGATGAATGAAATTAAGACCCTCAGATGGTAGAGGACCTTCTAGACAGGACTGTCTCATTTTGGTCACAGAGGTTTTGAATTTGCCCTCCTGGAAGTTGATAGAAAGATATTCGTTCTCTTCAGTGGGGCCTTTTCACACATCTTTCTTTGAAGCAGGCTGTCTTGAACACTCCTTGCCGGAGTAAATGGCGTTACTAAATATCGACAGCAGTGTGGCTGAGAGTTCACGTTGACTTGGGACAAAAGAAAAAGTAAAGGTGCTCATTGGTCCTAAATGGTGGTGTTTTGGATCAACTGAGGACTCAAGCTTTGGTGGACAAAGGGACAGAATAAGTCACAGGAACCAGATCAAGAAGCCTAGCCTGCATGACTTCAGAGAAGGGATGTGGGTTTAGGGTGCCAGTGTCTATGAGGCTTCAGAGCCCCAGGAATATAGGTGGGTGGTGGGACTCCCAGCCTGGGAGTGTCTGCTCTCTGCATGATTTCACATTCCTTGCTCTAGCCCACGGGTGTTAAGTCTGGAAGGAGGAGGGAAAGGCAGAGGGGCTACTAATATTTTTGAGTTTTTACTATGTGCCAAATCCAGGGACTTTGTAGATGGAGCCTCCTTTAGTCACAATAAAAACTATGTGAAGCAAGCACAATGACCATGACTTTAATAGTATAGTAGCCCATAAAACTCAGATGAGAAGAATCGAAATAAAAATTTTCTCATAGAACTCAGATGGCAAATCTCTATTTCTGCTCCTAGGAGAAAATGTAGTCTAATGATAGTTCAAGATTTCAATGCAACATGTGTATTTTCTTATCACTTCTGGTTCAAAACTTGACCATTTAAAGACATGCTGCTTGCTCCCCCATACTCCTACATTTTGGTCAAGAGAGTCTTCAGAAACCAGTGGCCTTGGGGTGGGGGGCACCTGGCCTGTGGTCTCAGGGTCTGCTGCTGACCTCCTCTTTATTCCATCTTAGTATGGCATGGTGCTCATCCTGGGAGCCTAGGTTTCTTCATCTGTTAGCTTAGCCCTACCTCTGCCCTGGTGTTACTGTGCTGTTGATACCCCAAATTCAATTTCAGAGAGTGTCCCCCATTCTCAGCTCTCAGGTCCCCTTGCCTTGTGCTATCTGTGGTTACCTCCAGGATGGCTGGTCTTTTTTTTTTCTTCTTCTTCTTCTTCCTCCTCCTCCTCCTCCTCTTCCTCCTCTCCCTCCTCCTCTTCCTCCTCCTCCTCTTTCTCCTCCTCCTCCTCCTTTTGGTACCAGCCCTTTTTTATGTTTTGTTTTGAGACAGGGTCTTGCTAAGTCCTTAGGGTTTTGTTAAGTTGCTGAGGTTGGTCTTGAACTTTTGATCCTCCTGCCTCAGCCTTCCAAGTCCACTGGGATTACAGGTGTGCACCACTGTGCCTGGCTCTAGAATGGTTCTTAGTGCTCATTCTCAGTGGCCTTCTGCCCTCTACTTGGGTCCATGCAAACTCTAGGAACTCCTACAGCCTCTCAATGTCATAACCTGTCACTGTCACCCGCAAAGATCCAGGATGGGCAGTGTATCAGTCCTCTCCACTCTCAGAACCTCTCTGCCCACCCTGGGCTTGGCACAGGGATGAGGGACAGGGTATTGGGCTCCAAAAAAGCATCTCCTTCCTTCTCCCCCAGCTTGGAAATCTTCCATTTGCTATAGAGTACAAGGACAAACCTGCTCTCTCTATCAGCATCTCCATTTCAAAGTTTTCCTGTCTCACACCTTTGGCCTCACAATATAAAGAATGAAGCCCCTCGATTCCCAGACGTAACTAATACTGATAGAAGCTCAGTCAATTGGATGCCCTCTCCTGTTAGAGTTGCAGAGCCTGAGTAGGACACCTGCTATCTAGCAGTACATCAGCAAAAGCTGTGAAATATTATTTCATGGTTCTAATGTTATACCCATTTCACACTTGGAGAAATCAAGCCTTGGAGATGTTGAGGCCAAGTTGAGGTCCCAGCTGGGGTAAAACCCAGAGGTGTCTCAAAGCAGATGCTTCTCCCCACTGCCCCACCAAACCATGCTACTCTTCAGAGGAGATCGGTGCCAGGTTCTGAATGGCTGCAAAGAAGGTCCATGTAATGAGTGACAGGCCCCCAAGCCACACTGAAATTGTTGGTTTTGAGTGCAACCGAGACAAGAGTCATCACTTGGAGACTTGGCTCTGCCAGGTGAGGCTGTGGGAACCATGGTAAGTGTGCAGGCAACAGACAGGCTCTGGCCGGCAGGTCCTTGCTGCTTCAGCCAAAGCAGGAAGGAAAATCTGGTAAGTGAATTCCCAACTATTCACACTGTGCTGTGCACTCAAGGAATCAGAAAAACCCCCAGGAACTCCCAGTAGGTTCTGTCCAGTAACAGGGCTGCAGAGACAAACTAGGGAGAGACAAGGGGACATCGTAACTTCTGAGTGCTACCTCACTGGCAGGTATAGACACAATTGAGGGGCCCATAGACAGCACACAACCCCCCAATTTCCCAGAAAAAAACATGAATTATCATAAATATAATAGAAGACCTGCAGCTCAGTGAGGTGGATTAAATCCATACACTGATTTCTTTTTCCTACTCATATTTCACTAAAATCATAGAAGGAATAAAAAAGTGTAACATCTCAAGGACAAAGAGTACAAGAAAGAACAGACCTTCAGGTACTGCTATTGGAAACCCCACGCACAAAGTGGCTGTGTCATAATATGATCCTCTGCTGTAAAACCCATCAACCAAAAAACTCTAACCTGGCACAAGAACATTTTGGACTTCACTTTTAGATAGAAAACCAAAGAACCAAAGATCATCAGGCACTTGAGAAAAGTCTCCTATTGAAAAGATAGTGATCAGAACAAGCAAATAATACAAAGTAACTCCAAGGAAATGCCAACAGGAAATATATAAGAAAACTTCAAAACAAAACAAACAACCCTAAAACTACATAGCCTCGGAGAGATAATATTATATAAGGTACCTTTGCAGAGATAAAAGATGATACAGCACCGAAGTGCTTCTGAGAATTTAAAATATGATAAAATGATATATTCAATAAATGTGATGGGAGATAGCATTGAGGAAGAAAATGTGGAATATAATCCATAAGAAGTAGAACAAAAAAGCTAGAGATGGAAAATAGGGGAAAAAAGATAAGAAAACTGAAGAATGAGTCCAAAATGTCAACAGTTGACTGATAGAAGCTCAGAAGAGAGAACACCGAGGATAGAAAACTATCACAGAAATAATACAAGAGAAATTTTCAGAAATACAGGACAGGAATTTCTGAATTTAAGCCCCAGCAATGAATTAATGGGTTTGGCTCTCTCTCATCTATCATCTTCATGTAATTTTAGAACACCAGGGATGTGGAGAAGAGCCCTAACCCTTCTACGGAGAATAAGCCTGTACATGTAGATAATCAGATATCAGAATGGCCATGGAACTAATCCACAGCCTCAGAAGCTGGAAGACAATGAGTAATGCCTTCATAATTCTAGGAGCAGTTAATATTGACCTAGAATTTTATGTTCTACCAAACCATTGATCAAGTGTGAAGGTAGAATGACTTTTGAAAACATATGTGTTTTTAAACAAATATTTCTTTTGCCTGATATTCAGAAAGGTACGGAGTGTGTGTTCCACAAATGAGATTGCAAACCAAGAAATAGAGCATGAAGACAATGTGAGGAAAGGGAAACATAGGAAAGAATGGGAATTCCCAGGATGGAAGGAATAGAGGTTCCTGGATAAAAGTCAGTAGGTCTAGAGAGCCCCAGTTGAGATATTGTCTGAAACACAGAAAATATTCAGCGTGCTTGGTGACATTGAGATGGTTCATGTCCCCCCGCCCCAGAAGCAAGTTCATATATAAAGTATAAAACAGAAATCTCAAGAAATAAGAACATATTATTATTATTATTATTATTTAGAAATAAGGAATCAGAAGAAACGGTTTAAACAATGAAAATGTTTCCCTCTGTGGAGTGTGATTCAGGGGTACAGAGGTCCCAAGAACCGATGTTTTAAGTCTATAGATCTATTTAAAAATATGTATGTGTATTATTTTGAAATTTTCTAATATTTGGCAGTTTTAACCTATGAAAATTGCATTCTTCTATGGTTTAACAATAAAATTAAATAAAAGTGTGAGGAGTCCTTAGGTGTAAAGCAGCGGAAAGACAAATACTGCTTGACCTCACTTATATGTGGAATCTAGAAAATCCAAATTTAGAGAGAGTAGAATAATGGTTGCTAGAGGCTGGGTAGAAGGGATTGTGGAGATATTAGTAAAAGGATAGAAAATTTCAATAGGAGGAATGAACTCAAGAGAGCTATTGTACAACATTGCAACTATATTTAAGAATAATGTATCCTTGAAATTGCCAAGAGTAGATTTCTATGTGTTCTTACCACAAAATGATTAGCATATGAAGCAATGCATGTTAATTATCTCAATTTAGCCATCCCACAACATGTATGTATTTTAAGACATCATGTTTTATGCCACAAATATACATAAATATGTTAATGAAATAAAAAATATAAAGGGCCTAAAGAATAAACAGAGCAATGCTATACATATTAAGATAGGTTTGTTACATGGAATTATAAAAGTCAAGAATTTCCCATCAAGATAGAAAAAGGAAAATAAAAGGAATTATAACCCAGTGAATGAGAACACTGCATTTCCGTCATCTTTGTCCTTCAGGTCAGTGGGTTAATTGTTTTTCCATTATCATGTTGCAGTTCCCTTTACAATTTCTTCCATGGTTGTGGCTTCCTTCTGGATAAATCATTATTTAAAAGTAATTCCTTGGCAATCCCTTGATGTCCCTGCATGTTATCTCTCCATCTACCTATCTGTCTGTCTACATCTCTTGCATTCTTTTCACCTTCTCCTTCCTCACTTGGTTCAAATTTCCCGGGAGAGGTTGAACAGGACTCAGCACTGCGAGGGCTGGGAGAGGCATAATGGTGCTCTATACAGTGTTGATTCAGGACCTCGGACAGCACAGGAACACCTGCTATCCTGGGACCTGCTTCTGGATGCTCCAGGGAGGCCCTGAGCAGCGCCCTTGACATGCAACATGTGTTCCCTTAGCTGCAGCTGGGTGGAACAGAGACGATAAACTTTCACAGGCTGGGAGGGTCAGATTCCCTGCTCTGGGAATTCTGAAATAAATGCCAGTGTACCTCAATTATTTCATTTATTTGTGTAGCAACATGGTGTCTCAGGAACTCTGGGTAATGCACCCTGTCCTGTGGACTGAAGATCAAGAAATGCCAGTCTGCAGTGACAGGACAGTGAAGCAGATATGCAAAGAGGGTCAGAGAGGATAGCTGGAATCAAAATCATGGTGACTTTCTAGTTCCACTTTTGAATTTTTTCTTCAGAAAGGCTGCATTTTTCCTCTTGGGCTTTGTAATACAGCTTAGAGGCCTTGAAATAAACAAACATAATTCCCTTTCTCTGCTTAGGCTAGATGGAGTGGGCTTCTGTTACTTGCAGTTATGAGAATTCTAATGGGCACATATTATCCTCTATATTTCTAGAATTTGGTGACACACAGGATCTGCTGATGTTTTGGGGAGGTGGGGAGCGAGGGAACTGGCAGTTCTGGGCAAGAAGCTTTTCAGGGTACTTGGCATGGTTCTGTGAGGGTGAATTGGACTTGATTTAGTGAATATGATCAGGAAGAGAGCCTAACTAGACTCAATAAATGTCATTTTTCCTTCAAGTTTTGATATCAGTATTTGAAGTGCTCAAAAGCCTAAATGAGCCCAGCTGGTATTTAGCTGTGGTGGGAGGAGATGCTTTTTTTTATGATGAAGATTTTTCTTTCTGGTCTTCAGTGTATGCAGTATGGAATCCATTTTTAGGAAGTGCCTGTCTGTATTAATTTCTTCTCATGCTCAGTATTTTTCTTCCTTCCTCCTGCTCTGTCTGACCTGATGTGATGTCATTTGGGCTGTATTAAACATTTTTTTTTGAAAAAGAGTGAACATTATACATTTCATCCCCAAAATGCTATTTCTGGGTCTACAATTCATCTCTGCCGCGGCATTTTCCTGGTTCCTAAAGGACTCTGGTACAGACGTTCCCTCTCCCCCTCCTCCCTTTCACCTTGGATTCAGCACTAAAAAAATGTAAAAGACGTTAATAAGGCAGGAGGTGCTTTTATGCCACAGGGTATAGATGATACTACTGGAAATGAGGAATCTTCTTCCTGAATGTTGTCAATTTGTTACTTTTTCTGAGTCTGCTGGTGGCAGCTCAGCATGGGGTCCCGTTATCTCCTGGCCCAAGCAGCTGGCTTTGGGCACAAGTCTGGACTGGGAGAGATTGCTTCATGGCCCCAGTAGGACATTTCACAATTTCCTTTTCCTGAGAAACTTAAAAAAGCCATCTAGGCTCTACCACCTGTGTACTTCATTTAGAGCTTTGACCATGTGACTCAGTTCAGGAAAAGCAGCAGCCAGATCCCCTGCTGTGGAGAGGGTGAAATATGGCACCCCGCTGTGAGCTTGTGCCTGGGACCCAGGGTGCAGTGGGTCTGGGAACCAGAACAGTTTGGCTCAACACTTACTTGACATCTTCTGTGTGTGAGCAATGATGCTAGGTCTAAGGATACAGAAGTCAATAAAAGGTGGTGCATGCCCTCCAAGAGCTCACAGTTTACTGATGAAATGGAGAAATAAAGCGTATATAATGGGTGGAGTGTAGGGAGAGAAAGTGTTACAGGAGCAGGAGGAGAGGTATTGGAGACTGGTAGGTGTGGAAGGGTGAGAAATAGGTTCTGGAGGGAGGTGACTATCTGATTTGAGTCTCAAAGAGCCTGCTAGAGTATCCAGGACTAAAGATGGGGGAGAGGCAATCATGGCAGAGGGAACAGCATGGACAAACCATGGAGGTATGAAATGGAGTGGTCTGGTAGGTAAGTAGGCTGCTAGAGTGTTCAGGAGAGGAGGGCTGCAGAGGCAAGGGGGCCAGGCAGTTGGGTGCCATGTTGCACGGTAGGGGGTTTGGACTTTCTCTTTTCTGTAGGTTTTGGGGAATGACCAAAAGCAAGGGTGGGTCTTGCATAGACTGGGGAGCTATGCTGCAGGGGGAGCCTGAGGAGGGGAGACTTAGGCCCCTCAGGTGTTAAGAGTCTGAACAGTCTAGGGCAGGAGGGAGCCATAGGTGCACAGATAGGCAAGGAAGATCCCAATTGGGAACAAGGCCTTGAAAGCCCTGCATCTAAAGTCAGCACTGTGAGATTAAGTTTAAAGGTGGAGGCAGGGATTGAGTCAGAGCAAGCCTGAGGAGGGCAGAAGAGGTCAGAAGTCAGAGGCCAGCTCAGCAGTTGGAATAGGAAGGACCTGCAGGAATTGTGACCCCCAGCCAATTCATCACCTTCCCCTAACCACTCGTCCCCTGACTACCCAATGTCAGGCAATGACAAAGTTCCACTAGCAAGTCCACATCTGCTGTGCTGCAGGGGACTAATAACAACATGCCTGATTATCAGATAGCTGAGGTGGTTCTAGTCAACAGATAATGGCCATGAGGTAGCAACGGAGGAGGAGAGAGGTGGACAGATTGAGATGTACTTTGTGGATTGACACACACACTTGGCTATGAGTTGGCGGTGGGATGGGTAAGATGTCTCGGGAATGACTCCCAGTTTTCTGGCTTTTAGCTACTAGATGTTGGTGGGGTTCTATGAGTTGTTTCTATGGTGTATTAGTTTTCTAGAGATGCAGTGAAAAAGTAGGTGGCTTATAAAACATGTTATTTTTTCTCATAGTTCTGCACACCAGAAGTTGAAGATCAATGTGTTGGAATGGGTGTATTCCCCATGAGGGATGTAATGGAAGAATGTGTTCCTTGTCTCTCTCTCCTTGCCTTGCTGATGAGCAGCTTCTCCCTGGGTCTTCTCATTGTCTTTCTTCTGTATATGTCAGTGTCCATTTTTTTCTTCTTGTAAGACACTAGTCTTAACAGATTAGGGTCTACTGAAAGGGTCTTACTTAAGTTTGTCTTTAAAGATTCTATCTCCAAATAAGGTCACATTTTGAGGTTTCGAGGGTTAGGAATTCACCACGTGAGTTTTTGTAGGAGCACAGATCAACTTAGAACAGTGGAGATGACCAAGAGGGGGAATAGTTTTGTGAAGAAACTGAGTTGTTTGGTATTGAACATATCAATTTTGAGATAACTTTCAGATATATAAGGACAATGTCAGGCTAGCAGTTGTGGATACAGAGTCTGGAGCTCTGAGGTGAAGTCTGGATTGGAGAAACAAATTTAGGAATGTTGTTGGACTTAAATTTTATGTAAAGCCATGGAAGTTGCCCCCATGTGTATATGTGGGGGGGAAGGGCACTTGTACACCAGGAAGGGGATTCAAGTTTTTTGCAACAAAAGTCCACAGATGGTTCTTCTACCTACAAAGGGCCCCTAATTTCCAGCATGCCACACAGTTGGTCCTGCAACTGTGACAGTAAGGTCAGTTACTAGTAGACATTGGCTTGGCAAGAATTGTGGAGTTCTTGGCCAAGGAATCTTTTATTGCAAATAGGTGTTTATTTAAAATGAAGGTTATAGAGTATCTTTATAATGTGACACATGCTTATTACAAAACATTCCAGCAAATTAAAGAGTATGAGAAAAGTGAAAATTACTCCATACTGGACACTTTATATTCTGTTTGAGCCTTATCCCAGCCTCAGCTATGGCAAATGACTTTTTACAGGATTTGACCTTCTTACGTTGATAGCACATTGACTTAAGTTACTTGACCTAGGCCTTCTGTGACACTATGACATGGGATGCCAGTGGAAGTCTGCTTGGCACTCACACAGCCCAACACTGACAACTCAATCAGTGGGGATGAAAGCCAGCAGATACATAAAACTCCATGGTGATCATTGGGAGAGGGGAATAATTCTGAGAAAACTTCTGTGCATTTCCTCAGGATAAACTGGCTTGATGGACCACCATTTGCTCACGGTGATGCTCAACTTGATAGCCTCCTCATATTGACTTTTTCTCCTTCCCTGTTCCATTCTTCTTGGTTTCTAGAAATAACTTCTTGAATAAATTACCTGTTTATTATCTTTGTCCCAAGATGCATTTCAATCACTCAACCCAGAAATAATCTTCTTCAATATGAAAACCCTTCCAGAATCTATGTTCATACACAGAACTTTAGAGAATTAAAATAAGTTTATAGATATTTTATATATCCTTGAATAGTATTTTTTTTAGAATATCAAAAGGCAATCCTTAAGAAAAGCCAGGTCTGGGACTAGGATGAGGTAACAGGACTTGGAGGGTGCAAAAATTAAGGTGCCACTCATTCCTGGTGTCATATAGGTAGGTGCAGGGTCAGACTCTCGTCTCACCTAGTCACAGACCTAAGATATTCAGTGGGTCTTTTGATGACTATCATTCCAAAAGCTTGTTAAAGAACAGGGCACAATGTTTGCCAGGTAGAGGAGAGCTTTGGGGACAGGATGTTCTCTTCCTTGTGCCATTTATGTGGGTAGGTAAAGACAGCATAGTCGATGAGTCTCAAAGAACACAGGTTTTAGGGCCAGAGTGGCTGAGCTCAAATCCTGGCTCTATCACTCACAAGACCTCAGGCACCTACGTGAGAATTTATCTGTTCACAGTGGGCAAAGCCTGCCACCTTGTATTGTTGGGAGCTGGGTCTGCTTTACTGAAGGTCTGATTATGGCCCTCTCTCATGAGGTGAATATTCTGGGAATCCCAGGATGGTAAGAATTTCTCTGTCCTGGAGAACTGGATAAAAATACTGTATATTAAAGGAGAGTACTTCTAAGTGCATTTTAATTCAATAAATAATCATTAAGGAACACAGTGTACGATGCATTGAGCTGTAGAGGACGTAAGGACAGAGGTGTAAGGCAATGGACATCCTTACGATCTCTTGTAGGGCTGTGCCTGCTCTTGCTGCTGTGGTGTCCTATGGGGGGTGGTGGGCCAGAACCTCCTATGACCTTGACTGTTAAGGAGTCCAATACTGGATCCAGGGAGAAGATTATTAGTGGAAGAGAGGAGGGGATGGGGCGAGAGAATAAATGTGAAGAGGGTCATGGCTGAACACTTTGGAGAGAAGCTGCTCCCCTGACTCTGCTTCTACCTTCATGGCATGCCTGGTAGTGAAGTAATGAGGCAGATGCCCATCACCTAATATAGCAGCTATCTTCCTTCTTCCTTCTATAGGCTTGAGTATTCTTGAGGAGGCATGAGGACATTTCTTGGGGGCACAGCGGGGCTGAGTTTGGAAGTAGCCTTAAAATGACTACTCTTCATTTTACTAAAATATCAGCATAGTTTGGGCCTTAAGCCAAATCTCTACCCTTCCTCTGCTTCAAATCAACTCTTTATTATTCTCGACTTTGCTATGACTGACATCTATGACTGACATCAAGTATTCAGCCGTGACCCTCTTTACATTCACATCTGTCAGTTACAGAATTTCACCCATAAACACATAGGTGATTCATGTAAGAAGTGTTGGCCACGACTACTTGTTGCCACCCACAGTAAATCATACTCATTTTTTCTCTGATGTTAACAAAATATCCTTCCTTGACCCCATCCTATTTACCTTTCTCTTTATTCCTTCCAAGTTCTTTGGAGAGAGCGTATTTTTATCATTTCCACTTTATTTCTTTTTACCTGTTTTTTACAAGGGTGCAATCACCTGGTCTTCTCCACAATCACCCCACAGACCCTTTTCTACCAAGATCCTCACTGCATCACTATATCCAATAAGCATCTTTCTGGAAGTGCTCATTCGGTGGTACTGGATACTGTCGGCCATGAATCTCTTCTTGGTTTTCTTCTTTGCTTTCTTTACTACGGCTGTGTCCCCTCTATCTCTGACTGTCCTTGGTGGGTTCCTTTAATTTCGTTTGTCCCTCAGATGTTTCTGTTCCTTAAACGTTTGTCCTGATCTCTTCTTTCCTCCTTTACCCTGAATGTTTTTGATCATTCCTATAATTTTGACTGAAATCTATCAGCCATTGACACTCACATCTAAGTCTGCATCCATCTCACTTCTGAGAATTCAGACCCATGTATCACATTACTTACAGAGTACCAGAAGTGCTTGAAACTCAAGGTGCCCAAACTGGACCCTTTTTTTTTTTCCCTAGGAAGCCTGGTCTGCATCAAGTACTACCTTTCTCAGTAAATGTTAATCCCGTGTATTCAGTTGCCAAGGCCCTGGACATCATCCAAGACCCCTTGCTTTCCTAAACACACAGCTGATGACCACATTCTATTCTTTCTGACTGCTTGATATCTCTCCTGTTTGTTTCCTCTTCTCTATAATCTTTTCATTGGTCTCTTTGGAGTGAGTCTCACCACAGTCCATGTATTCTTCATTTTTTTCCCTTGGTACCAGGAATTGAACCCAGGGGCGTTTTACCATTGAACCCATCCCCAGTCCCTTTTAATATTTTATTTAGAGACAGGGTCTCACTGAGTTGCCTAGTTCCTTGCTAATTTACTGAGGCTGGCTTTGAGCTTGCTATCTTTCTGTCTCAGCCTCCCGAGCTGCTGGGATTACAGGTGTGTGCCACCACACCTATCATCCATGTATTCGTCAAACTCTTATCAATGTGATCTTTATACACATTTGACCATTGCTTATACAAATCTGACCATTCACTCTCTGTTTTAAAACTAGTGAGTCTTTTCACCACCTAGAGGAAAAACCTAGGCTTCTTAGACTGACCCACCTGAGCTGCCATAATCCAGCTTCTATTCATCTTGCCAGCCTCATCTTTAGGAGAGTTCTATGAACATACTATGCTCAGTGACAGAATGAATAAGTGAAAGAATCCATCATTAAAGTCACTAATAAACACAACAAGTGTACCAAGCAGGTCAAGATCTGCCCCTGTAGAAACCCACTCATCAGGTTGATAGGTCTATAGGATATTCTGAATCAAAAAAATTGAAACCAGAGAAAAATTTATTCTTTGTGACTCTGGAGGGCAGGAACAAGGAATTTCAGGGATAGGATCCAACTCAGCACAACTTTCTAGCAAGGAGAACTTACCACACAGGGATGGATTTCCCTACAGTAGAAAGCTCACATTTGGAGGTGACTAAACAGGTAGGTGCCTAATGACCATGGCAGGCAGGATGGAAGAGGAACTCCTGCACTTTGTGAGGTGTGGGACTTTATTACCTCATCTCCTTTCCATGAGAAGGGGAAATAATATTTATTTATTTAGCAGTACTGGGGGTTGAACCGAGAGCCTTGTGTGTGCTGGGTAAGTGCTCTACCACTGAGCTACTTCCCCAGCCCTTTTTATTTTTTATTTTGAGACAGGGTCTTGCTAAGTTGCCAGGTTGGCCTCCAACTTGCTATCTTCCTGCCTCAGACTCCTGAGTGGCTGGGATGTCAGGTGTGCACCACTACACCTGTCTAGGAGCTAATATTTCTTGAATATCTATTACATGCCTAGAATTGTGCCACACACACACACACACAGACACACACGCACACACACATATATTCATTTTACCTTACAATTAACCTACAGGAAGGTGCTATTATGATCTCCATTTGATTGAGGAATCTAAAACTCAGAAAGGTAAAATAACTTTCCAAGCACCACACAGAAGATAAGTGACAGAGCTTGGCTTAGACTCCCACCCTGGCGTGTGTTTTTTCCTGAGTGTCACCATCACTATCACCTGGGATCTTGTTAGATGCAGATTCTCAGACCTCATTATAGATCTACTGAATCAGAAGGTCTGGGATGTGGGACCAGAAATCTGTGTGTTTTTTTTTCCCTTCAAATTTTTAGAGAAATTAGAAAAAAAGATGTGCTCTCACTTGTGTGGAATCAGCGTTTTGGTCTGGTGCCTTCTAGTGTGGGGCAGCCTGGGGGGCTTCATGGCAGGTCTAAGCATCCTGCAGCCCCCCAGCTGGCTGCAATTCTGCAGATTCCAGTTGGTAATTCGGAACCAAATTTTCTCTGAGAATATTTCCTTGTAGTTTCACATATTGTTCTACAAAAAGAACAATATGAATCTGAGTAAAAGAAAAACAAAACATTACAAACAGAGAATGGTCTCCACGTTAAAATACAAAGAAGATGCCACAAATCTTCTAATAATCTCCTTTTTATAGAATAAGTTCAATAAAAGCAAGTGAAAATTTTGTGTTTTGAGAAAAAACCAGATAGAATTGCCGGTGGTAGGCTATCATTTATTTTGTTAATTCAGCAACATTTCGAGTGAGACCCAGACACTATAGCATTTAAAAATAATGCAACCTTGCTCCCAATGCAAGTGGCAAGAGTGAGAGGTCTCCATGGAGCTTTGCTAAAGGGGGGGAAAAAGAAATTAAAAACCATCCACTAATGTGCCGGCTAGTAATGAAATAAGAATCTGACACTTGGTGCATTGAAATGCAAACAAGATGTCCCTGTGTTACCCTGGCAATTCATCATAAAGGCCAGAGCATTGCTGCTTATTATACATGAGGTGCAGTGAATTATTACCAGGCTGGTTCTTCTAACAAACTTTTCAAACTACGTATACTATAGGGTCAAAAAAAGATTTATATATGTGTTTGCATATGTGTATGTGCTCATGCTAGGAAATACACATTGAAGTGTATCTCTGCCTGTGAGTACATGGAGCCGAATATATCTGGATTACAAATGAGAAATTCAGGTAATAACCTAGGTATCTCTCTCGTTGTCACTGCATATGCATGTAAGTATGCATATATGTGTATGCATGCATAACTTTTAGATGTATACCCACTGTGCAGATGTATCCCTAGATAAGATGCAATCTAGTGTCAAGGAACACTAATCCAAGCAGGTTCTGGAAAATGTGTTGCAAGTGGAGTTTTGGTGGGTTAAGATGGTCTCAGAAAACTATTGCTCGAGGTACTGCATCATCATACCAAAAGGAAGAGTTGGAAAATAAATTTGTGAAATTATGAGAGTTAAAAACAGAAATAAGACCAAAACCTGGGAAGTGACTGTCTGGGTGGTTGTGCTTGGGACACATGGATATCTACATGAACATATGTCTGTCCATTCCCATCCCCCCTCAGTAGAAAGAGAGCTTTGTGTTGGGAGGAGGCTTTCAGTTATCCTACTTTTTAGTGCAAAAACCCCTGAAACTTTAGTCTATTTGTGGTGTGTGCGTATGTGTGTGTGTGTGTGTGTGTGTGTGTGTGTATGTGTGCATGCATGTGCATAGAAGGTTAGAACTGGGTTTTGGGCTTGAGTCTGGCAAAAACACAGAGAAGCAAAAACATATTAATGAGAAGATTCTGGACCAGAATTTAAAGTTCAAAGATATTACTTATCACTGCATCTTGAAGAGTTGGCTCTATTGTTAGTATCCTGACGCTCAGGGAGATTGAGTGAAATCCCCAACTACAAAATGGTGAATCTGGGATTTGGACTCTGTCTGGCTGCTCTCAAAGCCTTCAGAGTTCCTGAAGAGGGGGGAATCAGAAGAGAAATTGCCCTGTGGGCCGTAATGGCTCTCAGGCAGTTGGATTGGGAGTTCAGCTGCCAGCTTCTGTTTTTGGTTGGAGTGAAACAGTAGTTGTGGGTGTGAAGGAAACAGAAAGAAGGTGGGTAGGGGGTTTACAGTGATTTCCCCAGGAAAAATTTCTAGTCACATTTCCTAAACCAATTTCATTACAGGATCTGTCATGAGGTTGGCACCTATGTGGAATAAATAAATGGAGATTTAAATGGAATATACAGAAAAATATCTGGAAGGTAATGTAACCAACTCCCAATAACAGTTATTACTGGGGAACAAGAGTGTGGGAAGGGAGAAACAGGAGGCTTTAGTTATTATTTACATGCCTCAGTTTTATTTTTTTAAAAACTTCTAATCATATACCAAAGTAGAATAAAATAATAGAAACAAAATAGAACCCATTCTTAGTCCCAGGTTCAACAGTGATCGATTCATGGATAAACTTGTTTCATTTGAACAGAACATCCCTCCTCCCAGTCCGCCCTCAACCTTCCAGTTTATTTTAAAGAAGCTCTCCAACACTATGGCCCTTTACCACTAATGTATCAAATTAGAAAAGAAAAATCATGTTCTAATATGAAAAGGAGAGAGAAACTAATTTGGCATCCATGATAATTCCAATAGGGTCGGAGTTTCCATGGTTTATTTAATTTTGTTTTCTAATGCATTGATTCTCATACCTGGCTAATCACTGGAATTTCCCAGGAAGGTTTTTAAACATGTAGACTCCAGAGCCAACCAGGACCCAGGGAATCAGAAATCTCCATGGTGAGTCCAGGTATCTCTGATTATAAAGTTCTCCATATGTTTCTGATGATGAGCCACGTTTGAGAATACTTGGTCTACTTAAGATAAACTGTTTCAAGAACCTTCCAGCACTTTGGAAAGACTTAATTCCATATAAGCAGTTGATACACTAATTACAAATTTGCCTTATCTAGTCATTAAATTAGGTTCCCTAAGGACTACTCTGAGTCTTTTGGATTAAAGGAGTAGTTGAATGTAGTTAACCTAGTTCTGATTAGTGTATAGCTATAACATAAAAAAACCCTTCATTTTTAAAAAATAGTCTACAATTCATACATATTACCAATGTAATACTAGTCTTTGCTATAATTAGTGCAAAAAATATGCCTTATGTTTATCAGTAGATTCCCTTATTTTAACATGAGAAAATGGAATCTCAAGGCAATTAAAAAAATTTGCCTAAGGCTGTGCAGCTGGTTAATGACTGATTCAGGACACCTGCAAAACCCACACTGTGGTAGGCACTTATTGACCTGTGGCAAATAATATAGGGTTCCAATATTCCAGGAACTTAGGGCACAGTGAAAAAGCCAGACAGATGGTGTGGCCGTAACTCTCAGTCAATAGAGTTGAGAGATCTGTACCCTAGGGTGAATGACAACAGAAATTACACAAATTCAGGTGCCCAGAAGTGAAACCAATTTCTTGTCTCTAGAATGGAAATCAATTTCTATTTTGAGTTCTTATTCTTATGGGAAGTGAATGTTTTCAAACAATATAGATGGTCAGTTCAGATTTCCTGCCCCCGCCCCTTCCATGGGAATGCAATTGAGTTCTGGGGGTGGGGTGGGTATCCAAATGCCAAGGAGTCAGGGAATGGAGAGATTGTCTTCCATCTGGCCTCCACTGAGCACTTCATGTCCATCTGGTCCCTAAGGGCTGATCCATGTAGAATGCAACTGTGTCTGTCCTAACCACAAGGCTTGTCCCAGACAGTTAGCTGTTCTGTGCACTGTGCTCAGAAGCTTGAGAACTCTGGGAGGAAGCTTTGGGCCTTCCTCTGGGAACTCCTGGTGGCTATTTTCGACTTTGCTTTTTAAAAAACTTTTTTTCTTTGAATATTTTTAAAGTTGTCAATGGACCTTTTTTATTTCTTTATATGCGGTGCTGAGAACCAAACCCAGGGCCTCACACATGCTAGGCAAGTGCTCTACCACTGAGCCACAACCCCAGCCCTCGACTTTGCTTCCTTACACATTACTGGGCTTAGGGAGATTCCATGGTTTGGCCCAGTGCTGAGCACCACCTAGGAGTTGATTACAGATGCTCTTTACCTCTCAGCCTCACACCTATACAGGAATTCTCTTACATATCCTACTTCCAAAAGACTCTGAATGCATGAGGGTGGGTGGAGGTAGATGGGGTAGATGGGAATGTAAATGGCAGGGCTACTCTTTCAGGGAACATCAGGG